>NC_142360.1:27086200-27405843 GCF_059441175.1 Urocampus carinirostris
GGAAATGGGGTGGGCTAAAAATCTCAGAGAAAGCCAAGGAGATAGTAGCCAAAGGGCTCCTGCCATCATTTGATGAAATGGCCAGTAAGAATTTGATCATGGGCCATAAGAGGCCCACGGGCTGGACTTTGGACATGCCTGCTGTAAACAATAGCTGTTTGTATAATACATGGTGAGGATATTGTACCTGCTTTTGTTTTTAAGGAGCAGATTCTGAAAAGAGCTGACAATCAAATCCAAAAGCATCCGTTGGGGGGTGGTGCAGAAAATGAAATGCAATCAATCTCGAGCGAAAGGATCAACATCGCTTCTTTTATTGTTTGTCCCTCTGACCTTTACTCAACTCGGGCTATATTCAAGCACCTCCCACCGACCTCCCGCCGCCTGGGCGCTTCTTCCACCTTCCGTATGGATCCATGTTCGAACGAGCAGCTCTTTCTTTCTCCCGCTTAAACGAATGCATCTCCGTGTGAGGTTGATGTGTTTTTGTTGTTGTTTTCGAATGCACGCCGTGACAATCAGGAGATATGGTGACTTTGTATACCTCTATATGCCCTTCAGCCACTGTTTTGACACCTTTCTACCTCAATAACTAAAAAAATACACATGACGATCATGATATTGATGACATTGACCCACCGCTATCGACCACAGACAATCAGATATCAGCTTGCTGGGACTTCCGTGATTTGTTGTTATTGCCTTATGCAAAGGAAGCTTGTTTTAAGATGGGACCTTCCAAGTGTTTGAGTATATCTACTGGGTTTTTTTTCATGTTTTAATTTAAACACTGAGGAAGCAGAAATTTAAGTTGTGTCCTAATCGTCCCTTCAATTATTACACTTGGCTCTTGTCTGGCACAATCCTCCTTTAGAATTGAATAATTCCGGAAACGGTCGTAAAGGGATAGTGTGTATTATTTAGCGCCTCCTGTTGGCAGGTAAAAATCGTATTCAAAAATGAAAAACAATATCCATTTAAATAATAAACACAAGTATATTAACTATCATGTGAACATGCATTTAAAAAAAAACTTTGCCATGTAGAAATGAACAATTATTTGGCATAAGAGGATCCTCATCTATAGGAGCTGCTATGATAGGCTGCCGTCTTGCTGCCAAGGCTAACCTCAAAAACCTGTCTTTTCTTAGTTCTTTTCTGTCTTTTGCAGATCATTTTAATGATTTATATTTTTCACAAAAAGGAGAAAAAAATGTTCCTTTTTTCTCTTTTACTTGTACTCATTTTTCTTTCTTTTATTTCCTTTTTCCTTCCCTTATTTCTCTTTTCGTCTTTCCCCTTGTTGCTATTTTTTTCCTCCTTTCCTTTTCATTTTTAAAAATATTTGTCCCCATTTCCGTATTTCTTCTTTCCCATTTAACGTTTTTTTTTCATATAGTTCTCTCTCTTTTCCCTTTCTTCCCTTTTTTTTGTTTCTTTCTTTGCTCAAGGCTAGGTAAAAAATTCAGGTAAAATAATGTTGTTCAGTCCCTAGTTTGTATTTTTCCTCGTGCTTTCTAGCACAAACCACAAAGAGACCTCTAGAAATCAAATATTACACACTGTCCCTTTAACTCCCTTTAAGTCCTTTCAATGCAGTTCATCGGGACAGTAGTCCTGAACGAATCGACACCTCTTTCGTTAGTTTCATTTTATCCACGCGCTCACAGTGTATGAAAATATCGTCGCGTTCAAAGACTGCCGTAACTTGAAATATCACTGCTGTCAATCCCTTCATGGACCATTACCCACCATTTTTATGGGCCTGAATGTTCTTGGCCCTGCCTTGGATTAAGGCAAATAACCATGACCGCAAAGTAACAAGATGCCTTCTGCTGTGACAATTGTATGAATTAACGTGTATTACAAAGATTCGTTGAGTAGAATATTTCTTTTTAGGGTGATGAATTATATTGTTTATTGTTTAATTTTCGTGCTATTTCTTTGCTTTTTTTTGTTTGAATGCTGTCATAAACCAGCACACAGAGATTACATTGTAACACAGATTGAATCATTTAGAATTGACGGTGATGCAATAATTATCATGTGACTATTTTAGTGAAGCGTGTGTGCTCCCCACATCTTCAGCTAACTTCAGCAACTTGGGGAAACGAGGCGTGGTGTCTTGTCTCCTAAAATTTCTCAGGAAAATCTACCTCTACCTCCAGTTGGATGCATTCATCCCAGTCGGGTTCCGGTTTAGCGGGTGCACGAGAGAAGGGATGGTACGGCCGAGCAGAGATCCCGAGGCTCAACCGTACTGCTTCTTTCGTGCCACTTTCAAGCACAACAAGTAGTCTTCAATATGTTCACTCGATGTGCGCTTATTCCTTCTTTATCTATACATACCTGATTTTAATGAATGGGATATTTTCTAGTAACCTTGGTAACAGTATAGTGGGAAGACAATGCAACCATTTTCTTTTCTCTTTTTTGAATGGTTAAGAGTTATTCTTGCCTATTTACTCGTATGTGGTTGTGTGAATATTTTACAATTGAATCTGGAATTAATAAAATATCAACTTTCTTAAATGTGACATCTTGGTTTGGTGTTTTTATTTGCATTTTTGGCATTTGGCATTTACCGTATTTTCCGCACTATAAGGCGCACCTAAAAGCCTTTATTTTTTTCAAAAGCTGACCATGCGCCTTATAATACAGTACGCCTTATATATGGATCAATATTAAGTCGCAAAGTCTTGCAACTAAAGCAAGCAGCCGCTGACTAGATTTTCCCCCGAAAGCGAAGTCGTCCGCGGTGAATGCTGGGATTTATATACTGGCGTTTCATTTCCTAACCAATGTGTCAATCATCATTTGAATCAGTCACTATTGGCTAAAGTTATTCGGAGGTAAAGGGGGCGGATCCTTTTTATCATTTACAGGCTCGCATAGGCTAAAGGGACGAAACAAAGCCTGCAATTGGCCGAAAAAGATAAATGTGAATCACATGTTAGGTTGCACTACGGCATAGAAAACATGTTTTACTATTCTCTTTTTGTAAATGTTTTACTCTCCTGGATTTACGACACTCACGGTTGTAAGAAGACCATGGTTACGTATCATTATTGAACGTGATGGCTGCAAGAGAACTTAGGTGCGGCTTTATATTTTCCCGGTATCTTGTTTTAGAACGATCTTGATGTTTCTGTGATGAGTCTATTTTTAAACTAAATTCAATTCAAAGTGTTTTTTGTCATATGCACAGTAAAGAACCCCGTTTCCCTGCACAATACAATTCTTACTTTGCTGTCCACACAGTTGCCAGCAAAAAATAAAATGGAAACTAAGAAATGTTTGTTTGGTGACATCGTACGGACACCGCATCCGCACGTGTCTACGACACGTATTTGCTTCTTTGCAAGCTTTCGGAATGTTAAGGGGGTAATAAGTTTGACTGAACTATCTGACTGTTTTGTCGACGTTCCCATTGTAGCGCCTTATAATGCGGTGCGCCTTATGTATGGAAAACTATTTTTTGGGGGTGCGCCCTATAACCCGGTGCGCCTTATAGTTCGGAAAATACGGCAATTAAAATAAACCAATGGATCCTGCATTCCACCTGAACCAGGGGTATCAAAATAAATTTACTAGGAAGACGCTAGAGCTAGGGTCTGGGTGAATTGGGGCAAAATCGCTTTGGATCAAAACATTTCACTGTTCTCATATATCGTTGTTGTTTTTTTAAATTCCTACACACGATAAAAAAATAAAAAAACATTGACAATGAATATGAAAATAAATCGACCAACCAGTAAGAAATAACTCCATCCACAAGAGCTGCACTTAAAGAGTGGGTATTATTCAATGTCATAATTTGAAATTAATTAATTCCCTTGTTTTCTCGATCTGTTGATCGCTCTCTTTCCTTCCCCGTCTTTTTCTCTCTTTTTCTCCCCCTCTCTTTCTCTAAAACTTATTAGTCCAGCCCCTGTGATATTTTTTATAGCATTTGTGGCCCCTAGCTAAAATGAGTTTGACATCTCTGGAGTAGCAGAAGGAAGTGTGCTAGAGATCCGCCCAGCCCTACTGTTTAACCAATCAAATTGCTCCGGGAGCTGGGCTGGCGTTTTAGAATGTTTACAAATTATTCTGTGGGGTTTTCTCATAAAGTGTCTCAACAGTGTATATTTATTTTTAGCAAACTTCCATAAAATGATTTCTTAACAAATTAGAGTGAAAACCGGATGTGTCGGTATAAAACCGTGACTCTGAACCGTAGTGAGAATGGTACTCAATATATACCGCACTGAAACGAGTAACCATTGCGTCGCTTCGGCTTCGCATATACTAAAATTGGAACGATACAGAGAAGATTAGCATGGCCCCTGCGCAAGGATGACACGCAAATTCGTGAAGCGTTCCTCATTTTCTTGAACCTGAAAGTTACATATTTTTAAATGAATAGATAGGTTACAGTTGACAAGATAGGAATGCTTATCCCACCTTTCATTCTTGTCTATCCCTCGAGAGGGGTGACCGACAGCAAGACAAACACATACAATAACAAAGAAAATAAAAGGGGGGAAATAGCAAAATACACACACAAACATTTTGGACCATGGTCAACCCAATTGCCCAAACACCTCGGCACCCAAGTTGGTAATGCTTTCGTCCCTCCAGATGAAACGGGACACGAGAAAGCACCCATGTCACTCGGGTCAGGGTGACACAACACACTCTTCATGACAGCTTTTATTGGTTTACCCCTGCCGCATCATACAGGTTCCCTGCCTATCCCTTAGAACGCGCCCAAACATCCTTCTATCCTTTTACAACACCTGTTCACTTATTCCTATCACCAACAAGAGCTCTAGCTTTCACTAGATTTAGACCTCTTTCCTGCAGAGCACTCATAACACCATCCATCCACGTCAATCGCGGCCTTCCTCTTGGTCTCCTTCCATTGACTTCTGCGCTGTAGATCCTCTTCAACCTTCCTCATCCATCCTCTCCATGTGTCCAAACCAACCGAGTACTCTCCACACGCTTGCTCAGTCCCACTACTACTATAGTCCTGTCTCTCACAATTTCATTTCTCAATCTATCCAATCTTGTCACTCCTAACATACTCCTCAAACACTTCATCTCAAAAACATTTAATTTCCTTCTCAAATCTGCATTCAGGCTCCAAGTCTCTGCACCATACAACACAGTCGGCACAATCACACTCTCATACAGTCCCCTCTTAACATCCATACTCATACTCTTGTTGCTTATAAAAGTAAATTACGCTTAACTTTATTTATCTTTATAGAGCGTATTATTTTATTAAATGATTATTTTTTTTGTACAAAACAATACAGGTTACTTAAAAAAGCCTTACACATACTTATATAAACCTTAAACTTACAAAGTAGAGCACTGAAGCAACTTACAAACGATCGTCCAGTTGGAGCCCGTAAAACATATATGATAAATGAACTGCCTGCTGCTGCGATCACATCTTCAAACCAGGAGATGGCAGCAGAGAGTAACAATATTTTAAATTCTGGTCAGCATCTTTACTGAAGGGAGCAATTGGCCGAGGTTGAGAGGTATGGAGAATACTTGGATGATGTTGTTGGATCTGCTGCGATATTGCAACCCCACAATGTTCTCCAACTGAACACTGAGCAACCCATGATTTTCTGGGCTGTTTTGAGGTTTTACATTTTCTGTCTGCAACCTTGGTCCCAGCATTCCACCTTGTGATGATGTATGCCAGAATGATCTCCACTGCGGCTTTGTAGGACACCAGCAACTTATTTTCCAGATGGTTCTTCCTGAGTACTTTCAGGAATTGAAGACTTAATTGACGAACATAGGGAGCAGATGACTTGACCAGTATTCATTTCTGTTAAAATTGTGACCCCTACTGGTCAAACACTAGAACAGCTCTAAGCCTGTGCTTTAGTTCGGTATTACAACCCCATCCAAAAGTATGTCATGGGGAAGCCCTTGCACCAGGGGTGTCAAACTCATTTTAACTCGGGGGCCACACGATAGAAGAAACATTCTGTCGGGGCCCGGACTAGTAGATTAAAGAGAAAGAAAAAGAGAGATAAAGAAAAGAGGGAGGGAAAAGGAGAGAGGGCGGGACAAAGAAAGAGAGAGAGAGAGTAAGAAACAAAAGATATAAAAAAAGAAGTCGTGGGAGAGGAAGAAAGAAATCCAAAGAGAATTAGAAAGACAAAAGGAGAGAAAAGAGAAAAGAAAGCGCGAAGGGTAGGAAGAGAGAAAGAGAAAAGAGAGAAAAGGAAAAAAGGAAGTTAGAGCAAAAGATGTTAAAAAGACACAGAGAGAGAAAGAGACAAAGAGCAACAAAGGAAGAGAAAAAGAGAGACACAGAGAGTGAAAGAGACAGAGACAGAGAGTGGGAGAAAAGGTGTGGGAGAGAGAGAGAGAGCGAGACAGAGAGAGAAAAATAAATACAAGTACAGTGTCTTTGTGAGAGGAACCACCTTTGGCAACATCAGGTTGACATTTTTCAACCTGCAGCTTGTTTTTCTCTAGTGCTTCTCTGAGTGTTGTCTCGCGGGCCGGATTCAATCCCTTAGCGGGCCTGATCTGGCCCCCGGGCCGCCTGTTTGACACCAGTGCCTTACACAGACATTTTATTCCGTAGAAAAAAACTCAGACTACAAACATGAAACAATCGTAAGGTAATCCCCAAAAAACATTGCAATGGTGAGTAAATGTTACTTTTATAGAGCAAGTGCAGGGAAATAAATATGGAATCAATTAATTTTAAGGAAAAATATATGGAATCGGTGCATTGATCACCAGTTAAAAACAGTACAGTACTCAATGTCATCGAGCATTTGTGGAAAGATCTGAAAAAATGCTCTACACAAACGACCACCATCAAACCTTAAAGGGACAATGGGTATAATTTATCGCCTCCTGGTGGTCAAAACAAAATAAAACCGTAATTTTTCAAAAAAAAGCATCGTTTCAACTAAGAAAAAATATATGAACCAGTATGTAAACGTGCAATTAAAAAAAATAAACATACTTGGCGAAGAAATTAGTATTTATTTGATATAAGATAATTCTCACCTGGAGTAAGCCATCAAAGTCTTTTTTTTCTTCTTTTCTTCCTTATGCACACATTTTTCACAAAAAAAAATATTTAGAATGTTAGATGATTTTTGCTCATTTTAAGTATTTTTTTATGTTTTTTCCTTTATCTTTTTCAAATTTACTTCTTTTTTTATTCCCCCTTTTATCAACTTTCATTTTACCCCAACATTTTTCTTATTTCCCTTTGTCTCTGTGCTTTTATTTACCTTCTTTTTTTTCTTTTGTCTTTTCTTTTCTTTTGTTTTTTTCTTTCTTTAGGTTATTTTTTTTTTTCTTTTTTTTGCTTTTCCCTTTTTTTCTTCTTTCGTTTTACCCCTTTTTTTCTTTTTTCGTTCTTTGTGAAAAGCTAGGTAAAAAATGGGGGAGAACAATATAGTGTTTTGATCGCCTTGAGTCTCCTCAGTTTAAATTCTTCCCTGTGCATTTAGCACTTGTTTTCGGTCACACAACACAATACAGAGACATCTAGTGGTCAAATATAACACACTGTACCTTTAATAAACTAGAGGTGATTTGAAGGAAGGAATGGGTAAATATTTCTGTTTCAAGATGTGCAAAGCCTATAGGGAGGTTGTACAAAGTATCACCTCAAGGGGGCAATAATTTAGCAACACCTAGTTTTATTTTTATTATTTTTTTAGCACAATGTAAAATGTCGAATACATTTCTGTCTCTCATGTTGTTGATTCCTAGAAAATATTGAGTTTTTAAATTTGAAGCCTGAAATATGTCAAGAAGTTCTTGTGGGCAGGAGCGATTTTAGCTTTATAGTTTTGGGGGTGCTGAGCACCCACAGTGTCCGGCTGGTTTTATTTTTATTTATTTATTTTTACTTCAAGTTTTATAACGTGTAAAATTCATTTATAATAACATTTTAATTAAAATATTTTACAAAAGGCTTTTTATTATAAAAGGCCGTTTTACTAATTGCATGTCAGTTTTAAGGCCGTTTTTATTCAGGGAATGTTCCTTTTTTCAATCTAATTTTGGCACTCTTGGGCTTCCATAATAAAATACACTCACCCATGGGCGTAACCAGCCCGTTTTTGGGGGGTGCTTAAGCACCTAAAATTTCAACCCAAACACCCCCCAGAAATTATAGCATTTTTAAAATCTTTCCCTTAATAACGGAGAAGATACAGTGTGCTTGAATGTGATGAAAAAGTAAAAAGAAAAAAAAAAAGTATGAACAACGAACTATCGGAAATACTCCACAGTCCTGAGATTGTTCAGTCCGTTTGATTCATAGCACCGCTTTCTATATTAAGTTTTACAGTATTTCTATTGAATTTTTGTGTGGATTTTCTGCAGTCACATTTTTGTAGTAGTTCCGTATTTTTATTGTAATACTGTAGTTATATTTTCATAGTATTTTTGCAGTATTTCATCAATAGTAATTTTGTTCAATTTCCTTCGTAGAATTTCTTGTAGTATATCTGTAGTATTTTTGTAGTATTACTGAAGTTGTATTTTTGTAGTATTTCTGTTGTAATATTTATCTGGCAGTATTTTTTCTATTTCAGTATTACATTATATTAGAGCCAGAAAAAATGGTAGACCCAAACGCGTAACGTTTCACGCATAAGATTATTGTGATATTAAGGAAACAAATGCCAGCAATCCGGTGCTCGCTGGACGAGGGAAGCAAGCCGCTCGGAATGTGGAAGTGGATCTCCCGGGGCGGGAGATCGGAGCGTGGTCATTTGGGCAAAACGGGTCGATAGGCGGAGCGGGGGATCAGAACGTGGTCGGAGGTCAAAAACGGGTCATTAGCCGGAGCGGGAGATAGGGGCGTGGTCGGTGGTCAAAATTGGGTCGTTAGCTGAAGCGGGAGATCAGAGCAATGTCGGTGATCAACAACAGGTCGTTAGCCGGAGCGAGAGATCAGAGCGTGGTCAAAAGGACAAAGCGGGTCGATAGCCGGAGACAAACAGGGAATCAGGAACAGACGAGTGGTATACGGATGGAAAACGGGACCAATGGCACCCAGAGTCAAAGTGCTTGCTTTGCATATGCAGAGGTTCGCAGACGGACTGACAAGGAGTGACTGGCGCACTGAGTGTAAATGGGAGGGGAATCGATCAGGCAACAAGCAGCAGCTGGCGCCAAACGAGCGGGCACAGGTGAGGGCAATGAGTAATCATGACACATTATTGATTTTTGTAGTATTTCTGTAGAATTACATTTGAAGTACAGTATTTCCATACTAGTATCTTTGTAGTATTTCTTTAGCATTTTTTTATGTTACTGTTGTGATATTTTTGTAGTTGTATTTCTGTATAACTGTATTACTGTACGGCGGCGCAGTGGTTAGCGCTTGTGCAGCACACTTCGTGTCATGGGAACCTCCTGCGTGGGATCAAATCCAGCTCCAGACTTCCTGTGCGGAGTTTGTATGTTCTCCCCATGCTTGCACTCTGGTTTCCTCCCACGTTCCAAAAACATGCATTTCAGGTGGATTGGCCGGTCCAAATTGTCCCTAGGTGTGAATGAGCGAGCGAGTTGTCTGTCCCTGTGTGGCCTGCGATTGGATGGCAACCAGTTCGTGGTGTCCCCTGCCCACTGCCCGGAGATGGCTCCAGCCCCCCTGCGACCCTAATGAGGATAAGTGGTACGGCTGATGAGATGATGAGATTACTGTAGTGGTATTTTTCAATTATTTATTGGGTATTTCTTTCTCATCAGAATGAAGACGTTATATATTAGGTACCTGTTTTAAGCACTATATTTGATATTTATTTTTGTAGTATTTTGTAGTATTCCTGTGCTCGGAATCAGATGGACTGAACCATTTCAAGGCAATGGCGTATTTCTTTTCGTTGTTCACATTTTCAACTCTTTTTAAAATAGCGTTTCATGATATTAAAGCTTATTCTGGCGTTTATTAAGGAAAATGACGTTTTTTAAAATGCTATAATTCTTGGGTTGAATTTTGGGGTGCTTGAGCCCCATAAAAAAGGGCTGTTTACGCCCATGCGTGGGGGAGGAGGCAATATTTTTGTTTGGCACTATACAGGTATTTGTGGCATTTCTCAACAAGGCACTAAAACATCACCCCTCGAAAATGGCCGATTCGACACCTAAGTGTCATAAATCGTTCGCTGATGGATGACGCAACTTATCTCAGCTGCCTTTTTCAGCGTATGTGCTGCAAAACAAAACAAAACCAAAAAAAAGTCGTCTGTAAAAACAAAAAGCTCGACTTCCCGTGCAGCAGGAACAAGATAATGATAGAAGCCAGTGGAAAAGATTTGTGCAACAGATAATTAAACCACTCTGTTAGTGAGCCTTATATTTTCTTTACTCTTTTTTTTTACTCTTGATGCTGGAGTTCTTCCGTGCAGCTTGATGGTTTCTTTCCTCGTGAAAACACATTTCGCTGACGTTTAATTTATACTTGACTGTTATTTAATTACAGTGGAAACTGCTAAATTTGAACCTGACTGTTTACACAGGGGTAGTGTCTATTATTTAGCGCCTCCTAGTGGTTAAACCATACCTGTCAAGCTCCAGGGCTCCATGCCCTTACAAACTGTCGTATTTTCCCTTACAAAATACAAAATAATCTTACACCATATTTTTTTCAGACGTGTTTATTTATGTAGTTTAACATGTTATATTGTACATGTGTTTCGTTAATTCATAGATATTGTTAATTAACATTTTGTTGTGAGATACTCAGTTGCTCGACATGAATGAGGTTTATTATAAAAAAAGTTCAAAAATGAAGTAGCTTGGACGTTCACTATGGAAGGAAAAAATACATGCAAATATAATTAAGTAGAATAATACATTTTCTTATTCAAATTATTAATTCATTTCCTGCATTAAATTATTGTTGGTAATATACTAATTAAAGGGTTAACCACAAACCTGTCTTTTTTCATTTTCTCATTTTATACTTCGTTTTTTTTCTTAACTTCTTTATACATCATAATAATTCGTTATATAATGCATCAAAGCAAGTGAGCCGTTTGAGAGCCGGCTCTCTTTAATGAGTTGAGCCGGAAAAGCCGGTTCTCTAAAAAGAGACGGACTTCCTTTCACTACACTACTACCACATGAAATCCGATTTTTTTTTAAGACCACATGTATTTCAAATTTACTCAATCAACCCCGCCTGTTGTTTTCGGATCAGAATGACTTACGGCGTTTTAATTCAGGTTCGGCCATTGCGACTCGATGATTGTATCCAAAGAGATAGAGGCTACCGCGGCGAACCGGTTTGACTCGATTGATTTGCCGTTTGGTGATAGTCGGTGTATACCGGATGGTACCCATAATTGACAAATTTGCGTTTTTCAGTACAGATTTTCTTGTACGTCGTACACGTCCTAAAATGCATAATAAACGTACTTTGTACGGCGAAAACGTACAGGTTGAAAGGTATGTTAAACATATGTTTATTAATTGGGGAAAACAAACACAATAATGATTTGAATAATAAGTACGGTTCACGGATCCCTTACCCACTTGGGTCGTAGGGGTACCACTTCCTGTGGTCCTTTTCAGGACGTTTTTTTGCTGCCACACATAAAACAGATACTGGTTTCCAGTAGCAGGGAAAACCTCTTGATATGACTCCTTTACAGCACCTTCATCATCTGGTCACCATTTTTTTCTGTGTACACAGTTATCGGACCTAGACATTGACAGGCAGCGACGTGTGACAATAACTAATTGGTGGGTAGGATCCCCTACCTATTATGGTCGTAGGGGTACCAATTCCAGTGGTGTGTCCTGGGCAAGTACAGTCTGGTGGCACCCACCTCTCTCCAGGCTAACATGTTTCCACCCGGTCTCGAACCGGGGACCTTTTGTGTGTTTGGCAAATGGGCTAACCACTTCCCAAAAGAAACCAAATCCTTAATCATTGGGTAAAAACTATTCTGAGTATCACATCGTACAATACGCATGGCATCACTTTTGGCTTTCATATTTTTGTGGTATTTGTTAGGTTTTAAAAATTAAAGTGTACCGTCGCTCGAGTCTCTGTCAAGCCTCCTCTCTCGATCTTCTGCCTTCTCTTCTTGGACCACGTTTTTCAGCAAGCTGGTGTGCCGGCTCCTTCCATGGGCATGCCAGGGGAAGCCCCACGTTAGCTCCACCATCTCGGAGAAGAGCGTCCCAATGTCTGGACCAACCAAAACAACTTCTCCATACAATGCCTGCCGTACTCCGTCAGAGTCCTGTTATCAAGAGAACTAGACAAAATATTCTGGACTAGGATCAGCGTGACCCGTCATTGAACTTAAGCCTACTCGGTGAAAATCTTCTCATCTCATCTCATCTCATCTCATCTCGTTAGCTGCACCGCTTATCCTCAGTAGGGTCGCGGGGGTGCTGGAGCCCATCCCGGCAATCATCGGGCAGTGGGCAGGGGACACCCTGAACTGGTTGCCAGCCAATCGCAGGGCACACAGGGACAGACAACTCGCTCGCTCATTCACACCTAGGGACAATTTGGACCGGCCAATCCACCTGAAATGCATGTCTTTGGAATGTGGGAGGAAACCGGAGTGCCCGGAGGAAACCCACGCAAGCAAGGGGAGAACATACAAACTCCGCACAGTAAGTCTGGTAGCTGGATTTGAACCCACGCAGGAGGTTCCCAAGACCTTAGAACTGTACCGCACACGCGCTAACCACTGCGCCGCGGTGAAAATCTTCATCGCACTCAATAAATGTAACATGTATTTAATCATATATAATCCTTTATAGTAAAATGTATAAAATCCTTCACATTTTAAAGGCTCTTAAAATGTCACGGGATGACGGACAGACCCAAATGCAGGACACAAGGAGAGGGCAAACGGTGATATGATCAAACCCCAATAGGGGGAATTTATTCAATAACCAAAAAAATGACTTCACTAATGATAGGTGAGAGAGGAACTGGGGCTGCTGAGGAGGGAAAACTTAAGGGGAAGACTCAGCAGGGGGTCTTGAGTTTTCGAGAATCTTGAAAAGAAGATTTGGGATTACCTTGAACAAGATGGTTGGAGTGGCAGATCTTGGAACGAGAAAGGAAAATTTGAAAGGGACACTTAAGAAAGTAACTTGAGAGGGGTCTTGGGGTGGCATGTATCTTGTGAAGGAGATTAGGGAATACCTTTAAGAAGATCCTTGGAGTGGATGACCTTGGGACAAAGAGGGAACTGAAGAAGAAAGTTTTGGGAGGAGATGCTTGTCATCTTGGCGAGTGAATGTCTCGATTTCTGCAATCACGAACGAATCGGCAACATAAAATGGGAGCTCAGAGTAGTTGTGGTAGAGGTTAACCAATTGTCTGATTGGGAGAACCTGTGTCACGGTTGCCACGGCGCCCAATTGGCCCCGCCCATGGACACCAGCTGAAGCGCGTTGACAGATTGCTGCCGGACTACTTGTGAGTCGCCTGGTGTTAGAGCTTCTGCAAAACTCCTGTTAAACTCTGTTGTGATATGCCAAGCCTGTGAATCCCCGTTTTGTCTGTGTTTTTTTGCTCTGTGACTCTCTGTTTTAGCCTGTGTTTTGCCCCTCTTTGGTTCTCGCCCTGAGCTGGTTGATTTTGATCACTTCCTCATGGCAATCAATCTTCTTCCGCGACCCACGATCTTCGGATCGAGTGTGCACTCATTCCTCTTCTCTCCAATAAACTGTGAGTAACGTTACGCGATTGGGTTCTCATTCCTGTTTCCTGTCCTGGGTTGTGACAACCTGAGCAAAGGAATTGTGAGGGGGCGCGCTTAAAAAAGGGGTCATGAAGGACAGGGACTGCAGGCACTGACCCAATAAGCTTAGGCCTATGCGTTTCGTATACTACATGGATTAAAAAATATATATGGTTCCTTCAAAAATAAAAACTTAATAAGGTCCATTAATACATAAATAGACAAGTTATTAACAAACAATTGAATTGTTTTACTAATTGAATTGAAATCTACAAATAAACACAACATTTTCATACATTTGACAAGTCGGTTGTAAGAAACAGTGAAACGTACGTGAGAACTCGCGTTATTTCAGAGAGTGCCACTTTATGATGTTGAATTAGATTTTTTATCGACCCCTCGTTGTGTTTTTCTTTCCCTTTTCTTTTTATCTTAGGTCTTTTATCTTTATCTTTCATTCTTTTTTATTATGTTTCCCATTTTGTTTCTTTTTTGTCCTTTTCACATTTTTTCTTTTTCTGTCCTTTTTTCATTTTTCTGTCTTCCACCTTTTTACAGCTTCCCCATTTTTTTTCTGTTCTTTTTTCCCTTTTCTTCTACCACCCCTTTTTCTTGCACATTTCCCCTTTTTATTCCCTTCTCCCTGTTCTCATCTTTCCATTTTTCACTTCCCTTTTCTGTCACGACTCAGAATGGAATCATGGACTCAATTGCATTCGTTTTAAAGGAATCTCTATTGGATTGAGCTGACAGAGCTGGCTTCGGAAGCCGATGGTTGTCGGTCGCTGGCAGCGTTGGACGGAACGGCAGTTCCGTGACAGGTAGGCAGAATCGAATGGCCAGGGCAGGAGAATAGATCGTAAACGAGGGGCAGAAACAGGTCGGAACCGAAGGCAGGAATCAAAACAGGAGAGTAGTCTTATGTACTTGGTAATCCGGCAAAACACACAGGAACACAGAAGTACGGTTTGACGTCCTTCTCTGGACTCTGACCGCTTAAGAAGAGAACGTCAGCCAATCAGAGAGCGCGCTCCGGCGCGCCAAACGATTGCTACGGGTGTCTTCACTTCGGCAATCATGACAATATTCACCTTGTTCTTTTTCTTTATTTTTCACTCCCTCTGTTTCTTTCTTTTTCTTTTCTTTTTACTTTCTTTTTCCTCTTTTTTTCTATTCCCTGTTTTTGTCTCAGTTTTCCTCTTGTCCCTTTTCCCTTTCTTTCGTGTTTTATTTTTATAACCGCTTTCTTTGTAAAACGTTGGACAAAACACTAAAAGAAAAATAATGCACTTCGATCCATGCGAGTCTTTGATATTCTTTCTGTGCTTTGTCACACTGGTTTTCAGTTGTGATACACAGTGACATCTCGTGGTCAAATATTATACATTGTCCCTTTAAAAATACTTTTTGAGAGCAAAAGTGGCCCTTTCGGGAAATCATGGTTCAATTACAGAGTCATTTGAACACTAAGCGTTTACACGTCGATGCAAAAAAAGTGATAAGTGAAAGTTTGCATTGAAGTTGACTGTTGGTCTCAAAATGGAAGTCGGGTATTTACTCCATATGGCGTTCGACATGGTACCCGGAGAAGGAGGTGGAGATGGAGGGGGGTTTTGCTGTGGGCGGAGGAAAAGCTTAGTATTTTGTCCGTCCTGAAATTTGATTCACAAGTTCGGGATCCTGGAAGACAAAAAGAAAAAGCAAAGGAGGAGGGAAGAAAGGGTTTCTTCTCCCTAACCACCGGAGGCGTAAACTCGACAGCCTGCAACGTTACTGGAAAAGTAAGTTCTTTTATTTTGAATTTATACGTGGGGAGGAAAAAAATGACCCGAACCATGACATGTTATTTGTTTTGACTTTCTGATTGTTGCAAAACAAAAGACTTGCACGAGTCGTTCTGATTTCTCGTTGCGGTTAACTATGACGTAGCTTTAGTTACTTTTTGGTCTTATATGCATTATTTAACGACAAAGTCGTCTGGGCTGAACCAAGGTTAGATGGAGTTGAACAAAAATATAGATATTTTTCCCCTCTTTACTCCAAGGGGGGGGAAAAGGCGCACATTCGATGGCATTTTCCACATGTAGACGACACTGATTGTCTCCTCAAGCACTTTTGTGGTTTGCATTCATCTCCACGATGTGATGTTTATTTAGAGCGGGAGGAACCAAGTCACTTCTTTAGAGATGTTATTTGCGTGGCAACTGTGCGCCAAAACCACTCTCGCCAAAGCGCGGGCTGTCTTGACGCAACAAAAGGAGACGCGTGCTTGATATTATGCTGCCATTAGTCATTTTCACCAGTTCATGTTAGTGAGGCAGGGGAGGCTGTGCCTCACCTGCCATCACCATACCTGTCATCCACCAGGGCTCCATGCCCTTACAAAATGTTGTATTTTCCCTTACTTACTTACTTATTGCTCCAGCGAAGGTCGGGGGGTCCCGTCCCTGTGCGTTGAGCCGACCAGATGAACCAGGTTTTTCCAATGCTGGCGGTCTTGTGCCAGCTGTTCTGCATCCTCTACGGCAACTCCGTGTTGTTGGAGGTCGCCCGCAACGACGTCGAGCCATCGAGTGCGGGGTTTCCCTCGTGGTCGTCTCCAGCCTGCGGCCTTTGGGTCAAACTGGAGAATGGCTCGTGTCGGATGGTCTGGTGGTAGACGAAGGACATGGCCAAACCAGCGGGTGCGGCGTTGTGCGACCAAGGAAGATGCTTGGGGCTGGCACGTGCGGGCTCTGAGCTCTTTATTGGAGACTCGCTGGGGCCACCTGATGTTCTCGATGGTTCTGAGAGCCCTGCTATCAAAACCATCGATTCTTGTGGCCAGGGTGTCGTTCAGGGGCCATGTTTCTGAGCCATAAAGCAGGATAGGGAGTACGGCGAGGTTGTAAATGCGGAGCTTCGTCTTGCGTGCGATGGTCTGGTGCCGCCAGAGTGGTTTCCAGAGAGACTGCAGAGCAGATGCTGCCAGGGCTCTTCTGCGGAGAATCTCTGGTTTTAGGTCCCCATTGTCTGTCACCATGGACCCCAGATATACAAAGCTCTTGACAGGCTCTACGATGTCGCTACCAATTTGGATGGGAGGTGGATCTGGTCCATCACCGACATACATGAACTTGGTTTTCGTCCAACTCACTTGCAGGCCAAGCCGCGCTGCCTCTTCGCTGTAAATGCCCAGAGCGTCTCTCAGCTGGCTGTAGGAAGTGCTGAGAATGATGGTGTCGTCAGCATACTCCAGGTCAGTCAGGTGGTAGTTGCCGAAAGACACTCCGGGGATGCGCTCACTAACCCTGAACATCAGATGGTCGATGATGCAATTAAAAAGGTCGGGAGCAGCCACACAGCCTTGGCGAACGCCGCTGGAGATAGCAAACCAGTCGGAGTCAATGCCGTTGATACGGACACAGCTCTCTGTGTTGCTGTAGAGCAGCTTGAACAGGGCTATGATCTTGGGTGGTGCTCTGAGAGCTTGGAGGATGTTCCACAGTGAAGAGTGGCAGACGGTGTCAAAGGCGGCCTTCAGATCAATGAATCCGATATATAGATGGCGATCTTTACGGAATTCACGGGTCTTTTCTATCAGCAAACGGACGGCAGAGATGTGGTCCGTTGTGGAGCGGTTGGGCATAAAGCCAGCCTGCTGGGGACGGCGGCAGCTTCTGATTGCTGGAAGGGCACGGCTGAGCAAGATCCTGGTAAAGACCTTGCCCGGGATGGAGAGTAAGGTTATGCCTCTGTGGTTTCCACAGACAAGCCTGTCGCCCTTGCATTTCCAGAAGGGCAAGATGACTCCTCTGGTCCAGTCGGTGGGCAGCTGCTCCGATTCCCACACCTGGTTGAATAGGCGGGTTAGCCACTCCACCATGCCATCACCGCCGGCCTTGAGCATCTCGCCGGTAATGGCACAGATGCCGGGGGCTTTCTTGGTGTTCAGCTTCTTCAGAGCAGCTCTCACTTCCTCGGGTGTTACGGGGTCTGTGCAGCAGGTGTCGTTAGGAGGTGCTGTGCTCGCAGCCCGTAGGAGGGTGGGATCAGCCGGGATGGTGCTGTGCTGCAAGAGGAGGCTAAAGTGCTCCTTCCAGCGCTCGAGGCAGTTGGCTTCTGTCATGATGAGGTTGCCGTCTGAGTCCTTTACCAGGGCTGTCTTTATGTGTGGGCCGCTACGGGCTTGGCGTAGTAGACTGAATACGCGGCTCATGTTGTTGTTGTTGGCCGCGGACTCAAGCTGTTGGGCTTCTGCCTGCCAAAACCTCTCCCTATCTTCAGCAATGGCCACATTGCGCAGGCGATTCAGTCTCCGATACTCTGTGAGGTCGCCTCGGAGTCGGGCCTCACGCCGCTGGTCTATGATGTTTAGTGTCCTCTCTGATATCCAGGGCTTTCTCGGGGAGGATCGCGGGCGTCCGAGGACATTGTGAGCAGACTGGAGGACACTTTCCTTGAAGGCCGCCCAGTCTGTCAGCTTGTCAGGAGCCAGGGTATCAAGAGAGCGGCGGATGGAGCAACTGAAGTCTCTGGCGATGTTGGGGTCGCTGAGTCGGGAGGAGTCGGGGCGAGGCAGAGTCTTGTGCTGGTTGGCTCGGAGCTTTAGCTTGAGCTGGGCCACCAGCAGACGATGGTCTGTGTTGCCAAGCTGTGCTCCTCTGAACACCCGGCAGTTGGTTACAAACGACTTCCAGCGTCGTGATATCAGGATGTGGTCCAATCCCTTCCTGGTTCTGCCATCTGGGCTGTACCACGTCCAGTGATGGATGCATTTCCGGGGAAACCAGGTGTCAGCAACACAAAGGTTGTTTTGGTGGCAGAGGAGGAGGAGGCGGTTGCCATTGTCGTTTGTTGTGCTGTCAACGAAGGTGGTGCCGACAGGTGAGCCGGGGGACCGATCAATGCTGGATAGAGTGGCGTTGGCATCAGTGAGGATGATGGTGACGTCGTGTGGTGGGGCTTGGTTGACAGCCTGGTGGAGTTGGTCAAAGAACGCGTCCTTCGCATCCTCATCAGCGACATCGGTGGGGGCGTAGGCGACGATCACTGTCATCTTGCCGTGATGGTGGAGGAATCGAGCAGACAGTAGTCTGTCACTTATTGGTGTCCAGCTGATGAGGGACCTCCGGAGGGCTTTTGGAATGGCAAGAGCCACACCGTAAAGGCCGGTCCGACTCTCGGGGCCACTCCAGATGTAGCAATGGTTGCCAGCTGTTGTTTCACCATTGCCTTGCCATCGTACTTCACAGAGCCCTGCCATGGTGATGTTATAGCGACAGAGCTCTCGGGACAGCAGGGTGGCAGCTCCGGGGCGAAGGAGTGTCTGGACATTCCGGGTGGCGACACGGGTCTTATGACGAAGATCGATCCGTACTCGTTGGTCGGGGGCAGGCTGGGGTCCGTTACCGTGTTGGTCAGTCCGGCTTCTTTCTCTGGTCAGTTTCGTAACAAAGTGTGTTTCTCCTGGGTGAGTTGTTAGCCCTCCGCAGGATAGTCGGTTGGTGGGGCTGCCACCTCACAGCGTACCGACACGCTGGGGTCTTTGTTTGTCTGGAACCTACCCCGGAGACCGGCCCGCCATGGGTGACCCTACCAGGAGCAAGCTCCCGACGGTATCGCTCTCCAGGGTCACTGGAACACGCAAGCCCCCTCGCCGCATCAAGGCCAGACCCATCCGAGGGGGGTATTTTCCCTTACAAAATACAAAATAATCTTACACCATATTTTTTATGTTATATTGTACACGTGTTTCGTTATATCATCTCATCTCATTAGCTGTACCGCTTATCCTCATTAGGGTCGCGGGGGTGAAGGAGCCCATCCCAGCAATCAGTGGGCAGGGGACACCCTGAACTGGTTGCCAGCCAATCGCAGGGCACACAGGGACAGACAACTCGCTCGCTCATTCACACCTAGCGACAATTTGGACCGGCCAATCCACCTGAAATGCATGTCTTTGGAATGTGGGAGGAAACCCACGCAAGCACGGGGAGAACATACAAACTCCGCACAGGAAGTCCGGTAGCTGGATTTGAACCCACACAGGAGGTTCCCAAGACCTTAGAACTGTGCCGCACAAGCGCTAGCCACTGCGCCGTTGTGCTGCCCATTGTTTTATCATATATATTGTTAATTAACATTTTGTTGTGAGATACTGAGTTGCTCAACATGAATAAGGTTTATTATAAAAAAAGTTCAAAAATTAAGTAGCTTGGACGTTTATTGTAGAAGGAAAAAAATACATGCAATTATAATGTAGTAGAATAATACATTTTATTTTTCAAATTATGAATTCATTTTCTGCATTAAATTATTGTCGGTAATATACTGATTAAAGGGATAACCAAGAACTTGTGTTTTTTTATTTTCTCCTTTTATACTTCCTTTTTTTCTTAACTTCTTTATACAACAATAATGATTCGTAATATAATGCATCAAAGCAAGTGAGCCGTTTGAGAGCCAGCTCTCTTTAATGAGTTGAGCCGAAAAAGCCGGTTCTCTAAAAAGAGACGGACTTCCTTTCACTACATAACTACCACATGAAATTCCCAGGCAGCAGATGCATGCGCACAGTAGCATCAAACCGCTCGCTTCGTTTGCAACGGAAAAAAACCCGATACCAAGATAGAGGCTACCGCGGCGAACCCGTTTGACTTGATTGATTTGCTGTTTCATCATAGTCGGTGTATACCGAATGGTAACCATAATTGACAAATTTGCGTTTTTCCGTACAGATTTTCTTGTACTTCGTACACGTCTTAAAATGCATAATTGACGGCAGGTATGCATCACTGTTCTGTGAGTTACTGGGGGAAAAGTCATTAGTTCCCGTTACTAGTTACTTCTAGTATACCAATAAAGTAATTAGTAATAGTTACTCACTACTTCTTCCAAAAAGTAACTGATTTAATAACTGAATTATTCTTTATAATAAGTAACATGTTACCAGGGAAAGTAAATATAACCTGTACGTTTTTGCCGTACAAAGTACATTTATTATGCATTTTAAGACGTGTACGAAGTACAAGAAAATCTGTACGGAAAAATGCAAATTTGTCAATTATGGTTACCATTCGGTATACACCGACTATGACGAAATGGCAAATCAATCAAGTCAAACAAGTTCGCCGCGGTAGCCTCTATCTCGGCATGGTTTTTTTCGTTGCAAACGAAGCGAGTGGTTTGATGCTACTGTGCGCATGCATCTGCCGCCTCAGATTTCATGTGGTAGTTATGTGGTGAAAGGAAGTCCGTCTCTTTATAGAGAACCGGCTTTTTCGGCTCAACTCATTAAAGAGAGCCGGCTCTCAAACGGCTCACTTGCTTTGATGCATTATATTACGAATCATTATTGTTCTATAAAGAAGTTAAGAAAAAAAGGAAGTATAAAAGGGGAAAATGAAAAAACACAGGTTTGCGGTTATCCCTTTAATCAGTATATTACCAACACTAATTGAATGCAGAAAATGAATTCATAACTTGAATAAGAAAATGTATTATTCTACTTAATTCTATTTGTATGTATTTTTTCCATCTAGAGTGAACGTCCAAGCTACTTAATTTTTGAACTTTTTTTTATAAAAAACCTCATTCATGTCCAGCAACTCAGTATCTCACAGCAAAATGTTCATTAACAATATATATGATATAACGAAACACATGTAAAATATAACATGTTAAACTACATAAATAAACACGTTTGGAAAAAAAAATATGGTGTAAGATTATTTTAGTTTTTGTAAGGGAAAATACAACATTTTGTAAGGGCACGGGTCAATACATATAGTTCAATCACTGCATAATTTTGCATTGATGGAAGCGTTTTAAAGAAAACGCTGACTTTATTGGCAGTAATAAAATTTCATTGTTAGTGACATGAATGAATTGGATTTTTAAAAAATTGATTTAAAAAAAATCCAATTAACTTGCTTTACAAAAAAAGACATTAAATCAGAACACTTAGTACTGAAATTGCTGTTTGTATTCAGATGTGTGCCCGTCTGATGATAATTCTCCCACCCCTGGTGTAGACAAAGCTTATATACACGATCTATGAGGAATGTGTATTATTTTTGGGTCCAAGCAGCTCCTGTGCTTTTTATTTCCACAAAGGCTACTTTCCATCTCGCTGATCTATTTAACATGACCCGAACATGGGTATAAGTAGGGATTCTTGGAAACGTTTGATAGTATTCCATATCAGATATTTTCTGGAGGGAATTGCAAGAAAGTAGAATAAAGGAATCCAGGTTAACTGAATAGGAGCTGCTTAAATGAGTCCGGCCGGCACATTTTGGCTTAATCGGTTGCACATTTGCTGAGCTAGGATGAAATACCAGGTTTTTGGGATAAATGGGTGTTTATGGCATCTTTAAATAGACCCACAGGATCAAGCTCAGAATCACGGATCGGAAAATAGAAATGTGTGCCGTCGTCTTCTTCAGCCACTGAACAACAGCTTCTTATGGAGTTTTATGAAGTAAGAAAGAAATTTTAAATAAAAAAACGTGACAAGAGCACTGTTATTAAGGAAGAGGAGAAATCCAGGCAGACAACTGCACACTGATTTACTGGAGCTAAATGCTATTTACGATGCAAAAATGTGTTTAGTTGTGCAATGGTACGCCATACGGGAGGCTCGGGTTTGATTCCTAGCCAAAGCAGCAAGAATTAACTTTTGTCCATTCATCCAAAAATTATTTTTATTTTAATCTTATTTTTTTAAGTGTTGCTGTAAATATTTTCAGCCGCAGTATGCAGGGATCAGAATTTTCCGCGGATCCGCGGATTTCCGCTGTTTTTGAACCCCAAAGGCATTCCGACCTTTTCACTTTTTCTCTTGCGTAGCAAACAAATTCAAAATCCGACTGTCTCACTCTTTCCTTTATTGCTCTGGCGCACCCTGGCGGCCGTTAGAAAAATTGGCCGCATTGTCGCACAAGCTGCAGGGACTGAACTGCATTTGAACATATCTTGCAGTATTTACAAAAAAATCAGTTATGTGGGCAAATAATTTTAATCTTCTAAAAATGTTACTTAAATGATAAATATAAGCATGGTTTTGGACAAGTAAATTGCCTAAAACCCAGGTTTGGGGGGGGGGGGGGGGGGCGTTGGGGGGGGGCTCCGCCCTGGTTTATTCCTGGACGCTGGCTATTTCAGCTGAAAATGAAAATCTCCATTCTGATCCCTGAGTATGTCTTCTCTCATTGTAACCAATGTTTAACATGTGGTTATCAAAGATTATGAAGATAATTCTTATCCTTTTAATTTATCTTGTTTTGTTTTTGTTCTGTTTTTTATTGATCCTTCCTAAAGAACAAACTTGTGGCTCTTTGACACGGGGACAGATGGATAGGAGTTGTACCTAAATGCAACATACTGCATTACCTTTGTCAAAAACTTCATTGATACCATCTTTGAGAGTTTTTGCGTCCCTTTTTAGAATGATAAAACAGCAATAATTAACATATACACCATCAGCATAGTAATAAAACATATGATGTGACAGCAATAAATGTACCATATAAATGACTCTATACGTTGACTTGACTATGAAATGAGTGTTGCAATTATAAACAAACATAGATTAATAAAATGACAATACAGTATAGTTTATATGTAAAATTCTATTGCAGGACATTCAAAAAAACGCTACAAAACACATGAATTCTTTATACAATTAACAGTGAAAGTCCCAGATGTATCACTGGGAATATTTTTAGCTTGATAGTTCTCAAGATTCAGCCTAGCTGTTGTTAGGAATTTAATTATTAAAATGTACCGTTAACCAAATTGTTCGAATTAGTTATCTGACTTCATTAACCGAATACAACCTACATTCACCTAACAATGCGCGCTCGTTTCTTGATGGTAAAGATGGACAAGAGACCGGCATTTCCACACGGGGGCAGATTTAATTTCTTAAATAATTTAACTAAGTGAACTCCATCGAATTAGCCGAATTAGTGTCGCTCGAGTCTCTGTCAAGCCTCCTCTCTTGATCTTCTCTCTTCCTTATCTCGGCCCACGTGTTTTTCCGCAAGCTGGTGTGCCAGCTCCTGCCATGGGCGTGCCAGGAAAGCCCCCAAGTGGGCTCCACGGCTCCACCACTTCGCCTCGATGTCTGGAAAAACTCAAAACAACACCGAGCGTTTCTACGTCATCAGGGCCTTGTTCTCCAAACATCGCCTGCCATCCTCCGTCAGAGTCTTGTTATCAAGATTCCCTAGTCAAAACATTTTACATTTGGAACAGCGTGACCAGAAGCCCACTCTGTGAAAATCTTCATTGCACTCAATAAATGTAACTTGTATATAATCCTATAAAATCCTTTATAGTAAATTATATAAAATCCTTCACTGTAGAGAATAAATCACCATAATAACTGAGGCCAGCTATATTTAGCCTGCTTTCATGCAACCGATTTGAGGCTAAATTCAGTCAAGATAATAAACACATCCCGACTTAATCCCTTATCTTGGTTTCGTGCAATACCCCCTTGAAGTTAAGTTTACACATCTAGATATATTTTGAATCAAGCTAGCTGCATTGTATAGGTTAGAGCTCAAGTCACCCAACTGAGGACGACTCCACTGTAAAATGCTCTGATGGGTGTCAAACTTTTGGGTTTTTTTCTATTATTGCCTTTTTGTGTTGTTTTAGTCAAGTGCCTGGCTGCATGACTATGAACACGTCAGGGCTGAAGGCCGGTGACGCGCAGAACGTGAAGGAACTCGACAGCATGAAGGAATCCATCAGCGACATCATCAACCAGCTTCAAGACATCGACCCAGCCAGGCTTTCCTTCTCCCCCTTCCTGGACCTGGACACTCAGATCTGCATGGCGCCTGTGTCAGACAGCCCAGAATCCTCAGTAGAGGAACTTCACTCGTCCTCC
Organism: Urocampus carinirostris; assembly: GCF_059441175.1. NCBI lineage: Eukaryota > Metazoa > Chordata > Actinopteri > Syngnathiformes > Syngnathidae > Urocampus > Urocampus carinirostris. The sequence continues at coordinate 27,110,804 of NC_142360.1, forward strand.
CACTCGGTTTCAAGCTCCCGCCGATCCTTGGAGCCTCCTTCGGTGGCTGAGGAGCCCAAAAGTGAGTAATAAATGCTACTTATTTCCTCTTGGATTGTTTTGGGGCAAATGGAGAAAATGAGTTTAAACTTTGATAGACACTCAAAATAAGGAGAGAAGGCATCAATTGATTTTGAACTGCAAGGAGGACAGGGAGAGAATACTTGAGATAAGAAAGCCCAAACAATTTTTTTGGCCTTCCCCGGGGCCCTTTCTTTTTAAAAACTTTCCTAGTTTACAAAAGTACAAAAGGGTGTGGAAATCAGAGGACAGCCACACACTAAAAACCAAAACCCTCTGCTAATGAGAATGCTACTGTGCCCTAGTGTAGTGGAGGTGCAATTGCACTTTATTCTAGCAAAGTAAAAAGAAAAAAAGTTCCCTGATGCCAGATGCGCCCACGCCCCCCTTGACAGAGCTTCAGAACCCCTCCCTTCCCCAGTATTTGAGAACCACTGGCCTATAGTAATGTGTTTGTGGGTGTACAATAGTGTGTGTATGATAATATGTGTACGAGAGTATAGTAGTGTGTATAAGAGAGTAAAGCAGTGTTTGTGCATTGGTATGACTGTGTCTGTATCAGATTTTAATTATGCGTGTGTGATAGTATGTTTTTTGTATGTGAAAGCTAGCAAACCGTATTTACAGTGGAACCTCGGTTCTCGACCATAATCCGTTCCAGAACCCTGTTCGAAAACCGATTTGTTCGATCACCGAAAATCGTTTTCCCCATTAAAAGTAATGTAAAATCGTTTTAATCCGTTCCAACACCCTGAATGTTTACCACGAACGTAAACATGAAGCTAACCCAGGCTAATCGTACGTTCGCGTTAGCGTAATCTTCCGTACGAAAGATTACGCTAACATGAACGTGTAAAAATAAAAAAAAGGATTATGAATAGGATTTCTTACCTTTGTGGTGGACGGTGGGGAGAGAAAAATCCTCAAAAGTTTTTCAACCTCTTCCAAAACTTGCGGCAGTTGCTTGCTTATAGCGCTAACTTCCTTAGCCGCATCACTCGATTTCACAGCCTCCTTATTCTTTACTATCGTACTGATAGTAGATTTAGCCATGCTGTATTCACTAGCAAGATCGGAAATTCGTACACCTCTTTCATATTTAGCTATTATGTCTTTCTTAAAGGCAATAGTTGTACGAACAACTTGTCTTTTTTCACCTGTCCTGCTTGCACCGACCTTCTTCGGAGGCATAATTAGGGGCTAAAACACCCGTACGCCGCTCAGCATCGCACCCTAGCGTACCGGCGTTCAAACTCCGATTTTTTTGACCGAAAAGCGAAGCAAGAATTTCTCGAAACTGAGAGGCGTTCGAAAACCGAGGTTCCACTGTACTTCTCAAACGGCCTCTCAGAGAAAACTCTGTCATGGTCCTGACATTGTAGGCCTCATATACCACATATTAGTCATGATGAAATTATTATAGGATGGAATCAAGGGTGAAGTATCCATATTTGCACTTAACCTTCCAATTTCAGACCTCAATGACACCCCTTAACCTAAAATCAGGGTCATGCCCTATTTAACTGTCTAAAAACAAAACACTAACCGTTGGTGTGACCATTACCAGCTTGTCATTAGAAAAAACACTGTCTATTTAAAGAATTGTAATTGAAAAAAATCCACGTAAACCTGCAATTTCCGTATCTGATCTGGAGCCATGCTTTGTCCAATTCTTGGACAAGGTTGCTGAGGCCCTTCCCAAAAATATTCATACTTCATGGGTCACATCACTGCAATAAAAAATCTGGTTCTGTTGGGAAATAGTCTTCCTCAGGTTAAGTGTAAAAATATATATATTTTCTAATAATTAACCTATTTTCAATACATATATATGATAGTTCGTGTGAAATCAATATTGTTTTTCTTTTTAACGAATTACCTTCAGGAGGCGCTAACTAATACACAGTGTCCTACTCAAATGACGGATTCATTTTTTACTCATTGATTTATTTTAATCTGAATTATTAAATGTTTTTCTTCCAATCTTATTTTGGTATGGAACATTTTTAAAAAATAGGTTTGAGAACAGTGTGATGTTTTATCTGAATTTTTCTTGTGGAAAACCCACTTTGGCCCAACCACACCCAGAACCTATAATTGAGTTTGAGACCCCTGCTGTATGAGCTGTATGTGGTCAACTATCATTCTGATATTCTACTTTATCGTCTGAGACATTAAATAAAAATCGATTTAGCAAACTAACAACTATTGGATATTCCAGTATACATAACTCATTTTTAGTGGTCTTAGAATGGAAATGATGTTGGAGAGCTGATAATTTGCTCTCCTGGCATGAAGATAATGCGCTCTTCAACCGCACCACTGAAACCTCGGTATCTCCAACATGGGGATAAGCGCAGTCTATGTCGAGCGCGTGATGAGTGAAAGCCTCCAGGGAACAGATACGACTGCTTGGTTTTGGACTCTGCCTTAAAAAGAATCCTAAATTCTTAAACAAGCAAAACGTGAGGAAATAGTACATGTTTTTTGCATAAAATCTATATATATTTCATTAGTATATTCCAATAGGTCGGATATCAATAGTTATAATAATTACAATAATCACATATTTTACACACTAATCTTCGTAATACCCATCCCTCAACGTCATAATGCCACTAGTTACCAAACATCACTGCGGCACCAATGATAATAACAACAATAAAAATAAAAATAAAATTGATAATAACAGTTATGATATAATAATAGCAACAATAACAACAAAGTTAACCATAGTTTTAAACGCAGTATTTCCAATCTCACTCATATCCCATTTTCTTCATCCCTGTATTTCGCCAGTAATGGGTTTTTTTGTATTTAAATTTGAACACATGAATAGTTGGACATTGTTTGATCTCATCTTGTAAATTATTCCAAAGTTTGACTCCACACACACAGACACACATACTTTTCCTGGTGGTTCTCACTTTTGGGATTTTGAATTTACTACAGCCCCTCAAGTTATAATTTCCCTCTTTCCGAATGAATAATTTTTGGATGTTTTCTGGTACCATGTTTTTGTTGAGCTTAAATAACAGTTGTGAAGTGAAAACATTTATTAAATCATCCAATTTTAATAATTTGGACTGCATGAATAAAATATGAGTATGATCTCGATATCCTACCCTGTGTATGGTTCTTATTGCACGTTTTTGAAGGATAAAAAGGGGCTGTAGTCAACTTTTGTAATTACTGCCCCAGACTTCTGCACAATAGGTTAAGTATGGCGGAACGAGAGAACAATATAATAAATACAATGCATTTTAGTTTAAAAGGAATTTGGCTTTATTAATTATTGAAATGCTTTTAGATACATTAGTTTGTGTCTGGTGTGTGTTTTCCAACTTAATTTATTTATTGCAATGTTGTATTATTTTTGGGAAATGAAGGTTTTTGTACCACTAGGAGGGTCTAATATCTTTAAAATCTTCCGACAGAATCCGCCTCCTGCCACCAGCGACCCAACAACGGCCTCCGCCGGGAGCATAAGAGAGAAGGCCACAAAGAGAAAGACGCGCCGGATCTGACTCTTTCCACTCCGATAACCACAGAACAGAACCCGGCCACAGAAAACCGCTTCGGTGCCCCGGCCCCCGCTTCTCAGGGAGACGTTCCCAACGGCACAAACGCAACAAAACCGAGTCTGGAATCCACCCGTCCGGACTATACGGCGGACGAGGTTCGACCCTTGTTCGGGGTCCCTACAGACAGTGTGGAATTGACGGTGTGGAACCCGCAGGACTCTCACCAGGAGCCCCCCGAGGAACCCGCCGGGGGTGGATGCTGCTGCCTGTGTCAATGCTGTCGGAGCGGGAGGGTGCCCGCCTTCTTCTCAGCGCTGGCTTCGTTGGTGTGCGCGTCGGCCATTCTCTACGGGCTCTATAACTACGTGCATGTGCAGCCCCCCGACTGCCCTGACACGGCCTGCCGAATTGTCTTCGCCCTCTGCTGTTGCGCGGTGGCGGCGCTCCCCGTCCTGCTCGGTGGGCATCGTTCTCAAAGCGCACACAAAACTAAAAGATTAGAAAGGATTGGGTTTGTCTGGCCGCCTCGTCTTGGAATGTCCTCTTTAATTTGCTGCACTTTCAACCTCAACAACAGAGTTCCGCTCATGCAGCTGCATGGTGGAGACCATTGTTCCCTCGAAGCTGCGGGTGTGCGCGATTGCGCACTGCCCAGAGCTTTTCCGCGCACAAGAAAATTTAGCCAGCTCACAAAAATCAGGGCTCGAAATTTCTAATTAAGAAGCGAATTAGGTCAAAGTTACAGTGCATGGAGGTAAAAATACAAGGGTTCCCCTGACGTTGTGCTCTAAATGCGGTCTTTTGAAGTCAAGGTCAAAGTAGAACGAAGTTGAGTAAAGTCAGTAGAGTTTTTCGAGAACTGGCTTTTTCGGCTCGACTCACTAAAAATAACTGGCTCTTTCGGGTCTAAACGGCTCTCCAGGTTTTTTTAGCTTCTTTAATCCCTACTTGACCAACTATTACGTAAAATTATACACAAAATGACTTAATGGAAGGGGGCGGAATAGAGCAAAAAATAAAAAAATACCAAAATGAAAAAGTAGTGAAAAGCTGAGAAAGAGACAAAAGGAGAGAAAAAAAAGAGCAGGAAAATGTAAGAAAAAAGCCAGAAGGAAAGAAAAAAACAAATAAAGGAAAAAAGGTAATAGAGAAGAAAAAAAAGCGGGGGAAAAAGTAACAGCTAGGAAAAAATAAACACAATGAGATTTTTTTAAAAAGGAATTTTAAAAAAGGGAGAAAAAAACGTGGAACGCTCAGACCCGTAGAAGATTAGAGGGAACATTGGTGGAGACTCTTGAGTACCTTCCCCCTTTGCCCGTATTTGAGCGTTTTATGATTGCTGTACTGCCCCCCAAAATTATTATCACAATGGTAGAACATTTTTATTTATTTTATGCGTATTTGTGTCAGGAATGGAAATCCACAGTGTGTTATATTTGACCACCAGATGGCACTGTTGTCTAATGCGAACGAAAACAGGTGCGGCAGCAAGACGCCAGACTAACATGGCGCCAACCTTAGGTATGGATTCCACTATGTAAAAAAAGGGGCAGGAACCTTTTTGACCCAAAGAGCCATAAGAGCAAAAACTTTATGATTTTTATTTATTTTTTTGAAGAGAGCCATACCATATACTATAAGACAAAATTCAACAAAACTGCCCAACCTGCTCTCTAACTTATTCCTCAAATATATTCATGCTTTGATTAAATCCATGAAATAATAGTAATGCCAGAGCCTGTGTAGAATATCAATATAAATATACCGCTTAAAATTCGTTTAAATCCCCCCAATTAGTGTTGAGGCTCCAGTCGATTGTCATTTTTGTCTTAAATAATGGTTTCAAAACACGGTGCAAGCAAAGTTCTTTCGTAAAAATGTCACAAAATACTGCAAACAAAGATTTTTTTTGGTTTGAACAAATTTATTGACACTAAAAACAGAAAACAATCATGACAATCTCAACAGCAATTAAGCACATTCACAATATTATATTCCAATATTACGTTTTTAACAGCAAACACAAAGTGAGGTTTGAACAAACCTTCTCGAAAATCAAACATATTAACAATTTCATTATATAACATCTTTGTTATTGTCAATAGATCCGTCCAGGCCAAAGACGATTGTCCTCGGTCTGAACAAATCCACTGACACCAACAGCAGCAAAACAGCCATCAAGCATATTCACAATTTTTTTATATTTGACAATATGACGTGACGATATGACGTTTTAACATTTTTTCCTGACATTTCCAACATCAATTAAACAATTTCAGAGTTATCTTCTTTTAACAGTAGTTAACCAGCGTGTAAAAGGCAATACTATTGTGCAAGGGCATAGCTCTGCCATCCCACCCTCCCAAGCAGCATTCTTCCAGTCCTCTGTGTGGGTCCTTTCCCTTCTGCGTGGGTCCTCTCCCTTCTGGGTTCCACAACCCAGGCCGTTGCTGCCGGGACTCCCACAGCGTAGCTCCGGCTCCCCCCTCCGGGTGGGTACAGACGAGTCTTCTTTATGGCTGCGTCCTAGGCCCGCCGCTCGCAGATTGTATGGTATCTGCAGCCATTTGGAGCACAGCCACGGGGGGGATCTGCCTGCACCTCCATACCAGCAGGTTTCTGGAGGTCCAGATGGCGTCCTTGATGGCGGCGAGAGTGAGCCAGTCCCTGGCAAAGTCGTTCCGATGCCTCCTCGACCGACTCACCCCGTAAAGCACGTACTGTGCATCAGGGACCTCTCCTGCTGGCAAGTCCGGGAACTTTCCTAGTTGTTCGGCCATTGTCCACAAGACCTTGGCAGCGCTGCACTCACAAAAAAGGTGCCTCACCGACTCCTGGGCGCCACAGCCAGGTCGAGGGCACGTCGAAGTCGCTGACATTCCTCGGTGGTGCATTACAGCTCTGACTGGGAGAACTTCATGAGCCACCATCCATGACAAGTCTCGTAGTCTGTTTGGGAGGGCAGGATGATTGACGTTGCTCCAAACCGTTTTGTATTCGCCAAACGCAAGCCCCCGCACAGGGCTTACTGTAGCTCGCTCTTGCACAATAGCAATAAGGGCCCTGTGGTTTTGTAAAGTGTGACATTCTTGTGTTTCCAAATCAAACTTCTTCAAAAAATCCCGAATAAAGAGATGTGTTGGTGGCAAGTTAAATGAAACTGGAATCAAACGATTGTTTGGTACAAGCTTTAGCTTCCGCAAATATGAGCCCATCCAAAACCGGGTCATTGCTTGACTTTTCGGGTTGTTGGGTGGGCCCACAGCGTTTTGGAAGTGGAGAGAGACATATTTGCTTCCCAGGAAAAGCTGGAGGTCAGGCACTCCTTTCCCCCCTTTTTCCTTTTTCTTTTTCATTGTATCTCTTTTTATCCTTTCCCACTTTGAGCCCCAGACAAAGCGAAAGATGGCTCGGTCCAGTTGTAACAGCACGTTTCTTTTAGGCATAAAAATTAAACTGATTGACAAAAGCATTGGTTGGATGATCGCTTTGATGATTAGGACCTTCCCCTCTATTGTCAGTTTTCTTAGTGACCAAAAAACAAGTTTTTGCTTAACTTTCCTTGTCACATCATCCCAGTTAGTCTCGCCTCCTCCATCCGCATTGAATTTTATCCCTAGGATTTTCTGGTCTGTCTTTAACACCGTCAGCGGGAGTCCTGCCTTTTCTGTCTCTTTCCACATTCCATAAAACTTCACTTGTGATTTTTCTCTATTTAGCCTTGACCCAGACGCCCTCCCAAACAGGTCAGTCAAGTCAAGGGCTCTTTCAACAGATGCGCGGTCAGTACACAAAATATTAAAATCATCCATGTACAAAACACACTTGGTAATTTGTCCCCCACTTCCTGGGATATTGATGCCTTCGACAAATCTATCTTTTCTTAACATTTGTGCCAAAGGTTCAATGCAAAGAACATAGAGAAGGGGAGACATAGGGCAACCTTGACGTACACCGCAGTTGATCTCGATTGCTTCCGATAAATTCCCGTTAATCATGAATTTGCTGTAGATGTCTCGGTATAGCAGTCCTACCCAATTGATGTATTTTTGGGGAAAACCACATTTTTGCAATACCCTGAAGAGGTATTGGTGCGAGACTCGATCAAAGGCTTTTTCAAAGTCTAGGTTTAGGACCGCTAGTCGCATGTTTCTGTCTCTTGCATAACAAATGGTGTCACGGATCAGCATGAGACTGTCGCTGATCTTCCTTCCCACAATGGCACAGGTTTGGTCTGGATCAACCAAGTCTCCCAAGACAAACGACATTCGTGTTGCTAGAAGCTTGCTGAAAATTTTACAGTCCACGTTTAAAAGCGTTATGGGTCGCCAGTTTTTTAAGTCAATTTTGTCTCCTTTTTTGTGCAATAGAGTAACTATCCCGATTCTGAAACTGTCTGGCATATGGTCTCGACTGGAAAATTCGTTAAAAACAGTTAACAGATCTGGTGCTAAAATATCCCAAAAAGTCCGGTAAAATTCGAGGTTGAGTCCGTCCTCCCCGGGTGATTTGCCTTTTTTCATAGTCTTTATGCAATCATTCAGTTGGTCTTGGGTAAAGTCCGATGTTAAAAAGGGGTCTTGACGCACTGATCTTGAAATATGATCTAATACATGCCCCATTTCATTCTCATATGTTTCTTTCTTTTCAAATAATTTTTTGTAGTAGTCTTCGACCAATCTGGTTATTTCACTACTTTCCTTTGTTATTTGCCCGTTTTCGTTTTGAAGTTTAAAAATCCCCTCATTTTTGCCCATAATTTTTTTTAAAAAGTAGCGTGTACATTTTTCCCCTTCTTCTATTTCTCTTTCTCTGCTTCTTATTATGATGCCTTTGCTCTTTATTTCCGCCAAAGCGTTTAGTTCTTGTTTGGTCTCTTTGATTTCATCATTAAAGTCCATCCCCTTTTCTGTTAGGATGAAATAGCGTTGGAGTCTTCTTTGTAGTCCCGCAAACAAAGATACCAACGTGTTTACCTTACGTGCAGACAGCGCTGGTTGAGAAGAAGGAGTGTGTGGGCCCTTTATATAGCTCTGCCCATTGCTACCGCTCACCCAATCGAATCGCTCTAGCTTTACCTAAGCTTCTGGGTGTTTTAGAGTTTGTTCTGTGGTTTTTTTATCATAAAGTGTCACAACAATGAATATAGATTGTTTAATGAGCTTCAATATAAAGGATTATGTAGTGATTCACAGCCAAAACGGGGTCTGTTGGTGTGACCCCTTGACTGTAAACTGTAGTTAAAATTGTACATATTCTATTCATACTTCGGTTTGGCTGTCTTGACTCTGTACGTACGACAACTTGCTGAAACACTAATATTCCAAAAAAAATTTGGGTATAATTTTTCTCTGAGTACTCATAAAAAGAGCCATAGGTCCCTAACTCCTGATGGAAAGAAATACAAATTTCTCGACCTATGATTTTTTCTTAAAATTAAGATCGGTATGATAGTTAATGTATGTTTGCGTAGTATTCAAATCTCATCTCATCTCATCTCATCAGCTGCACCGCTTATCCTCAGTAAGGTCGCGGGGGTGCTGGAGCCCATCCCAGCAATCATCGGGCAGTGAGCAGGGGACACCCTGAACTGGTTGTATTAATTATTTTGAATGAACGTTTTTGTACCACTAGGAGGTTCTAAATATTACACATTGTCCCTCTAAAGATATCTTTAAGCGAGCCTTTTTTTTTGATTGGCGGGTCGCATTGGGGTAAAAACAATGGAAGGAGGAAAAAACTAATTCGATTTTAATATAATTTAGATGTATCCTATTTTGTCATATTGACGCTGCTATATCAGACACATTTAATTTTTGCCTTTTTTGTTAGAAATTCCAATAATTGACAAAAAAAATGACGATAAAACCTTTTAGAATAGCAGCGATGAATAAACCTGCAGAAATCAACATGTACATTATATTTTTATTTTGGATCTATAAATAAACCAATTTTTCAAATTGGTTAAAACACTCAGAATTAAAGAAAATAAATGATATGCCTTTTTTAAGCACTAAAATAATAATGTGCATTGAAGAACTCTAAATGCAATCCAGCTAGCACAGAAGTGTTTGTTTTTTTAAATATGTTGAACAATGAGGACACTGGGGACAAGCGTTGCACCAAATCAACTTTTTTTTATTAGTAATACTTTTTAAAACTTCTCTACACATCCTTAGATGTGTGTAATATAATGACATCATCATTATATTTTAAAGATTTGGTGGGCCAGATTAAAAATCTCTGTAAAAAGTCGATCAGGGATAAGAGCCACAACCGTCCATTTCATTTTAGGCGCCCAGAAATGTACGGCTACAGACTGAAGTGCATTCTGTCAGTCCCGGCTGGCAGCAATTTGGGATGGTGGGATAATGGATCGTGTCAGCTCTAGCACAGTTAAGGAAAATGAGTGCTGTCCACAAGAGTGCAGTTCAGTGGAGGCGAAAATAAAGGCAAAAAACATGCCGCTGTATCGATCCCTGCTTGCAGCAATATGCGATTGGGGATAGTGGATTGCAGCCACGCTAATGCCATTCATTTTGGTGAGCAGAAGGGGAAAAAAGCCACCAGGCCCAAGCTCTGCCGGGTCTAGCTCACAGCAAACGGCAACTGGGAGGATGATGGATTGCGGCTGTATTGTGTAGTCCATTTTAGGTGGAAATAACGAGAAAAAAGAGCCCCCATGCACAATACAAATTTGCTCATAGCACCAACTATCAGCAATAGTCGACTGGGAATATTGGGTCGCAGCCACACTCTGCAGTTTATTTTCGGCGGGCCACAATGCCACGCTTTAGCTGCCCAAACCAAAAGAAAAATATGCTCTGCTAGCTCCTAATCTGAGAAATAGTTCACTGGGGATGGAACGGCATGCCTCCTGACAAAAGCGCCTTCTGCAGGTCCCCTCTTGCCGCAATATGGGATTGGGGATAATGGATCGCAGCCATGCGAGTGCATTTCACTTTTTGGTGGATGGAACTACATAAGAGCTGCCAGGCATGAAGAAAGTGCACTATTCCAGCCCACGCTTGCAGCAATAGTCGACCTGGAATAATAGATTGCAGCTGCACGGGTGCAGTTTATTTTATACAGAAAGAACTGAAAAAGAGCTGCCATGTACGACACAAACTTGCTCTCCAGTCCCCGCTCTCAGCAATAGTTTATTGGGGATAGTGTTGGTGGCCACACAGTGTAATTCATTTAAGAGAGCCAAAATGGCACGCTTCAGCGGCCTGATTTAAGAAAAAATACTCTTGACTTCCCCTAATCTCAGCAATAGTCAATCGCGGATAATGGATCGTGGTCACAACGTTGCATTTCATCTTAGACGGGCCAGAACTTCTGGTTCCCACTCGCAGAAATATGGGATTTTGGATAATTTGTTGTGTCCCCACTAGTGTAGTTTGAGATAATGGATTATGTCCGCACTAGTGCAGTTGATTGTAGGCAAAAATATTGGTAAAAATAAACTCTAGTTTGAGATAATGGATTACGTCCCCACTAGTACAGTTGATTGTAGGCAAAAAATATTCTAAAAAATAAACTCTACGCCCAGCAAGAAATGTGCAGCAAAATGTGATTGTGGATTATGGATCATTCCTGTGTGAGTGCAGTTCACTTTCTGCTGGATGAGACAGGAAAAAGCCGCCAGGCCTGACATAAATGCGCTATGTCAGCCCTTGCTTGCAGCGATAGGCTACCGGTGATGATGGAATGAGTGAATGAATGAATGATGGATCGTGTACACACTAGTGTAGTTCATCTTGGAAAAAAATCAGTGCAACAAACAGCCACTGCGCCCAACAAACAAGCGCTCTGCCGATTCCCGCTCTTTCACTCTCTGTTTTCATCTCATTCCATCTTTCTCTTTCCTTCTCTATTTATCTTTCTTTATCTTTCTTTCTCTCTTTTTCTTTCACTCTTTTTCTTTCACTTTTCCTCTTTTTTATCGCTCTCTTAAGTTTTTCTGCCCTTTTCCCTTTCTTTCTAACTCTTTCTTTCTTACTCTGTACAGTATCTCTCTTTTTTGCTTTTTCTGTTTCCTTCCCTATTTAGTTCTTTGTATTACTTTCTTTCTTTTTTTATTTCTTTCTTACTGTCTTCATCTCTCTTTTGCTCTCATTCTCTTATTTTCTATTTATTTATTTTTCTCCCTTTCTCTCCTCTCTTTTTTCACACTCTCATCCTCTCTGTCTTCTCTGTTCTCTCTCTCTCTTCTCTTTACTCTGCTAGTCCGGCCACCACGACCATGTGTCCCCTGAGCTCAAATAAGTCAGACACCCCTTGATTACGATATTGAGTTCCCAGTGGCTGAAATTGCAATAAAGAATATGGTCAGGACAAAAGGTTCTTGTTGACCTCTATGTGCACTGTGTGTTTGTTGTGTTTATTTTCCTCTCTTGATATTTTTTCGAGCACTTTGTTGTGGGCTGCAGCTGACATGATTGTTCTGTGCCCCCTCCTCTCCAGCGATGCTGCTCGGCACATTGTGTCGCTTCTGCAGTGCCTCGCTCAGCTTGCACGAGATACCTCCCTCAAGGCACACAATACAGGAGCTGTTCGTCACTGCATCCCTGCAGTTGTTATTCCTCTACGTCCTCAATCTGGTCATCATGGCGGTTTATATTCCTCAACAGCAGCTCAAGGTGGTGCCAATGCTGGTCGCCATGTTTATTCTGGGAAGGTAAGGGACTTAGTAACAAACCAGCATAAATACCGGGTTTGGCATTGCTGGGCATTCTACTTGAGCAAGGTTGTTGGGGCTGTGGTTTGTTCCAAAGAGCAGCATGCAGCTCCAGAGCTGCTTGTACACAAAAGTCAAGTCATGTTTATTTGTGACGCCCTTGATCTCAAGGAGTCTCAAAGGGCTGCACAGACCCCAGATTATTGCGAACGACTGTACAGCAGATGTCTATTGATTTTGCTGGTATTCATTGGGGGTCCCTTGACATAAAACCTAGCTAAAGACATTCACTGAGGCCTAAAGTACTACTGTGTCAAATAACCTAAATCTGGGGTCTCAAACTCAATTGAGTTGGAGGCCAGTGAAGCTAGAATCCGGGAAATGTTGGGCCAAATGGGCTTTCCCACAAAAACAGTGCTAATAAAAACATTCCGCTGTTCTTAAAGGGACAGTGTTTTATATTTATCTACTAGATGTCGCTGTCATGTGTAGTGCAACCAAAAATGAGTCCAGGGAAGACTACAAACTATGGTGAGCAAAAAGCACCCATGTTCTTCCCATTTTTACCCAGCCTTTCTCAAAGAAAGACAAAAAGAAGGGAAAATTTATTTTTAAAAATAAGAACAACTAGGGAAGACAAAATAAGGAAAAGAGGGGGAAGGAAAACAGGAATAAGAATAAAAGTAGGGAGAAAGAAAGCTAAAAAATGAAAAGGGAGAAAAAGAAGCGGAAAGAAAAAATGAAGTAATTAAAGAGAGAAAATGCATAAACGGGAAAAAAAGTTTTTTCTCTTTTTCATTTTTCTTTTCCTTTTTTTCTAGTGTTTTACTTTTTGTGTTATTTCTTTTACTTTTCTTTGTTTGTCCTTTTTTCTTTTCTATTTTACTATTGTATCTCTTTTCAAAAGTAAGAAGGTGCGTTTTGGTCACTTTGAATCTCTCTATTTAGTCTTCTTCCGTCGTGCTTTTAGCTCTCGTTTTTGGTGGCATGACAAAATACAGCGACAATTAGTGGGAAAATATTACACACTGTCCTTTTAACTTTCATATTCATATTAAGGTGGGCGTCTCAAACTATCATCCAGGGGGTCTCAATTGGTCCCAAAGCCCTGGTGTAAAAAGATAAAATAAAGAATATGTAAAAATCAGCCTGCGTGTATTAAAGCCCGACCAAACAAACTCACTTGATTTGAGGGACCGAGCCCGATGCAAACCCGAATTTTCACATTTTATTTGTGAGCAGGAGGGAAAAGGCGGGGTGTTTTTGACCGAATCCCCCTAAACTCCAATGCCCAACATTTTTTCTTGAATAAAACAAAAAAATTAGTTATATAAACCATTGTAGAAAATCCAAGTATTGAGAAGTCAAATGAGAAACAACTTCAACCCTGAATGAATATAACCATTACCATAGTTTACATTTTATACTTCCATGATGACGTCACTGATTGAACTTCCTCGGAGAAGTTATGTCAGCGATTGTATTTAATTGTTTATTTTCTTTATACTCTAAGAGGGTAATTCTCTATTTAGCTGACAAATGTTGTTTATGATGTGCACGCAGTGGACCAGAGTTATTCTATTTTCAACTCAAAAAGAACCACAGTTGCAATGTCATCAAAAACGCCAAACCCTGAAAATGGCTACAAATCAGTATGTGCCCAACAAAAGTGGTAGCTTGACCGTTTTGGGCATGAATATCCTGCATGGGATGGATACAATTCGGGCGAAAGGGCTATTTTGTTAGCAATAGTATGTTTTTACGTAGATCTATTGTATTTATTTTTGAGAACCTATTTAGTACTGTATTTTATATATTATAAGGCGCACCCAATTATAAGTCGCACCCTCCAAAAATCGCCTTTTGTCATATGTTTTTCATGCATAAATATTGGATTACTGTAAGACAGGGGTGTCAAACTCATTTTAACTCGGGGGCCACATGATCGAACAAACATTCTGTCAGGGGCCGGACTAGTAGACTAGAGAGAATGAAAAAGAGAAAAAAATAAGAGATAGAGAGGGAGAGAAAAGTAGAGAGGATGGGACAAAGAAAGAGAGAGGGAGCAAGAGAGTGAGAGAAAGAGAGCGAGATCATGAGAAAGAAAAAAGATAAAAAGAGAATTAATGAGAGAGGGGGGGAGAAAGAAATAGAAAAAGAAAAGAGCAGGAGAGAAAGAGAGAAGGCGAAAAAGCGAGAAGGAGAAAGCAAGAGAGAGAGACAGAAAGAGAGAAAATAGAGAGAAAAGGAAAAAATAAGAAAACAGAGAGAGTGAAAGAGAGGGATAGAGAGTGAGAAAAAAAGGGAGGAAGAAAGGGAGAGGGAGAGAAGGAGAGAGAAAAAGAAATACTAGTACATCGTTTGTGAGAGGCCCCTGGCCTTGGCAACATCAAATAGACATATTTTCAACCTGCAGTTCGTTTTTCTATTGCGCTTCTCCGAGCCTTGTCTCGTGGGCCAGATTCAATCCCTTAGCGGGCCTGATCCGTCCCGTGGGCCACCTATTCCACTTTTGAGGATATTTCTTTTTAATGTTTGACTGCTCTTGAATCTCGGCGGCACGTCGGCTGTGCGGAGTTTGCATGTTCTTCCCGTGCTTGCGTGGGTTTCCTCCCAGATTCCAAAAACATGCATGTCAGGTTAAGTGGCCGGTCCAAATTGTCCCTAGGTGTGAATGTGCGGGCGAATTGTCTGTCCCTATGTGTCCTGTGATTGGCTGGCAACCGGTTCAGGGTGTCCCCTGCCCACTGCCCGAAGATAGCTGGGGTGGGCTCTAGCACCACCGCGACCCTACTGAGGATAAGTGGTGCAACTAATGGATGAATGGATGCTCTTGAATCCCTGTTTTCTTTGTGGTGGGTTGATCATTTTGACGTGGTCGGGTGCTGAAAAAGTATGAGCACAGTGCAGTAATCCCTCATTATAACACAAGTTTCATAGAAATCCATTTTTTGTGTAGTCACTCATCGGTTGATTTTCTTCTTTCCCTTTCCAACAGGCTATTTTATTGGGCCTGCCTGAATTTGTGCAGCTCCTGGCGAGGCTTTGGCTCGGGCCTGACCATCTTCCCTCTCATGGCCTTGGTGGCTTACAACATGTTCCTCCTTTACAACCTTTACCTCAGAGCGCCGCTGCTTCACTCCCGAGACGTCTTTTTCAATCCCTCCTCGTCGCAAAGCCCGAACGCCGTTTCCACAGACTTCCCCATTGCTCAGTGAGGACGTGTGTGCTCTCTTCATGCAGGAGGAAACCTCTTTAAAAATAAGTCATTCCTGTGGTTTGTAGTCTGGAAAAATTGCCACGATAACTCTGGAGGCCTTGATGGATACACTTACTCCTCCAGAAGTGGACGTTTTAAAGAGATACACAAATTCTAAAAGATACACAATGTGAGAAAATAGTAAATATGTTTTTTGTTGTTGCATATTTTAACCTGTACAGACGCTCCCCTACTTACGACCATTCGAAGTACGCAAAAGAGTAGATACGTACATTTTTTCGGGATGTTGAAAAATATCCGGACATTGCTGTTAGTTAGATTTTCGATTTTGTGCACCTTATACCAAGTACAGGACAGTACTGTTGTGCTTCTTTCCGCCACTACCGGCGTGTGGCGCTGAGAGAGGTCACCCAGCATCCACCCCGAAGAATAAAATCCGCTTCCTCTTCCTAGTTCGTGTGTAAACATACTGTACTGTATCTGCAGTGCGCTAAGAACTTTGACATTGTTATTGTGTAATATCTCATGCATCCATTCAATATGGTTGGTGTAAAGTGTAGAGAAGAGGCGAGCTGTTTCTTTTAAAATGAAATTGGAATAAGAAAGCTTGATGCGGTTGAGGAAACTGTTGAATCGCTTTTTTCCGCCACTCTCTACCACGGTGGAGGAAGTTGCCTAACTCTTGAAGCTCATCTTCCAAAAGTAAGTCAAACCTCCCTTTATTTATCTTTATAGAGCAGAATATTTTATGAAATGTTCATATTTTAGTACAAAACAGTACAGGTTACTTATACAAGCCTTAAACACACTTACATAAACTTTAAACATACATTCCATACAAAATATAGCACTGAAGCAACTTACGAACAAATTCAACTTACGAACGATCGCCCGAAACTTATCTCGTTTGTAAATAGGGCAGCGTCTGTATATTCCAAATAATTTCCGAGACAATGCATTTTGAAGACGGCCTGTCCCGTCTTTGACTTCCCTAGCTGGTACGTCATCAGGGTAATACCAGCCCAATCGCAAGCCGGTCTCCATATTGGTTTACGTCAGGGGTCTCAGACCTTTTTCAATCGTTGAGTTAACTTTTTGTTACCAATTAGCACAAAAGGCACCCAGTTCTAAAATAGCAACTTAGCTTGCTAAATAGCTAAATGTAGATTAATAGTTAGCTAGAAATGTAAACAGGTAAAAACTAAAAGGGAGCTTTACAGCTAGCTAAGACAGTAAAACGCCAACATGGGCAGATAGAAAACAGAAGACTAGATGGCCAACTAAAAAGGAGGCCAAAATTTAGCTTGATTAAAAAGGTTGAATGTTAGCTGGATAGCATGCAGAAATGTAAAAAGCTAGCTAGATAGCTTGCTAACTAGCTAAAAAGGTAGAAAGCTAGCTCGCTACAAAGCTGAAAAGGTAGCCGATAGCTATCTACAAAAACTGCACATTGTTCGCTCATTTGCTTTAAAAACCCATAAGTTGGAATTTAATTTGTTGTATTTCCTGTAAAATAAATCAATAGAAATATGAATAAATAAATGTGTTAAACACATGAATAGATTCCCATTCTATTCTCTTAAAATAATTATCAATACTTCATTACAAATTATAATGTTATTGCTATGTTATTACCAGGGTAAGATAGTCAACCAATTAAAAAAATGATTTTACTATAAAATCACAATGTCCCACCACTGGTGAGATATTATCAGAAAGGGTCCGCGCCAACTCAACTTTCCTCAGCGGCACCCAGGTGCCCGTGGGCAGCACGTTGGAGACCCCTGGTATACGTGGTAATTAGTCGAATACGTTTCTATTGTTTTAAGGCAAGTCCGGGTTGTTTTTTGTAGAGAATGCCTTGGCCTTGTGACACAGGTGGGCGCAGCAATGGTATAACAAATGGCAAGCAGCCAAAATGGGGCAAACTGGCAAAAATAACAAAGAGCTAACAGGGGCTAAACCATCCCGGACACAGCAGGCTAGCTGGCTGCTAAAAAGGGTTAACCGGGACCGATTGGCAGAAAAAAATGGGAAGCTGACCGACCGAAAACATGCAGTAAGCAGCCAGGCTACCCGGGAACCTGACCCAGCAGAAGAGAGTCACAGCTCTGTTGCTACCAATGCAAATTCTTTTTCATTACATTATCATTATAAAAACTAGTTTTCTAAGCACAACATTGGAAACATTTTTTGCCTATTTATGCTTTCATATTTTTCTCTCTTTAAAAGACCTTATCACATGTTTTACCAGGGAGTGCAATGTCTAATCTTGATGCATAAAATGTTTCACAATGCTAAAAGCAATTACAAATAAAGACAAATGATTTATTTCTTTTGCTATGATTACGTTTTTATTTTTTTATTTTGAAGGGACGTTGTGTATATTTTAGTGCCTCCTAGTGGTATATAAAACGCTATTGATTTGAAAAATAAGCAAAACTACATGATCCATCATATTTATGTGCATTTTGTTAAATACTCGTAGGTCAAGAAAATCTTATTTCTATGACATAACATGAGCCTCACCCAAAGAAGGCTAACATGATTGTCAGCCGCTGTGGCTACCACCCATAGTCATCTTTTTGGTGGTTTTAGTAGGTGTTTTGACTGTATTTGTAACAATCCTTTTCTTACTTTCACCATTTTCATGCTATACCAACAGAAAACAGAACAGAAAACCACAAGCATGAAATGAAAAATATATAGTTATTTACAGATAAAGTATTCAAGGAAAAACAAAACTAAGGAATACATGTTATGAAATAAATAATTGGGATTTAATAGAGAAAGTGATGTTTCGTTTCTGCTATTTAACAACTAAACAGGACAATTAGATTTGTTTTAAATACTTCAGGAACTTGTCATCAGACTTGTTCTTGTTTCTCATAAACATAACAGCATTTAGCCCCTTTTTTCCTCTTTCAACTGAATTCACTTAATATTTTACAATTGTGGTTGTTTTAATTATCCTCCTGACTATAACTTAATGTATTTAATTAAAAAAATGAGATATGTGGACCGGAAGAGCAGCGCCCCCTAGCTGAGCGGGCGAACACCTTACTCAACCGGAGCACTGACGTAAACATTACTAAAGATGGCGGCATTGATGGGTACGCAATGTTTTGGTTGAAATATTACGGGTTTGTAGACTTTACCTACATTTTTACAACCTCCTAAAAATTGCAACTAAAAGTCTTTGCGCTAAATTCTACGTTGTCGTTATCGGACTGCGTAAGGATTTAAAGCAGACACTTCTAAGCGCATACGTACGCTGACCTTGCTGTGTTAGCCTGCTAGCTAACAATTGAGTCTTGTAAATTGATGTTGTGATCTACCAAAAACGTCTGTAAGATCAGCCGACATTAACACAGAGAAACAAATCTTTGTAGTCTGTAACAAATTGTTCTTGAGCATTAGACAATCTAAAGGTTTTTGGTCATACACTTAGGCTCTAATTATAACTAAGCTTCTATTATACATCAGTGATTGCAATTTCCACTAAAATCTATATTTGTTCACAGTGCCTCGCCTGGCGTTGTCTGGCAGTTTTTGTACAAGGTAAGTAAAGCTTTTTTTCCCACGTGTGGTATTTTAACATAATGTCACAAATATTCTATCAATAAATTGACTTTTGGAAACAGCCAGTACGTTGAGAGGTTTGTGCCTAGTGGGCTACTGTCATATTTCAAGCACCCCCATAAATGATTGCAATTTTTAGAATGCTTTTCCTTAATCATGGTCAGCATAGGCTTAAATATGATGAAAGACGCAAGATAAATCCATCCATCCATTATCTGCACCGCTTATCCTCAGTAGGGTCGCAGGGGTGCTGGAGCCCATCCCAGCCATCTTCGGGCATTGGGCAGGGGACACTCTGAACTGGTTGCCAGCTAGTCGCAGGGCACAGAGGGACAGACCAATCGCTCGCTCATTCACACCTAGGGACAATTTGGACCTGCCAATTAACCCGACATGCATGTTTTTGAAATGTGAAATACAAATAAAACAAAATTGTAAATGATGCAGCGTCGAAAATACTCCACTGCCTTGAACTGGTCCAGTCCATTTGATTCGTTGCACTGCTCTTGCTTCTCTTTTGCTCGGCTAGTGTCACCCATCCCTACTGCTCACCCAATCAAATTGCTTTGGGTGCTTTGCTGAAGTTTTGGGGTGTTTTTGTCTTAAAGTGTCTCAACAGTGAACATATATTGTTTAATGAGTTGCCATACAAATAATTTTATAGCAACATACATAGAATACAGAGGATCTAAATAGCATGCACTTATTTTCACTCAAGTAATTATTTAGATTTAAAAAATGCTTACCAAACTATCAGTTTAACTGAAAATCACTAGGGTTAGGGTTACAGTAAAAGACACGGCTTCCTCCTTCCTCCTCCCTCACGTCATTTCCGCTTCTTGCCCATAGCTTACAAGCTTAAAAAACTTACTTTCTGCTTTTTGGCCAAATCTATTTGCAGCTCGTAATCTGCAGAATTTGATTTTCTTTTCGGTGCCATTTTGTCCAGTTTCACTTTCGTTAGCTGCACATCGCCAAGATGCGCAGTTCGGAGCCAAACCGTTCATTTTCAGACTTAAATTGAGGGACTTGGCCCCAAGTAAACCCCAAACTGCGTAGTTCAGTTGAATTGCATTGCTATTTCAAGCTCGTTCATCAAATCAAGTTAATCCGTCGATCCGGACGGGTTCGGGTTTATATACCCGCGACTTGGGTCGGGCTAAATTTTTTAGCCCTGATCTTGCGTCAAATACAGTCTGTTGGCGTGACACCTCAACTGTTAACTGTAGTTGAGACTGTGCCCTATACATACTGGACCGAACCAATTAAAATCATTGTGTTGACTCGGCTTAACTTGTGCCAAATACGGCTTTGCATAACTAATAACTAAATAATCGTCCGAATTCCGTTTTTATCTCCGAGCCAGATGTACTGATGAAAAGAGCCATATATGGCTCACGAGCCATAGTTTCCCAACCACTACGTTACATCATAATTGTATGATTAATATTCATAATGTGAAAATTTAGTAATTTTAACAAGGTAAATTCCCAAATAGTGTAATTGAATACCAAAGAACTTTAACACCGAAAAAATATGACCATTCAATCGATTTTTGTTTTTACCTTTCCATGATGACAGGGGAGAAAGAGCCTCCCCTGCCCCCCCTGACTATGCATTTCTGGATTGTCCTGTACAATACCGTTTCTAATGACACTGTTTGACTTTCTCTTTTCTACCACAGACCCGTTTCGTCATTGCTTTTCCAGCATAGGAGTCTGCACGGTGCTACTAAAAGCGAGAATGCCAACACAAGGTTTGAGATGCTCAGGAGTGTGTTAAAGAAAATAATAATTGCTTCTTGCTAATCGAGTACTGTGCTGCCATAGTTCAGTGGCAATTTGGCCTTTTAAAAATACTGTTCCCTTTTTATAGCGTGGTCCCTGTCCGGGAGAAAAGCACGGCAGTGGCAGCTGCCAAACCTTCGTCTGTGGCCAGCAGCAAGGGGGAGTACGTCGTCACCAAACTAGATGACTTAATCAACTGGGCTCGCAGGGTGAGTCGACAAGCTTTTGCAACATTTGAATATCTTATTTGTTAGAACTCTTTTTAAGGTATTTCAATTCATTTTAACAAAGCGACTCTGAATGCACTTGATGTCATTTACTATCGACAGCAAATGTACAAATAGCCGCCCCGTGACATGGCTATTTACCAAAAACAGTATCATTAAAATTACCTCGATCACCGCCCTAGACTGCCCTCCCCCGTGAACGTGAAAATCAGCAAAAGTAACAACGTCCCTTCATAAAATCCCCCAAGGGTTAACCTTACTTAAAAAAGATGCCAATACCAACTGAAATTATACAGGGTTCGTACAGGTCCTTAAAATGCTTGAAAATGCATTTGCAGCATTTGCTGTAAGCTGTCTGCTGCAGAACACAATGCAGAATGTGTTGCTATTATTGACAATGAAATTAATTATAGTTTAACCTTGCAGAACTTCTTGTACTTAAAGTACAATTGCACCTCCACTAAATTAGGGGGCAGTGACGCTCTCATTGGCAGAGTATGCATTCGGTAGGGCTGCACGATTAACCGAAAGTTAATCGATATTGCGATGTAACGTAGTGTGATTGTGTAATATCGAGACACTGCTGTTTGAGCCTTGTGTGTGCAGACAGACGGTTACCCAGAAGAGGGTGCGGTTTTCTTGAGGTTTAAACAAGTTAATATAAATAACCCTAGTGTTGTCTTCATATTATGGACCGTTTTGTACATGTTTTTATACAGTTTAGGTGGAAATACGAATAAACATTTCATTCTTCTACTGTTTGGACCAATCTAGGAACAGCCGTAATATTCAGAGTTAAAGAAAAAATATATTTAGGGGGATTTTTCTGGGTTTTTAGGAACTCCGTCGCAGGTCATTTTGAACCAAGGACAATGGGAGGTTTAAGTACTCACAAAAAAAAACCTGCTACAGAAAAGGCACTTTTCTTTTAAATAGAAACAAAATTGCAATACTGGTCTGAAAAATCACAATTAGGTTATTTTTCCATGATTGTACCTGGTGCTTGGTGGTTAAGAAGTTTTTTGCAATAAGCATAGCAGAGAGTGTGAAGTGTAGCAGAACCTCAAGTTAGACTATGAAAAATGTAACGGGGATAAGAAAGGGACAGAGGAGGAAAACGTCTTCTCCTGGAAGCAAAGACGTGGAAATATGATGAAGCATGAGAGGGTTTCTATATATGTATATACTAATCTTACAAGTAATTAAGAAGGACTGCCATAAGTTAAACTCCTACTATGGTGTTTTTGGCAGAGGTGACATGCGTTTTCCTCAACACCCGTCTCTTTCATTTTCTTCTCAAGCACCCAATGCAGCCGTTAGAAAAATGCATCTCTACATAAACTGCCCGGTTGAAATTGTTTGACCAAAGTTGCAGGCTAAATTACGGTACATTAGCACTGAAACTAAACAAAAAAATTCCGTTAACACACTTTTTGTGTAGAACTAGTTTTATTTGATTCAAGGAACACATTACATGTTGTGTCACTTTGGAGCCGTGTTTGGAGATGCTGTGTCTTACCCCCCACAGAGCTCCCTGTGGCCCATGACCTTCGGTTTGGCGTGCTGTGCAGTGGAAATGATGCACATGGCGGCTCCCCGCTACGACATGGACCGCTTCGGCGTGGTTTTCAGAGCAAGTCCAAGACAGGCCGACGTCATGATCGTGGCTGGGACGCTAACCAACAAAATGGCTCCAGCCCTGAGAAAGGTGAGGGTTGATTCCACAGATATGTACACAACACTAGATAGGACACGCCCCTAAGATAGCCAAAACTAGTTGGGTCAAACCATCAAACTCCTCCAGTACATGAGGACGGAGCGAAAAATCATCCAAAAGGGTATACTAGCTTACTGTGCTGTCTATGGATGCACTCAACGCTGTAACATACAGTCCCGGAAAACTGGAATATGTTTTTGCCTCGATTTTTTTTTTTTTTTTCATTTTTTTAATCTGGTTGTTGAGTCCTTTTCAGTGGCTTACATTGTTTCAATGTTTTGAGAAACAAGGCTGCCCCACATCGCCTGACTCACTTCCTTTGATTTACAAGGTGGAAGTATAAGAAAAATGTTGTATAACAGTCCTCCCTTAAGCTTTCTAGGACAGTCTTAATCCTTCATGTGGCAAGTGACCATACTTTATATGGTCCCTTCTTCGACTGGACCGTTGTTGTTACTATTTTCCATTTTTTTCCTTCCCCCTCAAACCAACTTTCCCGTTGTTATGGGAAGAAAGACAAAATCAAACAAACAACATCACAATAAAATGAGACGTCGTCCCTCTTAAACACTATCTGGATTGTGCCAATTGACTGAACAGAAATAAGAAATCGAGCATGTCATTATCTTCATCTACTGTTGGGGAGTGCGATTGACCCTGCTTTTTTTCTTCTTTGCATTATTTTGCCATGGCAAAGGCCCGCGACCCACTGAAAATGGGCTCTTGACCCACTTTGGGGTCCTGAACCACCAGTTGAGAAACACTGCTCTATTATACACTGAAACCAAAGAAACAAAACCTAATTACAGGCTCAAGCATTTAACACATAAAAGTACCGTACTTTATAAATAATGTTTTCTATAAAAAAATAGCTTTTGTACTGTCAAATGATAATTTTGAAAATCTTGCTGCTGTACTGTTTGGCACTAATGGGTTGAAAATGATTTCAGGACACTACCCTTAGTTTCGATAATATTTTTTTCGCAACCATGTGGACGTTTCCTCTGCCTTTTGGTACTTTTGTGGGTCCAGAGCATTAGTAGACTTTGAGAGAAACTCGAAAATGAAAAAGATTTGCAACTAAGACCACAACATTATTGACCCACAAGCAGACACTGGCAGAAAATGAGGAGTGTGACTTTTCAGCCAATTAGAATGCAGAACACAATGCACAGTGAAAATCCGCAAAAGCACAAAAAGTAACCCGCGATACGGCGCGGAATAAATTTGATACATAACAAGAGCAAAACAGGAGGTTTGACAGTACTTTATTCAATGTTTACAATGTACTCCAGGTATTTTTCATCCACTAATGCAGTCCTCAATTTTGACATCCGAATTGAACATCTACACCGTTCTTTCCGTATCATCACAGTCAATGTCAGGTTGCTGAAGTTTCCTTTAATCCCCAAGGAACAAGTGAATGCGAATTTAGTCTGTCGTTGCGCAACCACCAATGACATACACATAGAAAAAGGATGTCTCTCATCCGGGTTGCATACTGGCACTATTCTCCACACTATGGTTGCCCAGAAGTATAGGGCTCACGTTATATGTGACGCAGCCCATATTCACGTTTTATTCACACAGTAGTAAATATGTGCATGTCTTCTTTGTCATTGCCGTTCTGCAGCCAAATGCATCAGTGCCAAATTCCCCACACAGTTGGCACTAGGTGTGCACCAGGCTTTAAATGTAAGAATTGGACATAAATTGGTTCATCTTTATGTTTTTTTAAGCCCATGGCTTAATGTACAGCACGGCTTGAACAAAAATGAGTGTTGATCACAAATTTGAGCATCTGGCTTTCAGTTGGGTGGATCCTATGGTAATTCTCTGCTCCGATGGCTAAAATATTAAAATACTGTCTTTCAAACAGGTGTACGACCAGATGCCTGAGCCAAGATATGTCATTTCCATGGGAAGGTAAGAACAGTTGCCGGAAGATTTTGCATGCAAATTGAGTATTTATTTCTTAACTTTCTTGATGCAGCTGTGCAAATGGAGGAGGCTACTATCACTACTCTTATGCGGTTGTCAGAGGCTGTGACCGAATCGTACCAGTGGACATTTATGTTCCAGGTATAACGTTGCCACCCGTTTTGTACATGTACATTTTCACGACTACATTGAAATTATTAGATAAGGGGTCAGAAAACATTTTCACCCAAAGAGCCATAAAAGCAAAATTATTTAGATTTTTCACATTTGTATTATTATCATCATTGTTTTGAGAGAGAGAAAAGGCCAAACAAGCTCTCCAGACAAAAAGTAAGCCTTCAGCACATTTAACTGTTTGACGATTTGATAAAATCAATGAGATAATGAGAATAATGACTGTGTCCCATATCATTATGAATATACCACTTGAAATGCGTCTCCCTGCTGCAGTTACTTGAATGTTGAGGCTGGTTTGAAATCAAAACAAGGTGCAAGCAAAGTTCTTTTGAAAAATGTCACAAAATACTGCAAATGAGGAGGCCAACGTATTTACCTTCAGTGCAACACCTATTTCGGGAGAGAATGCCCTAAAAAATAAACGTATTTGCAATTTACTCAAGATCTAAAAATCATGTCTTGATAAATAACAGATATGTAAATTGTACATATATTTGTGGCTGTGCAAAATACATGTTTCACTCCAGAATTCTTCTTTGAAAGGTACTGGAGACATTTCAAAATCGACTTTGAAAGTCCTTAAAATTTGCTTAAATTTGGCCATGAAAAAGCCTGTCATTGGTATTTTGAAAGGAGATGCAGTCAAAAATTGGGCACCACAGTTCTGTCTCCAAGAAGACCGTGTCAGGGATTTTGGGAGAGTCTCCGGTTCGAAACCGGGTGGAAACATTTGTTGGACTGGAGAGGGATGGGTCCCACCAGGCTGTACTTGTCCAGAACACACCACAGGAAATGGTGCCCCCACAATCCTCGTGGTCAAGGGATCCATCCATTAAACTATTTAAAATTTTGTTTGGCGGGTTGAATGAAAAAGCCTCTCATGGTCAAGCCCCATGTGGTCCGCGGCTGTAGTTTTCCATTCCGTCCTTTATAGATTAGTTGTTTGAATTTACACTAGCATAGCTTGCCATTAGCTTGCGAACGTCCTCTGCTCACTCATAACCTTTTCTTTGCACAGGGTGCCCACCCACCGCTGAGGCTCTCCTCTACGGAACATTACAGTTGCAGAAGAAGATCAAACGTGAGAAGAAGTTGGCTATCTGGTATCGCAAGTGAATGGGTATCCTGTATGTGTGTATGCGTGTGTGTGCGTACTCGAGATTTGTGTAGTTCTGCTTTCATTCTGGGAAAAGCACCTCCTTGATGTAGATCTGCAAGAAATCACCTGAATAAAGGCAATGTTATTTAACATTGTGTTCCTCTTTGTGCTTTCAAATAAATTTCGCCTCAACTCTTTTATATGCAGGATCAAAATCAAATTAACCCCACATTCTGTCACTAATGTACAAAAGCATTGTTCAACCCATCCTCCTGTACTGTTTCACAAGTTTTTTCTTTATAGCACGAACCGGACCAAACTCACAAAATCATAGACAGCAGCTTACCCACACATAACCTCTCAGACCCAAATAACAGGTCCATCATCCAACTGGCAAACCCATTAGGCCAGAATTTCTCACCCAATACTTCATCCCACTACCGTCATGGTGCGGAGACAGGACTATAATATTCAGGAGGCCCCCCTCGGGTAAAGCCTGATCCCCTCTGCCGTTACCCTTCTAAATGACAAGCCCTGCTGACCCATCCAACCATTTTGACCTCATTGTTCCACTAACCACTGTCATATATATTTGTCATTCTGCTATTTTTGTAATGCCTGTTTTTTAACCAGTACAGTCGGTGGAAGTAATATTCCCTAAGGGGACCAATAAATCAAAATGTGTCAAGCACTTTTCAGCCAATCAATTGCCTCTACGCTGTATAAAAAGCATTCAGTGTACAACGTTAAAATAAAATCCGCTCCTTTTTCCCCAGTAAGCAACCTGGAACACCAAATAAACGGACTCACGCAATGGTTCGATTAAAATAATACATATGTACATATAGTTAGGGCAATACACAGACTAACCATGTGAGGAAAGGGATCTGAGGGAGTCTCATCAACACTGATAGGGAAGACAGCAAATGGCTGGATAGCATTAATTGTACACTTAAAGGGACAGCAGTGTGTATTTAACCGCTAGATGTCACTATTGTGAAGTGCAACTGAAACAAATAAGACTAAAAGTAACCAAAACACACATTTTACTTTTTTTGGGCCAGCCTTCTTACAAGGTTTTTGGGGAAACCCGTAAAAGCAAGGTGGCAGACGATTATGTCAGCTCCCAAGTGAGGCTCATATGTCAAATAAATCCAAATTCATTTAGAAGTTTTTTCGCAATGAACGTTTATATAATCATGTTTTTTTCCGAGTCATTTTTATTTCTATGACAAAAATAACTTACCATGTTACATCGTAAGTGAAATTAACAGGCATGGCAATCATGTAACGTTCGGATACCGTACAAATGTATTCAGCCTTTAAAGATGACGTGCATGTTTTTGGTGTTGATTTTATCAAAATAACTTTTTTTTAAAATGTGACTTATACTACACATGTATGGTTTTTCTTTCCTCATTAAGCATTTTTTGGCTGGTGCGACTCATAATCTGGAGCAATTTATAGTCCGGAAAATACGGTATACAGTATGTATCTGTATATATGTATATATATTTATATATATAGTATAATGTCTGTGGCTGTCCACCGAAGAATAAGGGAAAGGGGTTTGGATATGACCGCAGGCAGTCTTGTAGTTCACCCTAGATGTGAAAAATTCCCCCAAAAGCTGACTCCGCACATTTTTTTTGACCCGTATTTTTCCAGAAAGAAATTTCACCCTCCCATGCCAGAATGACAATGAATATCAACACCATCCATTACAGACAGTCAGGTTGGTTACCTGTGATGTGAAAAATGCCCCAAAAAGCTGACTTAGGGTCTTTGTTTTGTTGACTTAGCATTTTTCCACTCTCCAGGGCATAAGTACATTGAATACCAACACAATCTTTTAAAGGCATTCAGTAGGTTACCATAAATGTGGAAAACGCCGCCAAAAAGCAGACTAAGCACTTTATTTGTTGACTCAGCATTTTCTTTCCCAAAAGACATTCCCAGACCAGAACAACATTTAATATCAATACTATCTACAGGCATTAGGTAGGTTACTCCAGATGTGAAAACTGCCCCCAAAAAATGGCATTTTTGGTTTGCCAACTCTGCAGCTTTTCCAGGAAGACATTACCCTGTTTTCATTCCACACAATAGAAATCACCCCTTCCCTACCTTCAGAATCAAGTGCTTGTGAAATTAGGGTGAAGTGTTAAATCCTCTTTGTCAATTGTATGTGACAGGAAAGCATACATTGAACAATAAAACACTAAAACTCTCGTTGGTGAAGAATTGATTTTATTGAAAGAAGGCAGACATGTAAGGCATGTGTCAGCGTAAAAAAAAACTGGAGCTGCGTTTTGCACTTTACTCTTTGATAATGGTGGGGGTGATCATCTTCTGAAAGGAATAGTATTTGCAATCAGAGGGAGGTACAATGTCCATGGTGGTAGTGCTTATCTTCTCCTTCTTGAAGCCGGCTTCAAGTAGTTGAGGCACTTGGCTCTCCTGAAATCATTAACAATCGCACGAAAAGGCGGCGTTATCAATAACCTTCAACTTATTGCAACATGTTGCAAACTCCAGGCCGATGCACCGAAGATTTGCAGTGCATCTGAACCACATAACCCCTTCTTGGTTGTCTTAAAAACACCGCTCGTTTCGAACGGTATATTTATCTCGATTTAAATATTGATCGTTGACATGATCGACCGATTACCTTTTAGTCTTTAACAATAAAGACTAACTACTTTAATAGTCAATTGTCAAATTCCATTCACATCTCAGGGTCACCTGAAAAGCCCTTGAAGACCTTGTAATAAATTGACTTTGCATAACAGCGGGTTCGAAGGACATACAGTTTTTGAAATCAATCATGAGAATACTTGGAGATATAGTTAAACTTTTATCAGGCTGTAAATATTCAACAGTTGTTATTCTACAGAGCAGACACCCGTCAACTAAGAGGAATCCATCATTTCAAAGTCCGATTTGATCCCATAACATTTAAGAGTCGTTACGGCCACCCGAGAAGATATTCATTTATGGAATGATTTAGATGATGGCCCTGAAAATATCTAATTCATATTGATTTAAATCATTTTATACTATTTTTGATAAATATGCTAAACAAAATTCATATAATGGAGAGTACTTGATTTGGTAAAAGTCGTAGTATAATTACAGGCCAGAAATGTATTTTTTTTTTCACCTTTTGTGGGATAAGGTTTTTAATTTGTTTTATTTTTTTTAACGCGTTTTTCCTGCAAGAGGTAATGGAGTACTGGTAGGCACTTAAAACTCGCGGTTGAGCCTACTCCCTTTGGGCACTTGATTATGTCTCATCTCATCTCATTAGCCGTACCGCTTATCCTCAGTAGGGTCGCGGGGGGGCTGGAGCCCATCCCAGCAATCATCGGGCAGTGGGCAGGGGACACCCTGAACTGGTTGCCAGCCAATCACAGGGCACACAGGGACAGACAACTCATTCGCTCATTCACACCTAGGGACAATTTGGACCGGCCAATTCACCTGAAATGCATGTTTTTGGAACGTGGGAGGAAACCGGAGTGCCCGGAGGAAACCCACGCAAGCACGGGGAGAACATACAAACTCCGCACAGAAAGTCTGGAGCTGGATTTGAACATTACTGTATATATTGTATCGTACCGTTGTGTGCAGAAATTTTGTCGTTTGCTTTTGTTATTTGTTGGTTAATTTGTTTTTTTTGTGTGCCCAAATAAAAAGCCACGGACAAACAAACAAACCCTTGTCCTTTCCCATTTTCTTCCCCAGAGCCATCACCATAACACAAATCTCTAATTATTTTGTCATTTTTTGTTGATACTAAATGATATAGTACTTTTAATTGCACTATTGTCATGTGGCACTATTTATCATTGCACTATTATCACAACTGAGCTAGTCTCAAAGCACTACCTTTAAATATTTTTAACTATTTATCCTGACGTTCTTTTATCTTATTTGTCTCTTTTAAATCTCGTTATGTTTAATCTCGTTATAAACGGTGTGTTCACTCTGTTGACATCAATGACAATAAAAACATTTCATTTATTCATTAATTCAACAAACATTTTTACCCAGGACTTTTCCAAATTAGGTTTTATAACAGGGGTCAGGAACCATTCCATCCATCCATTATCTGCACCGCTTATCCTCAGTAGGGTCGCGGGGGTGCTGGAGCCCACCCCAGCCGTTTTCGGGCAGTGGGCAGGGGACACCCTGAACTGGTTGCCAGCCAGTCACAGGGCACAATGAGACAGACAACTCACTTGCTCATTCACACCTAGGGACAATTTGGACTGCCCAATTAACCTGTCATGCATGTTTTTAGAATGTGGGAGAAAACCGTAGTGCCAGGAGGAAACCCACGCAAGCACGGGGAGAACATACAAACTCCACATAGGAGGTTCGATCTCATGACCTCAGAACTGTGCCGCACACGCGCTAACTACTGCTCCGCCGTTTTGCCCAGGAACCATGCCATTTTGTCCTAGATAATAGTTTCAAAACAAGGTGCAGGCAAAGTTATTTCTCAAAAATGTCACAAAATACTGCAAACGAAGATGCCAACGTATTGACCTTCAGTTCAGACAGCTCTGGGCGAGGAGAAAGAGAGCTCGCGCGCCCTGTGTATAGCTCTGCCATTCCTACCGCTCACCCAATTAAATGGGCCTACGTGCTTTGCTAGAGCTTTTGGATAAAACGTTTTTTTGGGGGTTAAGGTTTGTTGTGTGGCTTTTCATCATAAATTGTCTCAACCATGAACATAAATTGTTAAATGAGCTCTCATACAAAGGATTAGCAATTTACAACCACAACGGGGTCTCTGTTGGTGTGACACCTTGACATGTATGATTTACAGGGATGGGTAGGGTTACTTTAATTTGAATACTTTCAATTACTTTTGGATTACTCCAATACCAAATATGCTAATAAAAGACAAAAGAAACTAAATATGAATAAAATTACTAAATTTTGTGCAGGCTTGGGGATTAACGGAACACATGGAACGGCAAAAATGATGTTGGCAGGCTGTTTGGATTTATTTTCATTTTGTTTCATTTGATGTTCGTTTTGCCGGAGATCAAAGAGATCAAAGCCAGGAGAGAAAGCTTACCACGTGTTGCGAGTCATCATTTGATTCATATTTAGTTTCTTTTGTCTTTTATTAGCAAATTTGGTATTGGAGTGATCCAAAAGTAATTGAAAGTCATCAAGTTAAAGTAACCCTACCCAACACTGGTCCTTTATATACTGGACTGAACTCTATGTGCATCAGACTCTTTGCACGTCCGACAATCAGCTCCGCATATAACAACATATCAAATAATTGAACAAGTTGTATTTCAACTCTGAGCCTTTTGTACCCAGGAAAAGAGTCTTATACGGCTCGTGAGCCGTAGGTTCCAAACCCCTGCTTGCTTTAAACCATTACAGAGTAACAACCACATTTTGTAATGATGGCGACTGACCTGAAACATGGTCTCGATGTTATTGTATTTGCTCTTGAGCAGTTCGCCCCAAGAGGTCAGGTTGCAGTATGTGAGGACACCTCCGGGCTTCAGCATCCGATGAGCGTGACCCTACAAACATATGACACGCAAATTAGACCTTCAGCTGTACCAGCAGAAGATGCCAACTACCTTGCAAAAGTATCGGCTTCCCAAGAACCTTTTGGCATATTTCCATGTTTCAGGCATCAAATTTATAGATACAAAACTCAAAATTTCCAAGAATGAACACGTGAGATACAATCATGAAAAGAAACCAAATGTATTCAGCATTGTATATTGTGCTCAACAGCCACCAGTCTTTTGGGGTATGTCTCTATAAGTTTTGCACATCTTGCGACAATTTTTTTTGCCCATTCTTCTTTACAAAACAGCTTAAGTTCCTTAACGTTTGATTGCGATCGTTTCTGCACAGCATTTTTCAGATATTTCCACAGATGTTCTATAGCAGGGGTCGGGAACCTTTTTGACTCAAAGAGCCATAAAAGCAAAAAATATTAATTCTATTTTGGGAAAGAGCCACACCATATATTATGAGACAAATTTACTAAATTGCTAAACCGGCGCCCCAGACAAAAGCTTAGTCTTCAGCACATTTATTTTTGATGATTTGATAAAAATTATGAAAAGAGAATAATGCCAGAGCCCCTGTCCCAAATTCAACAAACAGACCACTTTAAACTTGTCTCTTTCTTGCAATTACTCAAGATCGGTTAAACTCCTTTTGACCCTTTTTTTCATACATATTGGTTTCAAAACCAGATGCAAGCATTTATTTTGTAAAAACGTCACAACATTCTGAGAATAGGGAGCCTTATGTGCTTACCTTTGGCGAGAGATGGGAGGGAATGCTTGTACTTTTTGCATAGCTCCACCCATCCCTCCCACTCACCCAATCAAATGACTAAGTTCTCTTCCGGTGGTTTGGCGTATTTACAGTTCTGTGGATTCATCATAAAGTATCTGAACACTGAACACAGATTATATAGTGAACTTTTAAATAAAGGATTCTTTAGCGTTGTACAGCCAAAACGAGTTTTTTTTTCCCCCTTTTTTGTGTGACACCTTGACTGTAAATTGTAGTGAAAAACGTGCCCTATATATACTGCGAAGTGTTTCTCTTGCATTTAGCTTTGATTGGCTCTACGTGTACCTGAATAGGATTTACAACTCCGGTTTTGAACAAGATGGAGAAATTTTGCATGCAATCAAATTGGTCTCTGAGCCACAGATACTCATAGAAAGAGCCATATATGGCTCGCGAGCCATAGGTTCCCGACCCCTGTTCTATAGCATTGGGGTCTGGACTTGGGCTTGGCCTTTCACACCTTTGTATTGTTAGTTTTTAACCACTCCAATGAAGATTTTACTTTGTGTTTAGGGTGGTTATCCTGTTGGAAGGTGAACCTGCACCCATTATGAGGTCTCTTGTAGACTCCACAAGATTTTCTACCAGAATTACCCTGTATTTGCCTCCATCCATCTTATCAAATCTCACGATATTTCCCGGCCCTTCGAAAGCAAAGCAACCCCAGATTATGATGCTGCCACGGCCATCTTTTACAGTGGGGATGGTATTTTCAAGGTGATGGGTAGTGTTACTTTTACGCCAAACATAAAGCTTTGCCTTCAGCCTAAAAAGCACCTTGTTCCACATATTATTTGCGTCTCCCATGTGGCTTATTGCAAACACATAATGGGTCTTTTTATGGTATTCTTTCATAAATGGCTTTCTTCCGGCCACTTTTCGGTAGAGGGCAGATTTATGCAGAGTACAACTAAAAGTTGTCTTATACACAGATTGTCCCACCTCAGCTGTGAATGCCTGCAAGTCATCCAATATTATCATTGGTCTCTTGGTTGCTTCTCTGATTAGGTTCTCCTTGTTTGGGCCAAAGGTTTAAAGAGACGGCCAGGTCTTGGTAGGTTTGTATTGGTTTTATGCTCTCTCCATTTTGATATTATCACTCACACAGTGTTCCTTGTGTGTTCTTTGGTCTTCATAATTCTGTTTGTTCTCCAGTGTCTCCTTTCACAGACCTCTGAGTCCATTACAGAGCAGGTGCATTTAAACTGGGATTTAATGACGATCAGGTACACTCTTGTTGTTATCGTTAGTTGTTTAAGTCGACACGGATTCTTCAGAAGTCATCAAGGAATGTCTGGAGTCAATTGGCGGAGCAGAGAGAACAGAGGGGCAA
This sequence comes from Urocampus carinirostris, assembly GCF_059441175.1. Taxonomy (NCBI): domain Eukaryota; kingdom Metazoa; phylum Chordata; class Actinopteri; order Syngnathiformes; family Syngnathidae; genus Urocampus; species Urocampus carinirostris. The sequence goes on from NC_142360.1 coordinate 27,144,508, forward strand.
TATTTTTGCAACACCTGCTTTTCAGTTTTTTGATTGTAAATATAATATAAAATGTTGAAATCATTTGGTTTCATTTCACAATAGTGTCTCACATGTTAATTCTTAGAACATATTTTCAGTTGTGTCGCTTTAATTAAATGTGAAGCCTGAAATGTGGCAATATAACAAAACTTTTTTGGGGAGCAATATTTTTGCAAGACATTGTAATTCCAATTAGGGATTTCCTAAAGTTGTTTACTGACCTTGATGAAGTCAAACTGGTGGGTGTGCCATGTGTCTTCAGACAGCGGGTACGTGTCATACAGGATACCTAGAGAAGGGGAAAATAGCTACAGTATATATGTTGGCTGCTTTATTGGCTGCACATGCTTTGCATCTGCAGTGATTTACTACCGTCAAAGTGGTTATCTGGCAGGGTGGGTACAACCTCTTCCCAGAGGCCCTTAAGGGGGACAACCTACAAAGGCAAAAAAGTTACTAAATAACATCTTTACATAATGGTAATTTAATAATTTACCTTTTTTAAGGCCTATTATTGTGCACTTTCTCAAAAGCTTTTACCGTAAAATCCAGAATACAAGCACTACTGCTTTTGCTACATTTTGAACACTGCGTTTTTTTCTCAATGCATGCACTTTAAATACAAATGACAGAGGTGACGTCTGGAAACATCGACAATGCCCTTTGAGAGAAATTAGTCAATTTTTTGCTAACATTAGTCGTATAATACACAACGGGATGTTTGTAGGTACTTTATAATTCGTATTTACAACTTACTCAAAATATTTATACAGCCAAATTGAACAGCAGTGGAAGTGATTTCTCAAAAATGCTACACTTCTCTTTCCATATCATTGCTGTCTGGTCGCCAAAGTTTCCTTTAATCCTCAAAGAACAATGAAAAGCGAATACAATTTAGAATAGAATAGAATAGAATATACCTTTATTGTCATTGTTACAAAATGGCTTAACATATTGTGACGACAAAATTGGGCGAATTTGGTCCATTGCCAAGGCAATCACCAATGACAGCAACCCCAAAAAAAAATCTGTGCGGCAATTTAGCACTATTTTCCAAGGTATGGTTGCCCTGACACTGTCGTTTGGATATATAGGGCTCACATTTCATGCGACAGGTTCTGAAAATAGTTCAATGGGGATGGGTCGTAGCGATTGTTCAGGAAATTTGATTGCAATTTTTTTTTTAGCCTAGTTAAAATATATTATTGGTAGCTCTTTTGCACTACACAGTAACAAATAAGTAGCTCTTGGCTTCAAAAAGGTCGGAAATCCTTGGTCTATCTGCTGTCCACTGAATATTATATCAAAGCTCCCTAAGGCTCTGGTAACGACCAATCACGCCTTATCTGTTTTCTGAAGCAAAGCCATGATTGGTCCTTAACTTAGGCCTGAGCAACTGTGTTCAAGAACCTGTGTCAAAATGGCCGTCACAATGAAATAAATAATTGATTTTGCTGCACATCTCATATTAAATAATCAGTCGTCCTTGTGGATTAGTAGGCAGGCATAGACCATATTTAAGAGTCATTATCCATTTTATCGGCAAATTTCAAAGCATTTTCTCGCCTAATGTGTTTTTCGGGACATCGTCACATTACCAGCTTAAAAACCCTTCATCGAGATGATCACAAACCTTGTGGGGCTGAGACTTGGCCCAATTCTCCAGTCTTGCAAAGACGCCATCATTGCACTCAATGATCCAGTGCTCCTGGATGGGGAAGGACTCCACTTTGGTGGCTGCGATGGCCATGCCGAAACCGATCTCCAGAACCCGACCGCCTGCATGACAAAACAACAAAACCCCGTTTAGACTAAATATCGTCTCAGTCAAAATAAATCCATTGATTGCATTGGGGCGGCATAGCTCAGGAGGGATCAAGAGATCGCAGTTTGAATCCCGGCTCCTCCGTGTTACATGTCGAAGTGTCCTTGGGTAAGACACTGAACCCCTAATACCCCCAATAAGCAGGTTAGCGCCTTACATGGCTGCACGGCCGCTATTGGGAAATGTGAAGCACACTGTAAAACACTTTGGGAAGTCTTGACTTGAAAAGCGCTATATAAATGCAGATCATTTCATTTCATTGCTTAATAGGTGTTGCTGCAATTCAGAAGCATTTTTTTTTTTATTTCAAGAAACACCAGTTGATTGAATGTTGCTGGATAACCTTACAGCAGGGGTCTCAAACTCAATTTTCTTGGTGGCCGCTGGAGCTATGGCCTGAGTAGGGTTGGACGAAATCGGGTTTTAAAAAAATGTTTTTACATCGTTTTTTTTTTTTTAATGTATACAAAATAAGATCTAAAAATAAAAAAACAAGATTTAGAATTAATGAGAAAATCAATAAACGTAATCTCTAATCCGCATGGGGCACTGTGTATTATTTAGCTCCTCTTAGTGGTATAAAATGTAAAAAACCCTCATTAAAGAACAACAATATTGATTTAAATAATTAACAAAAATACATGAACTATCATTTTATTTACAGTGGCTTGCGAAACTATTTGGCCCCTTGAAGTTTGTGACCTTATGCCACATTTCAGATTTCAAGCATAAAGATATAAAACTAATTTCTTGTGAAGCACGAACAATAAGTGGAACACACTTTATTGGCTATTTTAAACTTTTTTTAACAAATAAAAAACCAAAAAGTGGGTGTGCAAACTTATTCACCCCCTTTAGTTTCAGTGCAGGAAACACTGTCCAGAAGCTCAGTAAGGATCTCTGAATGATTCAATGTTGATCTAAATGACTAACGATGATAAATGGAATCCACCTGTGTGTAATCAAGAATCTGTATAAATGCACCTGCACTGTGATAATCTCAGAGGTCTGTTTGAAGCGCAGAGAGCATCATAAAGAACGAGGAACACACCAGGCAGGTCCGAGATACTGTTCTCGAGAAGTTTAAAGCTGGATTTGGATACAAAAGGATTTCCCAAGCTTTAAACATCCCAACGAGCACTGTGCAAGCAATAATATTGAAAAGGAAGGAGGATCAGACCACTGCAAATCGACCAAGATCGGGCCGTCCCCTTAAACTTTCAGCTCATACAAGGAGAAAACTGATCAGAGATGCAGCCAAGAGGCCCATGATCACTCTGGATGAACTGCAGAGGTCTACAGCTGAGGTGGGAGAATCTGTCCATAGGACAACAATCAGTCGTATCCTGCACAAATCTGGCCTTCATGGAAGAGTGGCAAGAAGGAAGTCATTTCTTAAAGATATCCATAAAAGGTGTTGTTTAAAGTTTGCCACGAGCCACCTTCAGCAGGGACAGGGAAGATGGTTAAACTGGATGGGAAGATAGATGGACCCAAATACAGGACCATTCTGGAAGAAAACTGGAGTCCGCAAAGGACCTGAGACTGGGACGGATATTTGTCTTCCAACAAGACAATGATCCAAAACAGAGCAAAAGCTACAATGGAATGGTTCACCAAAAAACATATCAAGGTTGAGACCAGACCTCAATCCAATTGAGAATCTGTGGAAAGAACTGAAAACTGCTGCTCACAAATGCTTCCCATCCAACCTCACTGAGCTCGAGCTGTTTTGCAAGGAGGAATGGGCAAAAATATCAGTTTCTCCATGTGCAAAACAGATAGAGACATACCCCAAGCGACTTGCAGCTCGCAGGAAAAGTTGTCGCTACAAATTATTAACTCGATGGGGCTGAATAATTTACCACACCAACTTTTTTTTTCATTTGTCAAAAAAGTTTAAAACATCCAATAAAGTGTGTTCCACTTCGTGATTGTGTCCCACCTATTGTTGATGCTTTACAAGAAATTAGTTTGATGTTTGAATTCTGAAATGTGACAAAAGGTCACAAAGTTCAAGGGGGCCAAATAGTTTCGCAAGCCACTGTATATTTGAATTTAAAAGTGCATTTCGGCAGGAACACTTTGCATTAATGAAATGGATTTCCAAAGTTCTGCTCTGCCTTCCTCACTTTGATGCCGATGGTGAGAGAGTTCCCAGCCATGTGAGGAAAGTACATAAAGAGTATCAGAAGACGAATTAAAATAAATTGTGACAGTTTCTATAAGAGAGACAAAATCGAATGTACTGTACAACATTCCTGAACTGCTACGTAGAATGAACAGCACTAAATATACCGCAAGTGGGGAAAAAAAAAATAAGAAAGATGCAAAAAGAATTGTTATGTTTATTTGGTGGATAAAATTAACTTGTATCACACAAATTATCTTTGTTTTTTCATTCAAAATTGCCTTGCTGTGAGTATATAGGTGCCATGTTGTGTTTCTTGGCACTTAAAAGGGAAGTTGGCATCATTAATAGGGAGAGCAAGTGGCCGAGGTTGACAGGTATGGATAAAAAACCCCAAAATAGCAATTGTGATTATGTCAATGCCTAATTCTATCTAACTGGAGCATTTGCCATTTTTGGGGGGCGTGTTATCATTGATTTTCATAGCAGTTTATTATCCCCACAGATTCTCTACTGGAAAATAAACAGGGTTGGGTAGGGTTATTTTAACTTGATTACTTTCAATTACTTTTGGATTACTCCAATACCAAATATGCTAATAAAAGACAAAAGAAACTTAATATGAATCAAATTACTACATTTTGTGCAGGCTTGGGGAGTAACGGAATACACGGAACGGCAAAAATGATGTTGACAAACTGTTTGGATTTATTTTCATTTTGTTTCTGTCGCATTTTATGTTAGTTTTGCCGGAGATCGAAGAGATCAAAGCCAGGAGAGAAAGCTTACCACGTGTTGAGAGTCATCATTTTATTCATATTTAGTTTCTTTTGTCTTTTATTAGCATATTTGGTATTGGAGTAATCCAAAAGTAATTGAAAGTAATCAAGTTAAAGTAACCCTACCCAACCCTGAAAATAAAGTACTGTGAACAATTTGCAAGGAACAGGGTTCAACCCACTTGAAAATGATACTTGTGCCAATAAACTTAGGGCGCTCTCGCACAGGGAAGTAAGTGAGTCTATTTTCACACAAAACAGAGATGACTTGAACTGAGCGTCCCAGGCACCACATGCACTGCTCCCCATACCCCAACGCCCCCAAATAAAGTCTTGGCCAATTTCCACGACAGCTGCTGGACTGTTGCGTACATGTTCCTCGTGCATTTGTGCTGCAAACAGAATTGATCCAAAAAGTAAAGAAAAACGAACGTCAACTATAAACACGCAAATTGAAACGGCATGCATTATATTACTCTATTACACGGTGATCAGTTATTAATAAGAATAAACAAAACAAGTAAATGGTTGAACAATTCACATTATAAACCAGGGGTGTCAAAATCATTTCAACTCAGGGGCTGCATTGAATAAAAACCAGTTGATAAGAGCGAGAGAGAGCGAGAGAGCGAGAGAGAAAGAAATGAGAGAAATAGGGAGACAAGAGAGAGAAAGGGAGAAAGACAGAAAAAGAGAAAGAGGGAGAGAGAAAAAATAAGAGAAAGAATATGCAAGAAAGAGGGAGTTAGAGAGGAAGGGATAAAGACAAAAAGAGAAGAAGAGAGGGGGGGAGTGAAAGAGAGAGAGAGAGAAATAAATACAGTTAGTGTATTTGTGAGTGGCGCCTGGCTTTGGCGACATCAAGTGGACATATTTATAACTGCAGCTCGTCTTTTTTTTGCACTTCTCTGCGCGTCAATTCAATCTGTTGGCGGGGTTGATCCGTACTACGGGCCACATGTTTGACACCACGGCTTTACACCATTGACCATTCCATACAACAAAAGAGGAAAACAAATTCAATAAAATATTAATTACAAATCGTTAAGATATTCCTTTACTCCCCCAAGTCAAAAATCAGTCAAAACGTTGACTGACAAAGGTTGCAAAAGTTTATTGAAAAGGTTAATTTTCTTCATTTTCCTCATGTTGAGGTTTTTGAGTTTTTCCTTGCCCTCATGTCGGTTTTAGATCAGGGGGTAGTGTAATAACAGGGTTGGGTAGGGTTACTTTAACTGGATTACTTTCAATTACTTTTGGATGACTCCAATACCAAATATGCTAATAAAAGACAAAAGAAACTAAATATGAATAAAATGATGACTCACAACACGTGCTAAGCTTTCTATCCTGGCTTTGATCTCCGGCAAAACTAACATAAAATGCGACAGAAACAAAATGAAAATAAATCCAAACAGCTTGCCAACATCATTTTTGCCGTTCCATGTATTCCGTTACTCCCAAGCCTGCACAAAATTTTGTCATTTTATTTATATTTAGTTTGTTTTGTCTTTTATTAGCATATTTGGTACTGGAGTAATCCAAAAGTAATTGAAAGTAATCCAGTTAAAGTAACCCTACCCAACCCTGTGTAATAATAGTGTTTATCGCAATAATCTGTGGTCTGTGCAGCCCTTTGAGACTCTTTGTGATTAAGGGCGTCACAAATAAACATGGCTTGATTTTTACTTAATTTAAATATCGCTTTACCTTTGGAGGCTGCCACTGTTGCCAGAGAATGCATGTACGGGGTCTCCCAGCGCTCCATCACGGGCTTGCCCATAATCTCCAGGTGAGTGTCGGCTTCATTGTAGCCGGCGTTGGCGTCGTGCCAGGAAGACTTACAGCTCTCTCCTTTGGAGAAAATGGGCAGGTCAGCACCGGTGCTCATTTTGCGCTTTCCCTTGAGATGGTCGGCCGGCCACGCTGTGTACGCGGAGAAGTGGGGCGAAATGCGAGAGGCCCGCAGTTTATATCGGGCAGCTGAGTGCTGACGCTGCGAGGGATCGACAGCACTACGGGTCAAAGGAGATTGCTCGCTTCCGAGATTGTCTCCGATGAAGATGCGTCACTCGGTTGAAAAAGAGCTAGAGTGCAATTTAATACTGCAAAACCAAAGGAGAAACACTGATATCATGATTGAACTTGGACCACGTATGATAAAAGAATACTTAATTGTCGTTTTCAAGTGTTTTTTAAACGTACATCATAGATTAATCAAAGGGCACTGCTTTTTAATTGTTCCAATCACTACCATGTACTAATGTACCGTATTTTCCGCACTAAAACGGCATTCGATTGTAAGGCGCACCATGGGAGTAACCAGACAATTTTGGCGGGTGCTTAAGCATTGAAACTACAGTAAGAGCTCCGGTTTCATAAAAGAAAAAAAAAAAACAGACTCATTCATCAGGGTTGGTACAGAACTTTTTCATGGTTTCATTTTTTTAACGAGTAATAAGGGAAGAAGGCATCGAAGGAGGGCAGCAGCGCAGTGGTTAGCGCGTGTGCGGCTCAGTTCTGAGGTCATGGGTTCAAAACCAGCTACCAGACTTCCTGTGCGGAGTTTGTAAGTTCTCCCTGTGCTTGCGTGAGTTTCCTCCCACATTCCCGAATTGGCCAGTCCAGATTGTCCCTAGGTGTGAATGAGCGAGTGAATTGTCTGTCTCTGTGTGCCCTGCGACTGACTGGCAACCAGTTCAGGGTATCCCACTGCCCGTAAATAGCTGAGATGGGCTCCAGCACCCCCGCGACCCTACTGAGGATAAGCGGTGCAGATAATGGATGGATGGCATCAAAGGATTTTTAATTGCAAGGCGGACAGGGGAAGCCTTCAGATGCAACGTTATGTTTTCAGTAACGAGGTAAACCAACAACTTCATTTTCCGCCGTTATCGTAACCGACGGTAAATAGCGGTGTGTTACCTTGAATAAAGTGTTTTTCGCACTCCTCCGAGTTCGTTACGTCACATCTTTTGGAATGATGTCACCATTCAAAATAACGGCTACCATGTAGTTAGATACCAATGACAAAGATAGTATTTATAAATGTACCGAAAGAGAATAAAATAGAATAGAATATACCTTGATTGTCATTGTTACAAAATAGGTTGAACATATTGTGACAACGAAATTGGACGTGGCACTCCACTTTCACATTTTACCATGAGGATAAAAAAAACAAAAAAGATAAAGGATAATTTACACAATATTTACACAAGAAAGTGTGGGCATGTAGAGGTAGAATATATTTACATTGGGTGTTTACATACAGTTTTGGGATCGTATTTACATATTGTGATGAGCCAGTTAATTAGCATGGGTTTTTACAATAGCCCCAAAATTTTGCACTAAATACTGTAAATGACCCTCTGGGTAAAAATGTATAAAACTTGATTAATTTTATCCATATTGCTTCTTTAGCCGGGTCTTTCCGTGTTATCATTTTGAACTCTTCATCCTTCCTTAACTTCAATTGAACGAAGATCAATTTTTCTACTTCCCATTGTCTTTTAAAAAGGCACTCTCCATAAAGTAGGCTAATCAATTTTATTTTGAATGAGACATGAATCAAACATAGATGTTCCTCCTGTATCTATTGAAATATGTGTTCAAACCGTTTAGCTCTTCCATAACTTCACTGTCAGAACCCGAACAGACGCGTAGAGTTTTCACTTTCAGCTTTATTTTACAGGAACAGGGCAGTCTTAGCACCCTTGACATAAATGGTTGTATAAAGATAATTTTTATTTACTTATAAAACGTTTTCAGTTTCTCCTTGGAAAATACTGTCGTCATTTTGAAACTTGATCCATCAGCCAATTCTGGAAATGGGCCCTCGTTTATTGGTCTGTCGACAAGCATTGTAGTGAGCGTTGTATTTAAAATTTGAATATTAAATGTTGTTTGTGAGGCTACACTTGGAAGATACATTTCACTACATTACTTTAAATGTGCTGTCCAGGATTACTCTCTGCCGGTATCTCCTGACTTAAAAGTCATTATCAGTCACCTCTCACCTCAAGAACATGCATATCCTAGATGCGCTCGATATTCTTTTTTGATCTTTTTGGGGTTTGGGTTGTCGCTTTGACTGTATTTGAAACAGAATTTGAATGTGGAGTCTGAGAAAAAAAAAACATAGGAAGAGGTTGACTCAAATGATTTATTTTCCTTGCAGCGTGTCTATATGGACACAGCTCAACATATATTCTGTAGATAAGGCATTTACAGATGCTCTGTCGCACATAAAGTGAAAAGTAAGCAACATATTCATCTGAAACCTGATGGTCAGACCCCATCTGATACCAATCGCCTCATCAAAAAACAAAAAAAGCCCAATTTATGATTATGTGATCACTACAGCCCCTTTTTATCCTCTAAAAACATGCAATTAAAACCATACACAGGGTAGGATATCAAGATCATACTAATATTTTATTCCTGCAGTCCAAATTATTAAAATTAGATGATTTAGTAAAATTTTTCACTGCACAGCTGCTATTTAAGGTCAGCAAAAAATAGTGCCAGAAAACATCCATATTATTTATTCAGAAAGAGGGAAATTATAACTTTAGGGGCTGTAGTGAATTCATAATCCCAAAGGTGAGAACCACTAGGAAAAGTATATGTGTGTCTGTGTGTGGAGTCAAGCTTTGGAACGGATTGCAAGACGAAATCAAACGGTGTCCAAATATTCACTTGCTCAGGTTTAGATACAAAGGAACATTCCTGGTGGAATACAGAGATGAGGAGGATGGGGTATGAGTGGTGCGGGTGATTGGGAATAGTGCGTCTAGTTAACTTTGTGTTATTGATGTTATTCTTATATCAAAACTGTTATTATTAATATCATTACATTTGTTGTTATATCATTGGTACATTTAGTGGGGAAGGTGAAGGGGTAGGTAATATAAGCATTTGCTTCTTACTACCCTTTTCGAACATATTATTTAACGTTATTTTGTTGTTGAGTTATTGTTTTTGTTCTGTTATTTTTATTTTGATGTTCGAACTTTTCATTCATTCATTCATTCATTCATTCATTCATGTGATAGGATCAGGATCCCTCTTCTTCCTTAGGTTGGTGTAAGATATCAAAGAAATCCCTTGAATAGACAGAATGTTTCCCATGTACAGAGCTGAGTTTCACCAGTTTCAAAGTTCACTCCCACAGCCCATTTGATCCGCACCTCAGCTGGAAAAATAATGAACACTGCATGTTATGACTTTTGGGGAAAGAGGGTAATACTGTGTATATTCATTATATGAAAGTGGTAATGAAAAATACAGGTTCTTGTAAAAAAAACATTTCACAACTTTAGTACTTAACATTTTGTCTTCATTTTTTTTCAGAAAAATTGAAATCCTTATTATAAATTGACGTGTTTATTTTTATATGGTAATTTTTGTTAATAATGTGTTTTATGTGCTCCTGTTTGTGCAAACATGGATTTCTAAATAATACATTTGTGAAACTGTACTAAGAACCTTTTCTGATAACTAAAAATGGCATCATACACTACATCTACATGCAGGGAACAGTCCGACTAGGATCGAAATTTGGATTTTTGGACCAAATTGTTTGCACAGCCAGTGACAAACGAACAACCCGATATATATGGCATTTGCAAGCAATCTGATCGTCAGGGATAGTAGACTATTACTACTACTACTACTACTACTAGACTAGATCACTATAGACTACTACTAGATATAGAAAAAAGCTGGACATCACATAGAAAGGTTGGACAATCCCGAAGTCCGACCAATTAACTTGATTTGCAGGATCGTGTCATTATTGCTGATTCAGGGCACCTGTGACTGCCCAATTGGCGCCAACAGCCCTGAGAGCTGATTGGTTCAGAGATTCATTTCAAACCCCCATCTTTCAAGAGGAAGCCGTCAGATCGTTGCGAACCTATGCTCCCAGCTAGGCAAGCTCATACCTTCCGACATTTTCCTGCCCTGATTTCTCCTGCCTGATACCTGTTGCCGACCTGCTTCTGGACCTGATCCTGCCCTGATCTGCCATCCCGACCACTGACCTGTTTTGCCCTGTTTCCAGCCTGATACCTGTTGCCGACCTCTTTTCTGAACTCGATACCGCCCTTGCTCTCCCGTCCCAGCTAGTGACCAGTATCCCTGCAGTCAACGATTATCCTCGCTCGATACGGAAGTTCCACTTCCGCGTTCCTGCCACCTGCTACCCGTGTCTGTCGATCATCGGATTGTGGACGCAAGCACTGCTCTCTTTATCAATAAAACTGAGTAAACGAACGCTACTGGGTCCTGTCTCAGTTTCTGGCTTGTGACAGATCGAGCTCGAAGCAAACTCGAAATTTCATATCTTAGTTCATCTGTGAGGTGCGAAAAGCTGATCTTTTCTAATGAAATTTACGTTATACAAGACTATATAAGAATTTACGTCTTTTATTTTTCAGTGTCTGCAGAGGATACATTGACTGACAATTTCCCGTCATTGACAGATTTTTTAAGAGTTGCCGAAGTTTTTTTAAGGCCATCCGGCATTTTGACTGGTTGAAAATTGGACCGTGAACCACAGCAGCAGTCCACCCGTTTAAACATGTGACACTTAGGGAAGGAGGCAGAGAGATAAAGAAGAATGATGAATGGTGGATAATAAATAAAAAAATAAATAAGTCGGGGAGTGATGAATGACATTTTAGACCCGGCTTGCCCCAAAATTCGGGCCGAGTTGGGCTCAGGCTTAAGATCTTACCTCTGTGAAATGCACAGCCTGACACTGCATTCTAAAAATCACAATATTAATCAATATGACATAAGGGTCCTACATTCATTATACATGCACAATCATGTCTAACCCTTGAAATATTCCACATGGCACAATGCTCCAAAACAGTTCATTCCACCCTCTTCACATCACCTCGACCACCACTTCTAATCCTGCACTCGAATCACATTAGCCCAGGCTAAGTGGGGTTTACTCCGAATGAGGGTCTTCATATTGTCATGGCTCTGTACCCACCAAACCTCTCATCATGCAGGGGCCTCTTTAGTTACTCTGCTTTTGAAAATTAATGGAAGGGATCACATTGACGTACACTACATTACTGTTGCAGTTTTTATTTCATGTTTTTTAACAAACTATTGATGATTTTAATTTTAATGTGATACTGTCCCATATTTATGGGTTCACATGTCACAAAAGCTGGCCTTTTCTTGAGGATTTTAAGTTTTAAAGTACCTCGGAAATGTATTTTAGCATGCAGTGAACGTAGGGGTCTCAAATTATACCCCCATTCTTTTGTGCAAATGCCTGAAATAAAGCCACCCCTTGGAGTTCAGCCCATGTGGCTCATTGTCTTTAAGAATGTGGCTAAGGAGATGAGAAAAAGCAAAGGTCGCGTCCTGCAGGCAAGCATTTCCCAACCTTTATTGAGCCACAAAAACCTGATTTTTATAAGAAAATTGTCTCAAAAAGTAACAAAATTGACTAGGATGATAAGCATTCTACAGTGTTTGTGGCTGTAAGAATGCTCTTGTAAGAATGAAATGCTAATATTGTATTCTAACTTTGCATTGTTTACTACACAATTAACGGAGACTTTTTGTTGCTTAGCAACTCGTGTGCTGTTATTTGACTAAACTCCTTCCTCTCTTCTTATGTGCAACATATAGCCTGCCTCAGCTTTTTTTTCCGGCTTGAAGCAAAGTTAATGTCCACAGTAAATGGCGTTAAAGGGTGAGCAGATAATCTTTATCAGTCGCTTGTGTTCTTCAAGTAAGCACTTCAATTTCTGAATACTGTAATAGTAAAAAGTGAAAAAAAATTGGTCTGAGGGGGATTCAGGTCACGCCGTTCCAAATTCGGAATGTTTTGGCTGGGGAATTTTGATAACAGGACTCTGACGAAGGACGGCAGGCACTGTTTTGATAAACGCTCGGTGTTGTTTTGAGTTTCTCCAGACATCGAGGCGAGGGGGTGGACCCCACGTGGGGGCTTTCATTGGCACGACCATGGGAGGAGCCGGCACACCAGCTTGCGGATAGACGTCGGTCGAGAAAAAAAATAAGATCGAGAGGGGAGGCTTGACAGAGACTCGAGCGACACTAATTCGGCCATATATTCGATGGAGTTCACTTAGTTAAATTGTTTAAGAAATTAAATCTGCCTCCGTGTGGAAATGCTGGTCTCTTGTTCATTTTTCCATCAAGAAACGAGCGCGCATTGTTAGGAGAATGTAGGTTGTGTTTGGTTAATGGAGTCAGATAACTAATTCGAACAATTTGGTAAACGGTACATTTTAATACTTATTTCCTAACAGTTGTCTTCAGAAGATAGGCACTGACCTCGGTGAAACTACATCCGGTGAAGGAAAATGAGCTGGCAAATCTCAGACCCCAATTTTTTTTTAGCTTTCTGTTTCAGAATGCTAAGTTAATGAGGATGAAGGCAGGTATCACAATGCTACATCTACTGTTCACTGGGTTTCCTGTCTGCTTAAATCAGCTAGGAGTCAAAGATGCGCAGTAATGGCGCAAATACGCACACACACACACACATGCCAGTATAAGGAGCAACGATGCTATAATGTGTGATCTTACATCAGATATCCAGAGCTCCATCAAAAGGGTAATGTTTGAATTTTTACGATTTAAGGTAGTGGGCCTGAATGCAGGATGCAAGATGCAGGAAGGGTGGGACAGGTATGCATACCTGTCAACCTCCATGGCTCCATGCCCTTACGAACTGTTGTATTTTCCCTTACAAAATACAAAAAAATCTTACACCATATTTTTTGTTGTATTATACATGTTTCGTTATATCATATATATTGTTAATGAACATTTGTTTGTGAGACACTGAGTTGCTCGACATGAATGAGGTTTATTATAAAAAAAGTTCAAAAATTAAGTAGCTTGGACGTTCACTGCAGAAGGAAAAAAATACATGCAAATATAATTAAGTAGAATTTTTTTATTCAAATTATTAATTCATTTTCTACATTGAATTATTGTTGGTAATATACCGAAACCAGCTCAGTGGCCTTGGGGGTATGGCGCCTGTCCCGAGACTGGGAGGTTGTGGTTCAAGCCTCGGCCGAGTCATACCTGAGACTTAAACATTGGTACCCGTTGCCTCCCTGCTTGGCGTTCAGCATTAGGGGTTGGAATTGGGGGGTTTGGTCACCTAATGACTCCCAACACCTCAGTTGGGTTGAGCGAGGGGGCTGGGAATCCCCTCCTCTAAATCAATCTCCCAAAAAGAGTCAGAAATGACTCTAGCCACCTCCCACTCGGGGTATATGGCTGTGATATATATATATATATATATATATATATATATATATATATATATATATATATATACCGATTAAAGGGATAACCACAAACCTGTCTTTTTTGATTTTCTCGTTTTATACTTCCTTTTTTTTCTTAACTTCTTTATACAACATAATAATTCGTAATATAATGCATCAAAGCAAGTGAGCCGTTTAATGAGTTCAGCCGAAAAAGCCGGTTCTCTAAAAAAAGACGGACTTCCTTTCACTACATCAAACCGCTCGCTTCGTTTGCAACGAAAAAAATGATACCGAGATAGAGGCTACCGCAGCGAACTCGTTTGACTTGATTGATTTGCCGTTTCGTGATAGTCGGTGTATACCGGATGGTACCCATAATTGACAAATTTTCCTTTTTCCGTACAGATTTTCTCGTACGTCGTACACGTCTTAAAATGCATAATAAACGTACTTTGTATGGCAAAACCGTACAGGTTGACAGGTATGGGTATGTGTTCAAAAACCGGTTTAATTAACCAAGTTGAGAGTGACCAACGTAATGCTGGAATGAACTAACTACAAAAGGTGTTTGGATCAAAGTAGGAAAACAAAAACTGACAGGAACAAAACCATTGCACCACACTCGACAATACATGACCGACAAAGACGAACACGACAAACGAGATACACTTTTACAATTTAGACAAGGAGCTAATCGGCTAACGCCAGGGTGAGGAAGAACAAAGCACAGATGGACTGGATACAAGATATTTTAACCAGACAGATGAATTTACAAATTAATAAAACGTTGTAAATGCTCTAGAGACACAATTGCTGTTTCTGAAACATACTAAAAAAGAAATTGTGGTAGTTAAATTTAGGTTAAAATAAGTTGGATTTTTATCCTTGAACAATGTGTCCACAAGATGGCAACAGCAGCTTGTTTTTATTGACAGTTGTCTTGGCGGGAGTGTTTTAAATTGTCATTAAAGCTATAGCAAACGTTTCTGTCTCTTAATCATTATATCTTTGCTAATAACAAAATGTACAACATGTTGAATTCAGGGGCCAGTTGAGAATTTGTAAGAATTTGGGAAATGGAGACAAGAGAGTCTCATTTCGCGTCCTGCCACAAGTAAAACACATGTACTGGAACTTGAACTTATTGTAAGTGACTTTTCTTTTTCCTTTAAGCGGGCACAAATGATCAAAATAACGAAATACATTTTTTTACAGCAAATCATTCATCTTTTCACACTCAATGCACCTAAGGGAAATGCTGAATCAAGAGTCTGCAGGCTAAATTCACTGAAGAAAACGAAATAAGTTGTAATTTTAGATACAAAATTATCAACATATCTGTTGACCTGTAAGTTAACGCAGCTAATGACTGCCATACTGCTTATTACTAAAATAAAATTGAGTTGTATCTATCCGTGCAAAGTACAAGCTTGCCATTCTCGATGATT
Source organism: Urocampus carinirostris (assembly GCF_059441175.1). Taxonomy (NCBI): domain Eukaryota; kingdom Metazoa; phylum Chordata; class Actinopteri; order Syngnathiformes; family Syngnathidae; genus Urocampus; species Urocampus carinirostris. The sequence continues at coordinate 27,159,999 of NC_142360.1, forward strand.
TTTATTATGCATTTATTATGCACGACGTACAAGAAAATCTGTGCGGAAAAAAACGCAAAGTTGTCAATTATGGGTACCATCTGGTATACACCGACTATCACGAAACGGCAAATCAAGTCAAATGAGTTCGCCGCTATCTCGGTATCGTTTTTTTCCCTTTACAAACGAAGCGAGCGGTTTGATGCTACTGTGCGCATGCGTCTACAGCCTCGGATTTCATGTGGTAGTTATGTAGTGAAAGGAAGTCCGTCTCTTTTTTGAGAACCGGCTTTTTTGGCTCAACTCAATAAAGAGAGCCGGCTCTCAAACGATTCACTTGCTTTGATGCATTATATTACGAATTATTATGTTGTATAAAGAAGTTACGAAAAAAAGGATGTATAAAAGGAGAAAATGAAAAAAGACAGGTGTGTGGTTATCCCTTTAATCAGGTAATTACCAAAAATAATCTAATGCAGAAAATGAATTCATAAATTGAATAAGAAAATGTACTATTCTACTTAATTATATTTGCATCTATTTTTCCTTCTACGGTGAACGTCTAAGTTACTTCATTTTTGAAGCTTTTTTTAATAATAAACCTCATTCATGTCGAGCAACATAGTATCTCACAACAAAATGTTAATTAACAATATATATGATATAACGAAACACATCTCTGTATTATTTGTGATTGCAACATCCTTTGCTGTCTGGTAATCCTGAAAGGGGGATGCCACATGTGCGGCCCCTTCTCAAGGTTTCTTCATTTTCCTCATGTTGAGGTTTTTGAGTTTTTCCATGCCCTCATGTTGGTTCCAGATCAGGGGATGGTGTAATAATAGTCTGAAAAAATAGTCTATGTAATAACCTGTGAAGCGTGGGTAGCACGGCGGCGCAGTGGTTAGCGTGCGTGCGGCACAGTTCTAAGGTCTTGGGAACCTCCTGTGTGGGTTCAAATCCAGCTACCGGACTCTCTGTGCGGAGTTTGTATGTCCTCCCCGTGCTTTCGTGGGTTTCCTCCGGGCACTCCGGGTTTTCTCCCACATTCCAAAGACATGCATTTCAGGATTGGCCGGTTCAAATTGTCCCTAGGTGTGAATAAGCAAGCGAGTTGTCTGTCCCTGTGTGCCCTGCGATTGGCTGGCAACCAGTTCAGGGTGTCCCCTATCCACTGCCCGATGATTGCTGGGATGGGCTCCAGCACCCCCGCGACCCTACTGAGGATAAGCGGTGCAGCTAATGAGATGAGATGAGATAACCTGTGAAGCCCTTTGAGACTCTGTGATTCAGGGCTACAAAAATAAAAATGACTTGACTTGACTACATAAATAAACACGTTTGGAAAAAAAATATTGTGTAAGATTATTTTGTATTTTTTAAGAGGAAAATACAACATTTTGTAAGGGCATGGAGCCCTGGAGCTTGACAGGTATGTTGATAGGTATGAATTTGAAAACTCCACGAGGATAAATGTTACTATTGCAGCATGTGGTGTGTTTCTTTAAAGGCTGTGCAATCCGCAGTGACGTCACTGCGCAGAGGAGTTTTGAACCAAAAAGCGGAGTGACCTTCCTCGCTTCGCCTTCAGTCAGAGAGGGGCAGCAGTCAAGCGAGAAGCCGGCCACAGCTCACGCAGCCCCCTCTCCGCTTTAGCCTCAGAAATGAACAACAATTTAATCGGTGATGAAATCGGGTAAGTCTCCTCTAACTGAGCGTAGTTCTCTAAGCCAAAGTCGTTTTTTCTTGACAGCTGTCATCTGACAGCTAGCGTTCGCTAACGAGCTAGGTTAGCCTCGGTAAGTTAGCGAAAGCCTCAAAAATATACACAAAAATGGACATTATGAGAAAAGTCGAGCGTAACTCACCCAGGTTATAGAAACGCTATAGTCAACGTCGGCTCTTTTCATGTTGTTCGTTCCTGAAATGTGTTATACCGTCCCGCTATTTACTTAAGCCGGTTCATTTTTTCCTTCTATCTCGGTTTGGAGCATTCAAGCTAGCCAAGCTCACATTTGTTTGCCAGCGAAGCCCAGGATTGACCAAAAGGACACTTGGCGGGCGCCGCGGGGGGCGATTCAGCATCCGCTTGGCGGTCCTGTCCTCCATCTTTCGCATCCTTGTCAAGTTTGTTCTTCAATGCGGCTGGAGAGCGCAGATGATGGTGAAGTTGAATAGTCTCTCCGATCGGGACCACCGTGCTCAGACTGGATGCAGCCGGCTACAGCCTGTGTCGTGGTACCGCTACTGTTAAATGGACCCTTGACAACGGGCATACGAGGCTGGGGAATGCTAAAGATTGCGATGATCTGCATTTTATGTATATATATATATATATATATATATATAGCGTTTTTCAAGTTAATGACTTCCCAAAGCGCTTTACAATGTGCTCCACGTTTCCCAATAGCGGCATTGCAGCCACGTAAGGCGCTAACCTGCTTATTGGGGGTATTAGAGGTTCAGTGTCTTACCCAAGGACACTTCAACATGTAACAAGGACGAGCCGGGATTCGAACTGGGATCCCTTGATCCCAAGACGAGCGCTCTACCTCCTGCCGTACAAAGTACGTTTATTATGCATTTTAAGACGTGTACGACGTACGAGAAAATTTGTACGGAAAAAGGCCCCTAGATGGAAGATTGTCTGATCACGATCGCATACCTGTCAAGCTGCAGGGCTCCATGCCCTTACAAACTGTCCTATTTCCCCTTACAACATACAAAATAATCTTACACCATATTTTTTTCAAACGTGTTTACTTATGTAGTTTAACATGTTATATTGTACATGCGTTTCGTTATATCATATATATATATTGTTAATTAACATTTTGTTGTGAGATACTGAGTTGCTCGACATGAATGAGGTTTATTATAAAAAGTTCAAAAATTAAGTAGCTTGGACGTTCACTGTAGAAGGAAAAAAATATATATTTTTTTTAAATGAAAAATTATGATCATGAATGTATATTTGCCGAGTATTCGAATTAATGTTTTGTTTCCTTTTACTGAATGAAAGTTATTTTTTTGTACCACGACGAGGCACTAAATGTACACTCTGCCCCTTTAACATGTCTGAAATCTACAAACATTCCTCTTAAAAGACCTCAAACCCTTCGTTGGTTATTCGTCATGTTGTCCAGGGAATGGTAACAGGAAGACGTCACACTTGTGTTCATGTTTTGATATATCTTATTGGCTAAGAGACATGAAAAAAATATCTAAATATTTCTTACAAGCCTTAAAGGTAGAAGAGCGCTATAGCACACCTGGTAGAAAGGCAGTGTTGCACTCGCGGCCTAAATGCGTTAAAGCAGGGTATTTCATACCAGAGCCAGATGTACTCGCGGACCATACAGTCCGGACCCCTGCTCTAACCCTTGTCATCATGGTTTAATTGTCATGCGCATTCTTAATTTTTCAGTTTCTCCAATCATGAATGACAGGGAAATGTACTGTAGTGCTAAGTTCAGGCAGTAATGGATTTGTACAAGGATTCCATGTGTCTTTCTTACTGTATAATAATGTACTTGACGCTCCTGTTTGATTATTGCAAACGGATATTGGGGAAAGATGGGAAAAATGTAAGATACACTTTTATTTTCATTATTTAGAAATTTCCCTGAATACTCAGATGTTCCACACCATTCAGACAAACAACTGGACTCTAGTTCCCCATTAAAGTAGTTTGATTCCTTGTGTTGAAAAGTGAAATAGAAACTAACATGCTTCTTCTTTAGACGACAACAAACAACATTATTGCCTTTTTTTCTAATTTTTTACTCACTAATTCAGTAAGTGAATCAAAAACCTCATTGCTTTTTCTTTTCTTTCTGGTTGGAATGATGTCATGATTTTGCTGTAACGGAAACTCAGACGAATACCAATTCATCCATCACTTTACACAATTGAAAAAGAAAAACTTCAATAAAGTATTTATTTGAAACTCTATTTGTTTACACATGTGTAACTGACTGTTTACACCTGGTTTACATCATCTAAGTGCACCAATGCACTATATACAGAATGTTAGTTGAATTTCTACACCTTTCCTGACTGTACTATTTTGTTGACTGTCTGCCCCATTGTATAAAAATAATTGACTTTACCCCTCTGTAGATCCATTTGCCTTACGTGTTTATTCTTAGTTTAGTTCTCTGTACTTGACCTGAGTGTTTACCCTTTAGTCTGAAGTCAATATGAATGTGTGATAATTATTTATTGTTTTTTTTTTGTTTCTAGAAAATTATTTGTTGGGGGGCTGGACTGGAGTACCACACAAGGTAGGTATCTCATATCACTTTAGAGCAAGTGAATGATCAGCTAATTTACGTGAAATAGCCATCTGCCCATGAAGCAGAGGAGCACAAATGGTTGACTAAAGAGAAAAGCTGCCTTTAGTGGTGATTTTGGTAATCTGTACATCTGTTTTTGTTTTTTTTGCACTACTGGCAGTTCTTTATAGCTAGCCACTCCTTTGCACATCTGTTCTCCTCTGCACTATCGTACCACAGTGTTATTGTTACTGTATAGTGACTTGTTTACCTGACTGCCCATTTTGCACATCTGGTTAGCTGCTCCTCTTGCACTCTTTGCACTACTGTATAATACTATACTTAGCCATAATTATTTAGTATATTATTAGTACTTCAATACAACATTTTATTTATATCAGTACATTCAAGGAAACTGTGCGGGTCAGATGTATCGACATTTCGTTCTGTATACACGTGTACTAGAATGACAATAAAGTATATCTGAATCTCTGAATCTGATTTAGGACTACAAAAGTTAAGAAAAAGTATGACCAATAATGTTACAACTTGGAGAGCATATATCAGTCATTATGTAAATGATCATCAGCAAAATCAAGTATTTCCAACCGTGATGATTGTGAACTGACCGAAATGAGGTTTTGTTAATCAAATAAATAAAATCTACAGCTGACCTCTTGGCATATAAATCTTTCTGAGTTTTCGTGACTCTTGCGGGTGGGGGTAGGGGGGTTTGACTTGAAGTCATTTAACCTTCTTAAGAAATTACTCGTGTCTTCATCCAACTCTGCAATGGTATGCTCTTGTTTGACGACTGTGTAACTATGGCTGTGTGTGTGTGTCTCAACGGCACTGTAGCATAAAGATCATAAGCACTGGAACTCTGCGTGTTCCCCTGGCTTTGTCTGCAGGGCTTCCTAGCTAAGAGAGAAGAAATTAGACTCTTTATTTGTTGAAACTTGTTAACTTAGAAAGGGTGTGTGCTATGATATTGGGGCTGTGGTGTGTGCTTGGTGTTATGGAAAAAGACGTTTTAGGAATTTGGACACATGACCTCAATGTGTTCTCATGTTTTGTTATGCCTTTTGTATAAAAAAGGAATTACTTAATTATAATGAAAACATGTTTCCAAGATAATTTGTTCCCCAACACCTGTGCTGAAAGTATTTTCCTACCTTCATTTATCATGATGATGATAGCATGCGTCCTCTCCTCAGAGCTGCGTCATGTCTTTCATATTCATTTCTCATTTTCAGTGTTGCCATGTTCGTGTTTTGTCATTATTTTCTTTTTTATCTTCTTTCCCCAGAAACCCTGAGGAACTACTTTTCACAATATGGGGAAGTGGTAGATTGTGTTATAATGAAGGATAAAACAACTAATCAGTCAAGAGGCTTTGGTTTTGTCAAATTCAAAGACCCCAATTGTGTACGAGCAGTGCTGGAGACAAAGCCACACAATTTAGATGGCAGAAATGTAAGTATTTCCCATGAAACTACTCTCAAAACAATATGGCAGCCTATTTTAAGAATTTTGTAGCTCTGACACTTAAAAACTGTATTTGATTATTTGTGCCAAGTACAAGTGTGTCTAATATAGAATACGTTTGCCAAGAATGGATTTTTTTTTCATATTTTTGGCGACCAACAAGACTTTCCTGTTTAAAGTTGAATGGGCTGATTTAGCAATGCAGTTTGCAATTCTTATGTCATGGCTGATTCCTGAGACACATCTAAGTACTGCAGTATTTCATCAAGCATTTATTGAGATATGCCACTGTAAATGGTATTTGTAGATTGTTAAACATTTCCCCTCAATGCTGGCAGATTGACCCAAAGCCATGCACTCCTCGAGGAATGCAACCTGAAAAATCTCGGACGAAGGAAGGCTGGGTAAGGAAAATCAGTTTTTTATTTTTCTGGTCGGACGATGATATTTACTCATTCTAAAATGGTACCAATGTTGTAACGATAACGAAATAATAATATAAACAATACAAATAATGATTAAAAAGCAGGTCAAACAAACCAACAAGGATTTTTTTAGATGTTTCCATTGCTTTTGTGTTTTCCTTTCAAATTTGATTTTGTTTCCATTCCAAATATTTCTCTAACAAAAGGTTTGTGATTTTTGCCGCCCCTCCTCTAAAAAAATGATAGTTAACAACTGCTAAGCGAACAATATGATTCTGTCCTCATAGAGCACAGTGGTAAACCTGGCAATAGCCAGATTGATGAACGATTAATTTATAATTGATATTGTGGATAATTCCTTTGAGTTAATCTGAGACCGCTTCATTTTGATCTGCTCAATTAAGAAGATTTTGCACTATACTTGAAACTAATTCAAGGATTTGGCATGTTGTGCACACCTACCATAAGTTTGACCAATAATTGCATTTGGATATCCTGTAATCGTAATAGATTTAATTGATTATTGGGAATTTATGAACTAATGTATCAAGTATACACTATTTTATATAATAATATAAAAACACATTTTTTTTTCCGAAGTAAACATGCATGACATACCAATACTGAGGCTTATATTTATGCTATGTAAAAGAGAAGTTCTGGACATAGCTCGTCTAACTCCTGAGCGAGTGAAAAAGGCTTAATGTAAGAAGGGCTTCACATAAAAAAACAACAAAAAAATTGTTGAAATTTATATTACCTGAATATATATTTTTGCACCATAGAATCAGATTCAAGTGTGTACACATGAAGTGCTACGATTTACCAAATTTACGCCATTTTCTGTGTAATAAAATGCCACTTCATAACAATTGCCCAAGTTCTTTAAAGGAAAAGATTTCAGGGTGAAAAGAAAAAAAATGTTAAGTTTGAACCCCCCACCCCTTTGAGTAGGGGATGAGTACTGGTTATTGCCTTTTGTCAAATGTGTTTTCAAGCATGGACTCACAATGTAGAAGAGTAATAAGTGAGGTCCCTTTGGTCCCTAACATTCTGCTGCCAAATATTCTTTTGTTTGCTTTCTTTCTTTTTGGAGCAGCCTAGGGCCTTTGCAGTTCTAAAAGCCATGCAGCGTGATTGTGAATAGAGTGAGTGGAGCAAATAGCGTTCCCTGATCTGTGGAGACTAGTGGTTGCATTGACATGTCATGTTAAGAATTATGCCCCAGAGCAAGAGGAGAACCCATTTTCTCTTGAACTGCCTGAATAGATGATGGCTAAGGGGCCCTTCCCAGAGGGATCCTTTAACAGACACTGTAATCCATAGACTCCTTGTTTTTCTTTCAGAAGGGCAGCAAAGCTGATAGCAATAAATCAAAGAAGATATTTGTAGGTGGAATCCCCCATAACTGTGGCGAGCCTGAACTCAGGGACTATTTCAATAGGTTCGGAGTGGTGAGTATTTTCAATTAATCAATCAGTTGGTTTTGTGACTGTTTGGATACAATTCAATTATAAGTGGTAGAGAAATCATATTTCATGGATGAGGGAAGAACAATCTGTCCTAATCTAAAGATATTTTTCTTTTCTTTTTTGCATTTTTTGATGGCCATTGTTTCCCTTTTGTCCAATTCAAGGTCACCGAGGTGGTAATGATCTATGATGCGGAGAAGCAGAGGCCCCGAGGTAAAAGCTGATCCCGTTTTCATTCCCCCTCCCTCCATACCCTACCATCTTAAATCTAATGACAAACTATTCTGGCCCAAAGAGAAACGGACCATGACTTTCCTCTTAACTGCACTCTGTGCTTACTTGTGTGGCTGAGCTTTCCATTTGAGGTCGTAGCCTGCTATCATCTGTAAGAAACCGTAAAGTTTCTGCCATAATAGAGAGAAAACATCAAATGTTATTGCAAAATCACTTTTGGTATATGTATCTGTAACGTCACCTGTACCATGCTTAGACACTCCCAAAATTATAAAAACAATTGTGGTGTATTTTTGTTGTTTTCAGCACAACCAGAGAAACTTACTCCTACTCCTCTTCTCTAATTTATTGAAATAAAACTAGTGAAACTGCCACAAATCTGAAATTTAAGAGTTTTGATATCCCCATCACAGAAGCTGTTGTTAAGGAGTCATAACTTCATTTTTAATCCTGAAGACACGTAAGAAAAAAAGTGCAAAAAGTAAATGACAAGACGTCAGCAGATGCTTTAATAGGCAAGGCATTCACTAAAAGCGGAGAGTAGACTTTAGAGGCAGCCAGATGGTCTTCTTGAAAAAGCCACAGAGACCAGTTGGAGCTCCCGGAGAGGGGTGGGTGGGAGGCTGTAGGGGATAGTTGACCTTCAGTGATCAAGATGATCTTGGAATTCACATTAGTGTTTAATACTCAAAAAAATCTCTTAGCTCTTCAAATTTAAAAACAGGCCATCATCAAATTGGAACAAGGAACAGCAACCGGCTTTTGTCCATTGAGCTCAAGTCACATGTACTTTATCTATATTTGTCCTTCATTGCAAAGACGCTGAGAGAGGTGACCCACAACATTTTGTGTAACTGTTTTTCCTTCATTCAAAGGCGTGTGAAACAGAATAGTTTGGCATTGGCATTTAACATGAGCTAATGCACGAGTTAAATGATTGCAGCATATTTGGTAACATAGCTTGAACACATTAAAACATTAGGTTTGTAGTCTCTAAAATAAGTTGTGATTCTTGTACCTTAAATGGCGTTGTAAATTTCCCAATATGTAACACTGTTAAGTATTTGCAAGTGAGCCCTTTGTATTTTTCTTTTCCTCTGTTTCTTTTCTTCTGGTGAATTGTTTGAATGTGATTAACTGTGTCTCTTAAGATTTGTCTTTCCTCCTTTAGGTTACAGTGTATTTATTGGTACCACTGAGGTATAGGCCAATTTTTCTTAAAAATGCCCAAATGTCTAATTGGTTATTGGGGTTCTTATAAAGTTTCATTTGTTTTGAAGCAAAATGATTTTATATTAGATGTTATACTCTGACATCAAACATTTAATGTCATTGTTAAACAGGGAATCCACTAGAGGAGTGTTTCTCAACTTTTTTGAGCCAATGCACACTTTCATTAAAAATCTTCAGGGCTGTGTGCCCTGATTTTTGTGTGTATGTCAAAAATCTTTGAAAAAATAGTACCTGGAACCTCTATAATGGCTTTTTAAAACTTAAATGATCAAGGTGCCTAAATTGACTGTATTACATTTATCATATGTGCTCACTGTGGCTCTGGAGGCAATACAGGTTATTCATTTTGTTTAATAATTTTGCTGTAATTTTGAATGTCACTATATTTTAGACTTTTTTTCAAGTTTCATGTCATCTTTATCTTAGGTTTCTTGGGAAATCTCTAACACACTTAAAATATGTAAAAATAGTATATGCCAGTGGAACAAATTTCTTTTATTGTGTTTTAATGTTTTTTTATAAAGTAAAATTTAAAAAATAATCTTCAAAACAGCAAAATGTGTAAAGTAAAAACGGCAAAGTTGTGTGCATGATTTTTGCTTAGTTTGATTTTTTTTGCAGTGCAATCTTAGTCTCTTTCTAGCATGAGTATATAATATATATATATATTATAATAATAAATAACATTTTAATTTGTTTATGTATTTAATCTGCTGCCACCTCCTAATATGGTTGGATGTTACAGTTGATCGAATGATCACTGGAAAAAAGCAAAGACACTGAACAATGACATACCTTTTTGCATTGATAAGATTGGGCAATTTAGTTTGCACACTGGTTGAAAAACACTGCACTAGAGTAAGTATATCCTTGTGAAATATTTTAGGAGGAAGCGAATAAAAAATTATACACGGTACATTTAATTGTATTATTAATTTAAAGTGATTACAATATAGCGACAAGTTCAATGCCCCAGAAAATACCATTATATTCAGAATCATAACGTGCTCCCAAATTCAGATTGAGGACATAGATTTGTTATTAATATCAATAGGCCACTCGGCTTGGGAATGCTTGGCAGCAGGTCACTTGAATCTGTCGTCTCCGAGGATATTTAACCGGATTCAGGTTATGTCCCCAAGTAGAGATGGGTACTCAACCTACTTCTGCCAAAGTGGCAAGCTAATCTAATTGAAAGTAGATCACTGTGGCACTCAGAAAATTGTTAACATTTGTCAAATAAAGTCCTTTCTTATGTCCTCCCAATGGACGTGTTTAGACTGACAAGTTTTTTGACTGTTAAATTCTTATAACTATGTGTACCTGATGATCTTTGTATATGCCCCATGAAAACTTTAAAAAAAAGTACGTTTGAGACTAAAGCAATGGCCTATATCTTTGTGCTATCATTTGCAGTGTTCAATTTTGGCTTATCCCGGCTGACTCAAAAGTTAAATGTGTAATTTGGGATAGCTTGGAGAAAGCTTTAGGCATTCTACAGTTTGTGTTTGTCCATATTTTAGTAATACATTAACAAAGGCTGCAAGTATATGCTCTAAAGCAAAATACTCAGGACGGTTCAAGGAGGGACTTGGATGAACTGCATAAAATATGCAAATGTGGTCCATGTGTTAGAGCTGCCAAAGATTTACTAATCTATTTGTCATGTCAAAAGTTAATTAAATATCCCGATATTTCCTTTAGTCCACTATGCTGTATAATATTGGACTTTGCATTGTTTAGCGGTTGTGCAATGTCATCCAAACCCTCAGTCTTGAAAGATCCTTACTCTGCCGAATCCCAATACTGTTCTTCATCTTGTGTTGTCACAACCCTCCCTGCTACCTTGATTCACTCTTCGTCGTTGGCTAGGTTTTGGATTTATTACTTTCGAGGCCGAGCAATCAGTGGACCAGGCTGTCAACATGCATTTTCACGACATCATGGGCAAAAAAGTGTGTAGTTGTAGTTTTTTTTTAACCTACAGACAAAACAGAGGCTTGGGCGACAGACTTTAACTTACAGTTGGGTCTGATACTTTTACTGTGTGTACAAATAGAGACTAATTTGGCTTATTTTAAAGTCTGATTCACTTTGCTGTATATATTACCATTTGGCTTCTCAGTTTCATGTTTAATGCAAAATATTTATTATCCAATGACAAATGCTACCTTCTTTAGGTATTTCAGATCTTGTCGCCTGAGGTTCTGTTTAATAATGACCACTCCTTTAGGATGTATTTGGATTTAGTTTATATTCCAAAGTAATGCTTAGCTAATAAACTGTGCATTCATTGTTCATACATGTATTTGTAAGCACACAATTTTAATTATAAAGATAAAAATTGTGAGCCAATTTTACCTAACACAATTCACCTATTCATCTAAAGGAATGGTCCTTTTTTTTTTTTTTTTAATTGGCGGTCACTTACGTAGACAAGTTTTTTACGTTAACAAAAAAACCTCAGTGACCTTTAAAGAATCTCCATACTGTGTCCAAATGCCTTAGAAATGCAAATGACAACAACAAAAACAACAAATGTCGCTGAGCATTTAAATCGTAGTTTAGATGATGTATGGCAAAAAGGTGGTCCGATTATGGCAAGGTTTACGCTGAGAGAAAGTTAGATAATGATTCTCTGCAATCCAATAGTTATGTGTGTCTTATGTTTTAACATTGGAGTTTCTACTCTTTTATGTGGGAAGCCAACCTTAAAGCTCGACTAAGAAAAAAAATGTAATTCAGACTATTTAAATTCAGAAAGATTTAAAAAAAATAAATGGCTGACTTACACTAGGCAGCCAGGATATCTAAAGTAAAATTCCACTCTCCACATGCATTTATCTCAACTTGTAAGCTCTTTTTACACACCATCCTTGACCCTGTCCTGATTTTTTTAGCCGGTATCGAGGCTCAACTTGAACTATTGTCTTGCCTTGACATTACCTTACACAGGGACTTGAGGGAGCATGGGAAGTAAGAGTTACAAAATTAGAAAATGGAACACATCAAACCGAGGAACAAATCCCAGTTCTGCTGTAGGGGACTTTAGAGAAGTCATGGTATCCATCACACAAAGCTGTGATGCCCACGGGAGAAAGCGCTCTGGTAGTTGCCGGCAGCAGCGGGGCCCCTACCAGACGTGCGCATAATTGGGTCGACCGAGAAAAAGAGGCGGATGGGGTTGCAAGCTACACCTTAAAGCTGGGTGGAATTTGTGATTCATTTTCCTCCTGCAAGGTGACCCCAATAACTCAACCCCTCAGTCTATTTCTGGTTGGCTTTCCCTTAGTCTCTGCCCGGTTCTTTAAACTGGTTATCATTCTGTTTCTGTTGCTTGTCACACAGTTTTTCTCAACTGGAAATGTGTTTTCTTGCATTTAAATGTATTAACATTCAACAAAATCATATTATAAAAGGTTGGAGATTTACATCATCACTATCAAGTAATTTATGTCAAGATAACAGAGGGTGTGTATTGTCAAATTAATTTTGATATCTTACAAAATGTTGACGTTTCGACTCAGTATGGAGTTTCAATTTTATTCTTTAAACATGTTTTTTTTTTTTGTTCTTTCTGCATGTTTACTTTTTTATTCTGTTAAGATTGAGATTTTTTCCTCTTTACATCCATCTCTTCCTTAAAAACGTGTTCCCCATAGAATAATTTGAGATTATTTGTATGCATTAAATGGAGTAAGGTAAGTTGTACTGTAAATTTACATTATGTGAAGTAGTGAGATTTATGTAGATGTTCATTGAAATAAAAAAAAATTAAGTGTTTCTCAGGTACATTACTTGTTTAGAATAACGAGTTATTTCACATTTGAAAGTTTTTGCAAAACACTTTGCAATCTAAATTTAAGGATTCCACGCCCCAACCCTCAGTTTTTATTGCCCTTCCTAAATTATTACTTGGCTTGTAGTACCTGATACACCTAGCTGAAATATTTTTCGGGCATTCAATTTAATTTAGACATCAAGGCACTATGGCCCCAAATTTGAACCTTAGAAACTGGCCCTGAACAGCAAGACTTGCATTTGAAAATTTGAGTTTAGGGTTTGACTAGGTGGTGGATTTTTGTGGGATTTCTACTAGTGTTACCAAATGTGTCCTCTTTGTCCAGGTTGAAGTAAAGAAGGCAGAACCTCGTGACAATAAAACTCTTGCTCAGCTTGGCCAAAGCCAGTGGGCAACTAGGACTATCTTAAGTGCAGCTAATGGTTGGCCAGTGCAGGCTGCTCAGGGTTGGCAACACCCTTACGGGCCACAAGGTGAGTGTAAAGATAGTTAAAAGAGGGAAGGAAATAATTTAGTTTTGTATTCTGAAAATGAATTTTCATATAGGACTTTTTACATCTATCTAAAGCATATTTTTTTCTCTGCAGGCATTTGGGTCTCCACTACTGGCCAACCTATAGGTAAAGTCACAACCTTCCATTCCCAACAGTTACAATATTTTAATCGTTATTCATTTACCCTACATCTTTTGCCAGAAGTTCAAACCTTAAACTGACACCACAAATAAGCCTCGGATTAATTTATATTAAGTGTAAGTTCTGTCGTGTTGATGGTTTACGTGGTCACAGATATACAGGTAGGTTACGGGTGCCTAGACCTACCAGCAACTTGCATGGAAACTTTATTTCTTTCAGGATACCAAAAATTTTGAATTTTTTGCTTGACCGGGTTATTAGTGCAAATACGGTGCAAACCTTTAAGCAAAGGTTGGCAGAAATAGATTTGTCAAATTTTCTTAGGGGAGGGGGCGTAAGGTGACCATATTTGGCCATGCTCACTCTCAGCATTAGTTTTTTTTTTGTGTTATGTTTTGATTAATGTATCCAACAATACCTTCAATAAACATTTCAATATATATATATAAGTGTAAGAAATCTTTCTCCAATTTATCTAGGTGGTTATGGACCTCAATTAACAGCAGGCCGGGGAACCCCCACACAGTCTCCTTCACCATTTAGTGCATTCTTGGTCACTACCCCAGCGGGCAGCTTTGCTGCACCTCAGGCCTACCCTCTGCAGAACTTCAGCACAGCGCCACAGTTCGGTAAGTGTGCCTACACCCTCCTGCACAATTGTTATGTATTATCACTGATCTATGGGGGGGAAAAAGTATCAAGTTTGGGGCGTGGGGGGATGGGGTTTGGATACTGACCTTATGCTCGTCCCCATGTTTTTTTTCTATTGGTTAATTTATCATGAAAATAGTGAAAGTAAGAAAAGACTTGCTTCAAGTGGAGTCCAAACGCCTGGCTAAACCCTAAGAAAGATGTAAAAAAAGAAGAGTTTATTTGAGAGGATCTTAGAAATACACATACCCACTCGAGCATCATGAACAAGCTAAGGCTGCAATAATGACATAAGCCGGGAGATTGAGGCAGCAGGTAAAAAAAAAATCTGTACATCTCCTTTAAGTATAAAGCAAGCGAAACACGTCAGATAAATGGACTGTTTAATTTTACATATCTACTGATTTATTTTCATCCTCGTAAAAAATCGCAAAAGACCTTTTTGATGTTTATAACTGACCTTTTTTATATCCCGCCTTAAGCCCTATTTTAATGTTTAAGTTGTGTCTTGCCTGTGTTTTTTAAAATCTATTTATATGTGTATTTGTTTTGCAAGTGCTTTTTATTTAGAGAGAATCCCCACTAAATTGTTTCCCAAGATAAACAGTCTGACTGAAACCTTACAAACACAATATTTTCAACATTGAAAGTGTATGACCTGTAACGACATACAGCCCAAGACTGATGAGACGCCAACAAATATATGAAGACAAAAACCCTATTAATTATGATGTGCAGCAAATCACTTGACAAAAATGAATTATCATGCAACTGACTCGAAGCACGAGAAGCACCAGTTCAGTGCAATTGTCCATAAAAGCAAAAGCAGGGAATCATAAAATTCTCAGTTTGACGACATTCGATTTGTGAAATGAGATTGACATGGTCATTTGTGCTTGCTAAAAATGCTACATAACTAGTTCTACTGGATGTGCGTGGGTGACTTGCTAAACT
Organism: Urocampus carinirostris; assembly: GCF_059441175.1. NCBI lineage: Eukaryota > Metazoa > Chordata > Actinopteri > Syngnathiformes > Syngnathidae > Urocampus > Urocampus carinirostris. The sequence continues at coordinate 27,175,149 of NC_142360.1, forward strand.
AAAACACAATTGATTAACGATGTGGTTATCAGAAAACCAATAGGTCCCCAGCTTTCTTGACACCAAATAATTGTAAGTTACAAAGATTGGAGTTCTGTGCTTGCTTGAATACTAGGCAGGCAGGCACTTTTTTAGTAGGCATGTTAAGTGATGCCAAAGTAAACTATTTGTGAGTAATTTGACTTTGCATGTCTCTGAAAAAATCACAAGGCTTCTGCTCCAAGACAGGTCAGCGCTAAGCGATGGGCCTATATCTGTGTGCCTGTGTGTGCCTGTTATCGTGTCTCTACTTCATGTAAAACGGGCAGAAACATAACGATGATCAATATAAAACTAAGCAATCTCTCTTCAGTGGGTACTGATCCGATCAAAGTCACGTGATCAATCCGATTTCTGAATGTTACATGAGAAAAACATTCAGAACATTGCTTCACTGTCTTAACAGGTTACAGTTTTGGCTCTCCTCAAGCAGAACAGTATGTCCAGCAGGTTCCTCCTCCGCCTACAACTCCAGGAACCGCAACTTTGGGCTTTGCACCCACTGCTACACCAACTCAGGACTTGAGCAAAGGTTCTTCTGCGCAGCCTGACTTTCATTATAGTCAATATGGTAAGAGAACTGTTGTACTTTTTGCTCCTCTCATTCCTATTTTTTTTTCTTTTAAATTAAACCAAACCAAAGCCTATGCCTCTTGATAGTTTTTTTTCACAACTAGTTACGTAATTTCAAATGATTGGTACCTTATTTGCCAACCTTGCTATTGAAATAATTTATTCGTACCTTAATCCACTCACACATGCGTTTTAAATACTGTTATTGAATTTCACTCCCAGTTGAGCTGTGACGTGGCTGTCATTTGAGTCTGTTTTTTGCACCATGGCTATTGTTGTGTAAAATAAAAAAGAGAAGGTTGGTATGTGTTAGTTTAAATTGAATCATCCTGTCTTGCAATGCTTGTTGTTTAAGATCATTTATTTTATTATTGATCTTTTATTTGCATCCCAACTTTAACTACAGATTTTTAAATATCTTTATATATTGTTAAAATATACTCTAGGTAGAGAGGTTGTCTTTTACACTGAGTTGCAAGTCTTAGATAAATCAGTCATTTTGGAATTGAAATTAGAATTGTCTTTATCGTCATTGAGGACAACAAAATAACTATTGTTTACAGTTAGACATGGTACTTCAGGATAAATATGTAATCGATTTAAAAGACAAAAATAACACAAAAAAATGTGGGTATAAAAAGGCAAAACTGTTTACAAGGTAGTGCCTGGAGACTGGCCTAAGCTGTAATTGGATCAGAAATAATCCAGTCTCAGAACAAAGTTAATGATTTCCTTGTGACTTTAGGGATTATTGGCCAAGCATGTATTTAACAAAGAAAGTAGGAAAAATAAGAAAAGAGTAATACATTTAAAAAAAAAAAAAAAAAAGCTGGAGAGCCATTAGCCGCTGTACCTTTGCATCCCAGCATCTTGTTTGGTTTAACACTCAAAATGTATTTTCCAACACTCTGTTAACCTCAGGTTGTTATTGTTTGTATTTCCAATTTTTGGAATTCATTCATTTAACCTTTGTAACTCTGTGTTGTCTGGATCTTTAGGCCTACACTTGTACATGTGTAGTGTGTTTGCGTTTGTTTGCCTGTATATACATAAACAAGACATGATTGGTTTTATCTTTAAACACCACAAATCTTTCTATGTTCTATTAACACTTTGATCAGCGTGCATGAAAACGTATTTCCTGATATCGGGTCTTTCCTACCCCCTTATTTAATGTTTTTAGGTACATAGTTTTTTTTTAACTTGTTTCAAGTGATAAAATATTGCTGGTCATTCTTTTAATATTGCGTCATAATACCTTCCCCCACCAATTGCAAGAAAACTCCAAACAAAGAAAAAAAAAAAATCCAAAAACTGACAATATTTATTTTAAGAGTGAACTTGAGATAATTTTACCGGAGATTTCTCACACAAGTTTGGTAATCGTTGGCAATTTAAAACTATTTTAACTGTGGAATTGAGGGTAGGAATTTGGGATTGGCATTTCAATCAATCAAAGATGGAGCTGATTACTCTACCAACCCATGAACCCTTAAAAACTAAGTTCACAATTCAGGAAAATGCAATGAAGATCATATTTTGCTAAATTTGTGATCTGTATTTTATTTTTTTATGATGGTCTGTACAGTTGAATTCCAATTGTATTTAACTTTATATTACTGATGCGACCGAAGCCAATTTTCTATATTGTCTTGAATAGGATATGTAGCCAATATTTAAATTTCTTTATGGTATGTTTTTTTGTTTTTTGTTTTTTTTAAAATCCTACCTTGTGTGCTGAAGTGGGATGATTGGGAGAATGTTTACGACGTGCCGATCACAAATTGGCAATATTCAATATGTTGGATTGTCCCGGCATTACTTAGGCATGTCTCCTATAGACAATATGAAAGCTAGTGGAAAATTCATACAGCCACTCAAAACAAAGTATTTCTCCCGTTTTTTTCCCCCTTCTAATGTTCTTTATCTGAAGTGGATTGGTTTCGGTGTTGTGTAATGATTGTGCTTTGTTAAAATTGTTCTTTCAAATTTTAAATGACCTATGTCGATTAAATGATGCACCATTCCGGCCAAACTACATTTAATGAAGTACCATTATCTTGTACTTGTACATTGTTAGCCAGAATATTTGTGTTATTTCCATAAAGCTAAAGCACCACGTTGCCTCGTTTTCGCTCTACTAAATAAAAATAAAATGTTCATAGATAAATTAACCTATTCAAGTAAACCTTGTTTTGGGAGAAAGATTGTATAATTCATTTATAAACCACAAGAAACCAAATTCCTTGCGGACACCACTAATGAAGAGAACATGTTGAAGGAATTAATCAAGCAAACAAGGCATCAAATAAAATAAGTGTGTTTTATATGAACAATACTTCAGTATACAGAGTAACTCATACCTCTTATTTGGTTTATTTGAAACCTAACTGATATCAGATTTAAGTTTCAGTTATAGACTTACCTGAATTTGATTATTGCCAATATTCTGATCTTAACAGAAAATTCCCCACTTTTAAACATACTTATTACCATGGCATCATCACTTTTGACAAGTTCAGACAGTGAGATTGAAAACCCTTACTTCATTTGACCATCAAATTATTTCTCCTCTCTATGTATGAAATTATCAAAATTCAATACCTACTTATTTCCATGGCTTATGTGATTCGTTTAGCATTCAAAGCATTATCTACCCACAGTAACATGCTAAGTCAAAAGTATACAGCTTATTTTCACTTGCAATTTTTTTCATGGAAACGCTTGAGGTGACATTGTGCTTCAGGTTCCTGCAGTGACAATTCCAACTTTAATACACTTTAAACAGAAAATATACTGAGTAAACAGATTTGTGCCACCCCCCAAAGTGTAGGGACAGACTAATCATATCAGTTTATTAGAGACAGACATTTCATAGGTATTAAATGTATACAATTTGTAAGATTTTTCAAGTTATAGTAAGAGGAATAATTAGTTTCCAAATATAAGGGTTCAGTCAACGTGGTGTCCTCGTCTCCCTGATAGGCTTGGGTAACTACCCTCAGGACCTCTCTGCCTGCGGACCAACGCGTCTTTACACTTATGGTCAGAAAGATCAGGGAGGTAGGTGCCAGCATCATATTCTCCAAAAACAACAGAAGTAGTATTTCTTTACTACTGTAGTGCCTGTGCAAATATTACAACCTAGTTCTTTGCTTTATTTCCAAAGTATTTTGCATGGACGTTAAAAATGTATGCGTGTTAGTGTCGAGTGCATTTGAATGCCAATTACAATCTAATTAGTTGCCTGAGCTCCAAAGACTGTCTACCTTTGTGGGTAATGCTTCACTATATATACTTTTCAAAGATCATTGTGTTTGTCTTGTGACCTGAATGCTACAGTGGGTGATGGAACGGTTGAAAATGTGGTTGGTAGATATGGAGTAGCAGGAACAAATGAGAGTGGGAAGAAATTGATTGAGGTATGTGTGGAAAGTGAGTTAGTGGTTGCAAATACATTGTTTAAAAAGAGGGATGCGAATAAGTATACTTTTGTCAGAGTGGATGGTGGTGAGATGGTGGACAGAGCACTGATGGATTATGTGGTGGTTAGGAAATGGATGTTAAGTAGATTGTTGGATGTGCATCTTTACAGAGGTGAAATGAGTGTTATGTCTGATTATTTTTATGTGGAAGGAACACTGAGAATAGATGGATCGTGGAGGGCTAGTTATAGGAAGAGTGTGAGGGAAGACGTGAAAATGTCAGAGTTGAATAAGGTAGAAAAAGAGAGCGTTTAAAGAGGGGATAGGGGAAGAGTATGAACAGATTAGTATAAGAGAAGTGGAGACTTTGGAAATTGAATGGAAGTGGTTTGGAGACTGTGGAGGAGTGCGAAAGAAGTGTGTGGAATGAGAAAAGTTCTGAGAAAACATTAAGAACGTTTTTAATGGAGTTTGGAAGACTGTGTGATAGGCGTAAGTTATGTGTGAATGTTGGAAAGGGTAAGTTGATGAGGTGTTCACGTGATGCAGTATGCATTGGCATTGGAAATAAGGTTGCATGGACAGGTGCTGGAAGAAGTTGAAAGCTTTAGGTACTTGGGTTGTGATGTGGCTGCAGTTGGTGGAATGGAGTGTGAGGTATTGCACAGAGTGAATCAAGGAAGCAAGGTTTTGGGTGCTCTGAGGATAGTGATGAGCAACAAGAGTATGAGTATGGAGGTTAAGAGAGGACTGCATGAGAGTGTGATTGTGCCGACTGTGTTGTATGGTGCAGAGACTTTGAGCAGATATGAGAAGGAAATTAAATATTTTTTAGATGAAGTGCTTTAGGAGTATGTTAAGAGTGACAAGATTGGATAGATTGAGAAATGAAATTGTGAGAGACAGAACTGGAGTAGGAGTGGAACCGAGCAAGCGTGTGTATAAGAGAGTATTCGGTTTCTTTGGATACTTAGAGGATGGATGAGGAGCGAATGTTGAAGAGGATCTACAGACCAGAAGTAAATGGAAGGAGACCAAGAGGAAAGCCGCAATTGACGTGGATGGATGGTGTTATGAGTGCACTGGAGGAAAGAGGTCTCAATGTAATGGATGCTAGAGCTCTTGTTGGTGATAGGAATGAGTGAAGAGGTGTTGTGAAAGGATAATGGGATGTTTGGATGTGTTCTAAGGGATCGGCAGGGCACCTGTATGATGCGGCAGGGGTACACCAGTGAAAGCTGTTGGGCCCTGCTTTAGAACAAAAGAGTGTGTTGTTACCCTGACCCGAGTGACATGGCCGCTTTTTTGTGTCCCGTTTTATCTGGAGGGAAGAAAGCTCGACCAACTTGGGTGCCAAGGTGCTTAACTTGTTTGGGCATTTGGGTTGGCCATGGTCAATTGTTTATTTGTTTTTTGCTCCTTTTTCCTTTTCTTTGTTTTTGTATTTGTCTTGCTGTCGGTCACTCCTCTCGAGGGATATGACCGAGGTAAATAGATGGACAACAATAGTGAAATTAAAATAAGTTCAATAATATTTAGTAGCAGCAATAAAAAAAACATATATATTGTTCAGTTTCATTTGTAAACAACAAGAAAAATGAACCTAAATTTTCATGTTTTCAGTTAAGATTCAGATGGGTTTTTATGATCCCTAATAGTTTCTGAGATATTTAAAGTCAAAAAGTTTGGAACACCCTGTATAACATTGAGAGTTTGTACATCAAGGGTGCATTTTTCTTCTTAAAGTTTGATTCAACATAGAGTATCCATCCATCCATTATCTGCACCGCTTGTGCTCAGTAGGGTCGCGTGGGTGCTGGAGCCCATCCCAGCTATCTTCGGGCAGTGGGCAGGGGACACCCTGAACTGGTTACCAGCCAGTTGCAGGGCATATACGGACAACTCACTCGGTCATTTACACCTAGGGACAATTTGGACTGGCCATTTAACCTGACATGTGTGTTTTTGGAATGTGGGAGGAAACCCACGCAAGCACAGGGAGAACATGCAAACTTCACACAGCAGGTTCGATCTCATGTCCTCAGAACTGTGCCTCACACGCGCTAATCACTGCGCCGCCGTGCTGCCCTTTCAACATAGAGTATTTCCTCACATTTTGTTTTGTATTGGTCCTGCTACTCTGATCACCGAATTTTGACGACTGTTGTGGAATCATTTAAAGAGGCTTGCCAAAAGTGGTCATTTTGCTAATTTGTGTATACCGAAGATGTAATCAAAGTTTCTAGTGACTCCGTTAACTACTAATCTCAGTTGGTCATCAGATGAGGCCTGATACTTTATTTTTTAGCAGACAGCAAAAAGCCAAATAGCTGCCACCTGAGACAGACAAAATGGGTCCATTTTGCTGGCTTATTCCAAATTTAATGATTGAATAAAAGCCACAATGCTGCACTTAGAATAAAATGAGCAAGATTATCCAATTTTAAATATTCTTATTTTAATGTTTTTCTCTACTCATTTGGTATTACAGAAATGAATTAATAATCTAGAGTGAAATAAGAAAAATACTTATTATGGCCGTTTCTCTTTAGTAGAAAAAAATATTAGAAAAAAAGAATCTGTAAAATCTGGGAAGTCAATACTGTACTTTAAATTGTCGACAGCACAATCGTTTTTTTTCTATTTTGTCATTCATATACAGTGAACTCTTATTATTCGTGGGGGTTACGTTCCTAAAGGCCTGATGATAAAGTCACAAAGTAGAAATCTTTATTTATGCATTAAGCCAAATAACAAACCCAATTCACAGTATCAAGCATTCATTTAACAAATAAAAGTGCTGTACTTTATAATTTTATTTTCACGAATAACTTCTGTATCATATCATAATTTCAAAATAACCTTGCTGCTATAATGCACTACCTTGAATCCACTTTTTTACTTCAGATGATATTTTGTTGCGATCATGTGGATGCTATTCGGAAAAAGAAAATGTGGCTTAAAAATGATATGTCCACTTGTGGGCAATAGGAAGCATCTCTTTCAGCCTTTAGGTGCGTTTGGCAGTCCAGAGTCTTTTGTTGAAATAATCACGTTCTAGAGAAACTCAAAATTGAATAAGATTTGAGCATATGTAACGTAGTTGGACAACCGTTTTAAGTTTGTTTAAAATTTGGACTGCAACGCTATTGACACACAGGCAGAAAAGGGGTGCAATGAATGTTTCTCCAATCAGAATGCAGAACTCCCCATCGTAGCTCACAGATCCCTTACCGCCAGGGTCGTCTGGGCACCACTTCTTGTGGTGTGTTGGGGCAAGTACAGCCTGGCGGCGCTTACCACTTTCCAGGCTGCTTTTGGGGTAGGGGTTTTCGCCCCGTCACATAAAACAGCATTGGTTTCTATGGTTACCAGCAGCAGGATGAGCCTCCTGATCTGACCCTGATACAGCACTCTCATCTTCTGGTCGATATTGTTTTTTATTTTTCTCTCCGTATAAAGTGTCATCCCGCTTTATAGAGATGAGCTTGACCTTGGCACTGACGACCAGCGGCGTGTGACAATACTGATAACAAATCCTTAATCACTGGGGCAAATCTATTTTGTCTTGCATTGTACAAGGCTCATTGCATCATGGGTGGCTTTCATATTTTTGGGGAAAATAAACTTTGTAGCGATGACGTTAGATCCTTTGATTTTGTGACATAATAAAGGCTGTTTGTTGATTTGTATTGTGCAATACACATGCAAAGTCCTTCACTTGGAAATTTATTAAAACTGCAAAAAGTGAACTGCCTCTTGGCTGAGAACAAGTGTCTCGACTGATTCTAGAATTGTGCACTATTTATGCAGGAGATGGAATAAGAGCTTGCTCTGTCCACTCCACGCATCGGCCCGGTATTGCAGTACCTCCGGGAACGGTGCATTCGCAATGATCGCAACAAGGCTTTAGGGCTAGGACCTTAGCTTGGCCTTTTGGCTTGAGAGTAAGGGTCCCGGCCCCTAGGCTTTGTAGCGTACTATGAACTGACCGATAACGGATAATGCATAATGAATAAAGAAGATGGAACAATAACCCTTAAAAAATCTCCCCCCTTCGCTTTGTAGCGTATTATGATTTGACCGATAATGGATAATTGATAAAGAATATAGAACAATAAACCTTACAAAAAAGTTTGAGAAACACTGATCTAGAGGATGGAAGGATATTTGACATACTAAAAAGTTACTTGTTGTTAACTAATCTTTCCCATTTTTTTTTGTCTACTGCAGGCTATGCTCAGGACCTCACTGCATTCAGCCAAACCTTTGCAGACCCGAGTCAGACAGTGGCCTCTTATGGCTCAGCACAACCGGTCACTGCTCCACAATCCGCACCGAGCCCGTTTGGAAGAGGGCAAAACCACAACGTGCAAGGCTTCCATCCCTATCGACGTTGACCGTTCTCTTTGGGGCAGGGATATTATGTAGACTTATATGTATTTAAAAAAAAAAAAAAACTGGGTTCAGTGGGTCGGGGAAATGTGTGTTGGCTTTTGAAAGGGCAGCGTAAAATGGAAACTTCAGTTAAAGAAGGTCTTCCAATTTGTTTAAAAGAGTTGTAAAAATATTTTTCTTTACCTAATTTAAAGAAAAGGGATTTTATGTCTTGTACGGCAATGTTTTTAGTAGAACTAAAACTACTTGCAATAATTTTGATTGTCACGTTGAACACTAGCACATAGATTATATGAAAAGAGACTTGCATATAAATATGTATATTTATGGTTGACACAAATGAAAACAGGGTTTTGCATTTCCCCAGCTTTAAATCCTAGGGAAATTGTTTTTATTTGGTCGATATTGTTTACTTTCTGAGCCTTTCAAGTTTGTTTGAAATTGAGATTATAGATGTATATTATACACAAACTGTGCAATTTTTTAAAAGTTTTGTACTAAAATGTACAATTTGCTTGTTTTTTTTATTTAAAGATGTAGACTTCCCTCAGGTGGCTGTTTTGAGTGCGTTTTGCACTTATGCAAAAAGGAAAAGTTATTAATAAAAGTTCTAAGGATGTTATTTGTCTTAATTTATTTTGGAATGTTCAAAGAATGACTTCTCTTTTGGTATTCATTTTGAAACAAATTGTTTTATTCCTTAGCCTAGAGCAGGGGTCTCCAACGTGGTGCCAGCTGAGGGGCCTGTGAACCTGTTCTGAAAATAGTGTCCCAGTGCATTATTTTCTTTTTTTCCCCTAGGTTAACGGAGTCTATTTAACCCTTTTTCAAATAATTAACAATTACATGGTAATAACAAGTTATTTTGGAAATGCATAAACTGGGTGCTTTTTGTACTGATTGCTAACAAAATGTAGCTCTTAGCTTAAAAATGTTTGGAGACCCCCCTGGTTTACACTATTGTCAATATCAGACATCGATGTTGCTGTTGACCACACCCTTTAGGACGGATCTGCCTTTTTTTTAATCAAGGACACGTATGTCAAACTCAGTTTAGCTCTGAGACCTGATACAGACTTTGTTCTGAGGCAGACTAGATCAGTAAAAGAATGGCAACTCAAAATTTTAGCTCTGTTTTTCAGTATTATGCTTGGTCTTTCAGCCTACATTAGTAACATACCCTAAAAATTGCAATCACGGATGACGAGATATTTTCTAAACACAACAGTTCACAAAGAATGGGGAAAATATGTTTATGTTTGGCTGAATGTGTTAACTGGTTTATTTTAACAGTTGAGTAATAGCAGTTTCACACCTGAATCAACTAACCACGCTATACAAACGCGACACTTTCCTCGAGCAGCATTTTTTTTTTTTTGAATCACAACATGACCTGGCGACTCACTTCTTTTTTTGACATTCTCCGGATGTCGGAAATGGCCCGCGGGCCGTATGTTTGACACGTCTTAATCAAAGAGATTTAATAAAAAGAGGGCTTTTACAAAACATTTTGTATTTGGCATTGTAAGCCTTTCTTGTACAGTCCTGTTCTTCCTGTAAGTTAAAAATGCATTCAATTTGCATTCTTATTTTGAGTGTCCACTAAACTGTAAACGTATCAATTTTTAAAATCGATGTTAATCTTATTTCTATTTCCCCCTATGTTCCGGTCCGGAGCCCTCGCTCTGAAAATGCTGGTCTACTAGTGATCCCAAGAGCCAAGAAGAGATCTGCAGCTTCGAGAGCGTTCTCCATTCGGGCCCTGGTGCTGTGGAATGCTCTGCCCCCTGAGATTCAATCTGCAACCTCAGTGGAACTGTTTAAATCTAAGCTTAAAACACACTTATGGGTAATTCATAAGCTATAGAGTCAGACCATATTTCATGTTGACATTATACCTGTCAAGAAACAGGGCTCCATGCCCTTACAAAATGTTGTATTTTCCCTTACAAAATAATCTTACACCATATTTTTTTTCAAACGTGTTTATTTATGTAATTTAACATGTTGTACATGTTTCGTTATCCATCCATCCATCCATTGTCTTCCGCTTATCCGAGGTCGGGTCGCGGGGGCAGCAGCGTTAAAAGGGAAGCCCAGACGTCCCTATCCCCAGCCACCTCCTCCAGCTCATCCGACGGGACCCCGAGGCGTTCCCAAGCCAGCCGAGAGACATAGTCTCTCCAACGTGTCCTGGGCCGCCCCCGGGGCCTCCTGCCGGTGGGACATGCCCGGAACACCTCCCGAGGGAGGCGTCCAGGAGGCATCCTTATTAGATGCCCGAGCCACCTCAACTGGCTCCTCTCAACGCGGAGGAGCAGTGGCTCTACACCGAGTCCCTCCCGGATGACTGAGCTTCTCACCTTATATCTAAGGGAGAACCCAGCCACCCTGCGGAGGAAACTCATTTCGGCCACTTGTATCCGGGATCGAGTTCTTTCGGTCATGACCCAAAGTTCATGACCATAGGTGAGGGTAGGAACGTAGATCGACCGGTAGATCGAGAGCTTTGCCTTTCGGCTCAGCTCCCTCTTCACCACGAGAGACCGGTACAGGGTCCGAATGACGGCAGACGCTGCACCGACCCGTCTGTCGATCTCCCGTTCCATCCTACCATCACTCGTGAACAAGACCCCAAGATACTTGAACTCCTCCACTTGGGGCAAGACCTCCTCCCCGACCCAGAGGGAGCATACCACCCTTTTCTGACTGAGAACCATGGCCTCGGACTTGGAGGTGCTGATCCCCATCCCGGCCGCTTCACACTCGGCTGCGAATCGCTCCAGCGAGAGCTGAAGATCACGGCCTGAGGAAGCCAACAGCACCACGTCATCTGCAAAAAGCAGTGACGCAATGCTGAGGCCCCCAAACCGGACTCCATCCCCGCCAAGGCTGCGCCTAGAAAGTTTCGTTATATATATATATATTGTTAATTAACATTTTGTTGTGAGATACTGAGTTGCTCGACATGAATGAGTTTTATTATAAAAAAGTTCAAAAATGAAGTAGCTTGGACGTTCTCTGTAGAAGGAAAAATGCAAATATAGTTCAGTAGAATAATACATTTTCTTGTTCAAATTATTAATTCATTTTCTGCATTAAATTATTGTTGGTAATATACTGATTAAAGGGATAACCACACAAGGGATCAACCACTGTCTTTTTTCCACATTCTCCTTTTATACTTCCTTTTTCTCTTAACTTTTTATACAACTTTTTTGCACTACTGGCAGTTCTTTATAGCTAGCCACCCCTTGCACATCTGTTCTCCTCTGCACTATTGTACTACAGTGTTATTGTTACTGTTTACCTGACTTGTTTACCTGACTGCCCTTTTTGCACATCTGGTTAACTGCTCCTCTTGCACTCTTTGCACTACTGTAAAATATTATACATAGCCATAATTATTTAGTATATTATTAGTACTCAATACTCCAACTCAATACAACATTTTATTTATATCTGTACATTCAAGGAAACTGTGCGGGTTAGATGTATCGACATTTCGTTGTGTATACACGTGTACTAGAATGAATCTGAACATAACTGTAATATAATGCATCAAAGCAAGTGAGCCGTTTGAGAGCCGGCTCTCTTTAATGAGTTGAGCCGAAAAAGCCGGTTCTCTAAAAAGAGACGGACTTCCTTTCACTAGACAACTACCACATGAAATCCGAGGCGGCAGACGCATGTGCACAATAGCATCGAACCGCTCGCTTCATTTGCAACGGAAAAAAAACGATACCGAGATAGAGGCTAACGCGACGAACTCGTTTGACTTGATTGATTTGCCGTTTCGTGATTGTCGGTGTAAACCGGATGGTACCCATAATTGACAAATTTGCATTTTTCCATACAGATTTTCTTGTATGTCGTACACGTCTAAAAATGCAAAGTACGGGAAAAACGTACAGGTTGACAGATATTGAATATCTGTGTATTGTTTGTTGTTGCAACATCCACTGCAGTCATCCTGGAAGGGGGATTACCTCATGTGCGGTCCCTTCTCAATGTTTCTTCATTTTCCTCATGTCAAAGTTTTTGAGTTTTTCCTTGCCCTCATGTAGGTTTTACATCAGGGGATGGTGTCGTAATAGTCTGTAAATTGCAATAAGCAGTGGTCTGTACAGCCCCTTGAGACTCCTTGTGATTAAGGGCATCACAAATAAACATGACTATTATACGTGACAAAATGGTTTGACGAATTTTACTATCAATGACATTTGTCATTATATCCGGTTATTCCGCACCACGTGACTATAACTTTGTTTTCCCCCGCCTTATAACAGCTAACTTCCGGCACGTACAAATGACGTACCTCAACTCAACTGTCAACTAAAGAAAAAGGAAATTAAGGTCAGCTTGTGAGTCGCTAAAACTTAAAAGTTTAAATGAATATATAAATGTGTTCATTTTAAGTTGTAGTTGTACATTTGCCTGTTAACAATACTAAGTTGACGCGAGCTGACGTAGGGAGGGCAACAGATACATTTAAAGGGACATGACGATGTTTTGTTCAGTTACTTTTTGGCAATATGATTTCATTGTGTGAAATTTACTGGCACGGTTCGACATTCGTAGTGTAGACTCTTAAAACTTTTGAACGAAATACGTTATAAATGATTAGGACGTATTTGTTCAATTCGTTTAACATTTTATATTTACTGTTTTGGATTTAAGTTAATCAAAATAATAATTGACTGTCGGCAATAGAATTCATGTGTTGTGTACAGCACATACCGTGTTCAATAGGTTTCCCTTTTTATAATGACTACAGAATGTTTAAAACGAAAGGAAAGTTGTACAACTGCCAGCTATGATTTCCATTTCCCTGTGTTCATCAAAGCACAAAAGGACAATGTATTATTTGGTGCCTCCTAGTGGGAATTTTTTTTTATCAATAACACGATCCATCCATTGTCTTCCGCTTATCCGGGGTGGGGTCGCTGGGGCAGCAGGGAAGCCCAGACCTACCCATCCCCAGCCACTTCATCCAGCTCATCTGACGGGATCCCAAGGCATTCCCAGGCCAGCCTTTAGACATAGTCTCTCCAGCATGTCCTGGGTCGTACCCTGGGCTGGTGGGACATGCCTCAAACACCTCCCGGCAGAGGTTTCTAGAAGGCATCCTTATTAGATGCCCGAGCCACCTCAACTGGCTCCTCTCAAAGCGTAGGAGCAGTAGCTCTACGCTGAGTCCCTCCCGGATGACTGAGCTTCTCACGTCAAGTCAAGTCATTTTTATTTGTATAGCCCTTAATCACAAAGAGTCTTAAAGGGCTGCACAGGTTATTACACAGACTATTTTTCAGACTATTATTACACCATTCCCTGATCTGGAACCAACATGAGGGCAAGGAAAAACTCAAAAACCTCAACATGAGGAAAATGAAGAAACCTTGAGAAGGGACCGCACATGTGGCATCCCGATTTCAGGATTACCAGACAGCAGAGGATGTTGCAATTACAAATACGATATTGGTTTGAATAATAAGCACAAATAAATTGACTATCGCAAAAACATACATTTCTTAAAATACTCGTAGCTCAAGAAATTTACATGTATTTTGAATAACTTGAGCCTTGCCTAGAGGAAGATGACATGATTATCATCTTTCTGCCAGCTAGAGATACAACAAAAGAAAGACCTTGTGAAAGGCTGGCCAAGAAATGAGAAGAAAAATGGTGATTAATGGTCACTTTGAGTCATGGTAATTTTACTTCTTACTTGTGCTTTGGTTGCTATACACAATATTTTTTAAGCCATGTTTTTTTAATGAATGTTTTATACCAGTAGGAGGAACTAAAAATGCACACTGACTATTTGATGGTCTTTTATATTGTCCAAACCCAAGACCCACATAAGCAACCAGGTCAAGTAGACTTTTGATAAGGTTTAAAATGTGCAAAACAACAAACAAAATAACACACACAAAAACCAAGCCCAGACATTTCCCCAACATTTACATCAATGTGTTCATAATTTGTTGTCCTGTCATTAAAAAAACAGGAAGCTTCAATACCACATTTTTTTCAAAACAAATCAGATATTTAATCATTGCATTGTCATCAATAAAGATACCACAACCAAGTACAATTAGTGCAAAAATGCCTTCAGCATAATGATGCTTTTAAAGGTACATTGTGTAATATATTTGACTACTAGATGGCATTGTATTGTGCAATGCGAATGAAAACCAGTGAGAAAGTTAGGAGTCCTTACAGCTTGGTGGAAGAAGCTGTCCTTAATCCTGCTGGTTCTTGCTCTGAGAGACTGCAGTCTTTTTCTTGACAGCAGCAGGTTAAAAAGGCTTTAAATGGGTGGGTGTGGTCTGGTTACCTCTAATCCTGGTGGCTTTGAGGTTGAGACGTGAGTTGTGTATGTCTTTTTGGTAAGACACAGTTGAGATGCCATAACACATGGTGATGCAGCTGGTCAGGATGCTCTCGATGGTGCCTCTGTCGAATGAGAGCATGATGGGGTTCAGGGCACTTGCTCTCCTGAGTTTGCAGAGAAAATACATCAGTTGAAGGGCTTTTCCACATTTAAGTGGAGATTGTTGTCTTTACACCACAGAACCAGCATGCTTACCTCACTCCTTTTGGTTGTCTCGTGGCCGTTTTTGAAGAGACCCACCAAAGTCATATCGTCCACAAACTTAATGAAGAGGTTGGAGCCTGATGTTGGAGTGCACTTGTGGGTCAGTAAAGTAAAAAAGTTGGGCCCAGCGCCCTATCTTCAAGATATTATTGCACACTGTAAACATCTTTACAGGGGAAGGTCTACTTTACGCTATGACAGCTTAGTCACATTTTGGGGAAGGTTTACTTTATGACAGCTTAGTCACGTTTTTAACATTGTTAAGAACATGACATTGTTTTTGGTATTGTCCTACTGATGGAATTTTTGCACTCATCCAATCTAAGGCAACAGAACAGTTTGCAGTAAAAAAAGACTGAGTAAAATGTGTGACGAGTGTGTTACATTTGTCAGTGCAATGACACTGACGTGGTAATATAGGCATCATGCTGTGGTCGCACAAAGTCAAGACTCCGAAGAGAGATTACTGTACAATTCTGTAGACTTTTTAACTGGTAAGGCTGAAGCGTTGCGGAGCCACGATGAAGCAGCATGCGAACATCTTTACTGAACCGGCACATCTCTACAGTAACAGAAACCGTTTGTCCTGTCTATAGCATGTGAGCTTAGATTAGTTTAGAGGAGTTCTGTGTAGTTTTAAAGTTAGACCAGACAATTGTCATAGTATGAAATTTTTTTTTCATACTTGTTCATTTTTTTTTGATGCATGATTTTTATCTGATGTTTTTTTTTATGTTTTCACCTCGTGTTCTTTAGGGAAGCAAAACTGGTTTGGAGTCATCGAACGGTTCATGCACATTGTTAAGAGGCTGAAAACTGAAGACAAGAAAGAAGCCCACCACGCAAGGTTGGATTTATTTGACATTCAACATCTTATTTGCACCCCCATAATAATGGATTCTCTACAATTTAACCACTTTCTCCTTATTTGCAAAGGCATGATTCAATGATACAATTTTTTGAAATTCAAATACTATATCTACCTAGATGATTTATTTCTAAAACTACAATATGTTAATTGTCTGCAGGGCAGTTGTGAGAGCAAGGGTGGGCAAATTATGACCCATGGGCCACATGTGACCCGTCAGGCCAAATATTTAAAATATACTTGGAATAGTATGTAAATGAAATTATTTTAAAAAGGTACTCCTTATAAAAATGAGTTGATTTGGTCCCATACTTGTCCTCAGTGTCCCCAACATTAAAATAGTTGGCTACACTTTTCTTTACATGCTACTTTTTTCATCAGGTATTTATTTTATTAAAATGTTTATCAAATTTTATTAGAAAAACACTGAGGTAGCTGTATTTCATTAATTTATCGCTGCTATTTTTGACCTAATGCAAGATGGGAAGAAAATCCTCTTGGTATAGGTACTTCAGTTTTGTTGATGTGCAGTCATTGTCCCAAGTAGATCTCATGGAACTCACAAATGTATTCTCTTCAAATTCACCACTGTGGTAGTGTATCGCACACAAATAAAAAAATGACTATTCCAAAAATACTCTGCCCGATTTTTTGTCATTCATTATTTTTGCATGAATGAAATGTTTCCACTAAAAGACGTGAAATGAAATTTGTGTTTTTCAAAAATAGCACCCACATGATCTTTTTTTGTTATTTATTGTCAAAGTATCAAATTGTAGAATGTATTTATAGAGAAAAAAACTCAAATCTTTTTTTTCTCCTGCTTCGGCCCTTCTGCTAAATGTTTTAACACAATGCGGCCTGCCAATCAAAAGGTTTGCCCATCCCTGTGTTAGAGCATTGGGTTCCTTTGACATTTTATGTGTGATGTTGCGTGAGGATGTGACATTAGGAATATTGTGTGCGATACACTACCACAGTGGTGAATTTGAAGAGAATACATTTGTGAGTTCCATAAGATCTACTTGGGACAATGACTGCACATCAACAAAACTGAAGTACCTATACCAAGAGGATTTTCTTCCCATCTTGCATTAGGTCAAAAATAAGGATTTTTTTAACCAAGTATCTACTCTTTCTTTTTTTAGGTGACATGTTTGCGGTCTAGTGTCTAAATCTTGTGCCTTTTGAAGAATTTCACTTAGGAGCGTTCACTGTATCGATAGCAAATCTCGTTGTCAATATCAAATGCTGTTCCTGACAAACTCTGATCTTAATCTGTGATGAACGTATATCCACAGTATCAAAGAAGCACTAGCAGGCATGCCAGCGGTGGACGAGCTGTCTGATAGCACAGAGGTGGTGGAGATGGAGGATGTGACGTCAACCCATTTCCAAGTGCAAAAGCACTCCTGGATTGGTCTGCGGAAGGTCATTCACGACGGTCAAAAGAACATTGGCATTCGCATTAACAAGGCGCCATATGAATTCCACTTTGTCCAGAAGGATGAGGCCAGCACGCATTCCCATCGTATTTATTACCTTGGTAAGATATATAAAAGGAAAGCTGGGGTAAAACAATGCTCAACCGGGGACAATACACTTAGAACTAGAAATTGATTGGATTTATTTTAGGGGCTGCAATTAGCTTTTGGACCACATTCAGGCAATTGTTGGTTGGTATGTCAAAGCCACTGTGATGATCACCCCACCTAAATGGCAAGATGGATTATTATTATAATAAATGGTATTATCCATCCAGTCATTATCCGCGCCGCTTATCCTCAGTAGGGTTGCAGGGTTGCCGGAGCCCATCCCAGCTATCTTCGGGCACTGGGCAGGGGACACCCTGAAATGGTTGCCAGTCAGTCGCAGGGCACACAGAGACAGACAACTCACTTGCTCATTCGCACCTAGGGACAATTTGAACCGGCCAATTAACCTGACATGCATGTTTTTGGAATGTGGGAGGAGACCGGAGTGCCCGGAGGGAACCCACGCAAGCACGGGGAGAACATGCAAACTCTGCACAGAGAGTCTGCGGTAGCTGAACTTGCACCCTGAACCTCTGCATTGTGGGGCTGCCCACTACCCACCCAGTTGCTGTGCCCCCCAAATATCATAATTATTGATATTATTATTGTTAGTAGTAGTAGTAGTATAATTAGTATTGTTTTCCTATTGTCTTATAATGAGAGCCAACGTAAATATGTATATTCATGAGGTGTCTGTTATATGTAAATACACAGGAGCTCTAGCTGTGAGACACAATTGTTAAGTCGAAGGGGTAGGATTTATTAGGCATGTGTAGATTCTTACTTCCTTTCGGACATGTGACGTTCATATTGTTTTTGTTTTTTGACTTGTTTTGTTAAATTTCTAATTTTTAATTTTAATTTTTTTTCTCATGTTCTGAATAAAGTTTTATTCATTCATTCAAGATGTCACAGTATTTTTTTCTCTCATCTTGCAGGTATGCCTTACCTCAGTCGAGAAGTTTCATTACTCTACTCTGACATTCCCAAGAAGGTACGCAAAGATTCCCTTCTTCTTCTGACTTCCAAGCCTCTGCTGGATCACTTTCAGGTAAGCATGTTTTTATTTTGATGCACTTATTCCAGTGACACTATAATTCTATTATTGATCATAAGATAACGCGAGTTATTTTAGGTAGCAATGATCACATTACATCATGTGATTGGATGATGATTTTTGCCTTGCAAAAACGACAAACAGGAAAGTTTTTATTTCATTAAAATGCCTACATACACACGAAGGTTCTAGAATGTATTACTAATCTAGTCACTCAGCACTTTGGGTTATTACCAAAATAGGCTACCTTTACCTTAGGCTGGGTTCTTTGTTTTGACCCATGGCTGGGTGCCATTTTAAATGCCTTTGTGTATTAATTTTCACATGGGTTTAATATAAAAAATGTAGAGGTGGTCATCATGGTTGGACGGCTTAGTAAGGATTGTTTAAGCATCCAAGCATTCACGCGCTCACTCATACATTTTGGACTTGCCATCTAACCTGCCTTGCATATTTTGGGGACACGAGAGGAAAACGACATGCCCAGAGAATTCCAACTCATGCCATGTAGAACATACAAACTCCACACAGAGGGAGGCTGACAGCTTGAAATGAACCCTGGAATGAATGCTGCCACTTTATCATTATTCTAAAAAAATAATAAGAAATTATGATATATATATATATATATATATATATATATATATATATATATATATATATGTATAATACAGTGCTAAAAAGCACTAGGAAGAATACAAACTACAAAGCCTGAAAGTGACCAAACCGCAGCGTTTTTCTTCTTATATTTGCCCAGCCTTTCGCACGATTTTTGTTTTTTGGGTACCTGTAGTAAGATGGCAGACAATTATGTTATGTACAATCAATGCAAAATTAATATTTAAAGGAGGTGAAAGGCATTTGGAACTTTTTTTACCTGCAGCCTCATTCTCCTGGCTGTGTCATCATTGCAGCCTATTTCAAGCTCCTTTTGTTGCAAGTGCAAGTACGTGCATTTCATACATGCGCTCAACTGAACTCCATCCAACTCTCATTCCTCCTACCTAATTTGTCCGGCCCAAACAGCTCTGCTCAAAGTAAGATAAAAGTAGATGGGCGCCATCGGAAAAAAAAAGTGCTCTTTGAACTCAGTTACGCATTGTGAACACATAATTAACAACAAAAATATTTAACTTCTAACTTCATTAGGGACACTTCAAAATGAAGCTTACCTTTAAAAAAAACATTTATGTAATAGTTTATGTATTTTTTCTTGGTATTCAAATCAATATTATTATTTTTTAACAGAAGTTTTAAGGCGCTAAATCTCTTTAAATAATTTATACTGTTCACTCAAGTTATTTTTTTAAGCTTAAAGCCAGCAATTTGCTTTTGCTTTGGAAAATCCTAATCGATATTGCTGCATAACTTTTAACATATTTGGGACAATTCAATAACCTAATTATCTTGAATTTATGTTTAATACAATTATTTATTTAACTATTTCTTTGCTTTAGAATGCTATGTTTCAAATGAAAACATTTATAGTGTATCCAGTTCGTTGAATATTGAAGCAATTTTACTTAACCCTGGAATTTAAAAAAAATATATACTGTACCAATATTTTCAATCTTTTGCTATACCAATAAATATTACTACTTTCAATTCATACTAACCATATTATTGTATGGTAAATTGTTGCATTTTCTTGGTCTGTGTGTTCAAACAAAGGGGTTCCTGGTTGAGCAGAATGATCGCGAGTGTGCTCTGTCTTTCCCTATTTTAGGCCAGTCCACGCACCAACAGTTTTTCAAAGGAGGAGGAACTGCTTCGAGAGAGGAAGCGCTTAGGGATGACTGGCATCGTATCGTATGACTATCATCCACCCACGGGACTTTTTCTCTTCCATGCCAATAGTACCCTTTATTACTGCTTTGACGGTGCAGATAACAATTTTATAGTAAGTTTCACCAAAATTGTTAACACATTTGCAACACCACACGTACACACAAGGTTGCCTACAAGCTGCGCAATTGCGCACTGCCCAGACCTTCTCAGCGCACAAGAAAATTTATCCTCTACATAAAAATCAAGGCTCGAAATTGCAAAATTAATTCCCCAGCAAATTCGGCCAGAATTACAGTACATGCAGGCAAAAAAAAAATGCGGGTTCAGTCTGCTGTGTTTTAGGCGTGGTACTTTGAAGTCTATGTCAGCACGAGATTGAGTAAATGAAAGAAAGCATGTATGTAAGCTCAAGTTTTTGTGAAAGAGAGACGGTAGGGTTTTGGGGGGCAGAGGAAATTACTTTTTACAAAAGTTATTATTATTGTATTGTTCGTTATCTCTAAGACAATAACATACAGAAACAACTGTAGTTTGCTTTAATTATCGCCTGCACAGTTACACTACATAGCTACGTGACATTTCGGGTCAGCAAAAAAAACAGTTGGTTCTTTCGGCACCTAAATGGCTCTTCAGATTGTTTTAGTTGCTTTCATTCATATATTAGTAAATATTATGTATCATTATGCACAAAATTACATAAAAAGCGCAAAAAAGTGAAAAAAGAAACAAAAGAAAAAAGAAAAGAACAAAAACAAAAAAAGAGAAAAGCGGAAAAAAAAACAGGAAAAGAGAAGGAAAAAGCAAAAAAAAAAGGACAAAGCTAGGAAAAAAGAAAACATCATGTGACAAATAAAATAAAAAAGGGAACTATAGAACAAAAGAAGAAAAAAGCAAGCAAAAAGAGTAAAAAGCTCCAGAAAAAAGAAACAAAAAAAGAAGAAAATATTGAAGAAAAAAGGTTTATGAATAAAGAAAAAAAAAGCAGGAAAAGAACAATGTTTTTTGGAGTTTCTTAATTCGCTCCTGTGTTACATGCAGATAATTAGCAAATTATGTGAATGTAAAATTTAATCTTTTTGCCAACATGGTCTTTCCTCTAAAATGTGTGCTTAAATACAGCTCTGTGTTGTGCAACCAACTCAATAAATCCACAAAACGTTAGTAAGATACTTAAAAAAAAAACGGAAATCTCATGCAATAGCTGTTGTAGAAACAACTGACGTGTGTGGGCCGTGGGAGCTTTCCAATATTACATTAGCCAATTCATTCACATTTGAAGAACTAATGTTGCCGGAAAGCCAGCAGAATATAACTCTGTTCAATCTCAGGTTTTGGACATGTTCGACACACAAGATTGATGTTGCTCACTGTTATTTTTAGCGATGCGTACAGAATATATGTAATTGCTCAGATCCCCGGAAGCTCAGAGGAAACATTGCATTTAAACAATACAAACCCCAAAATTTTGGGGGAAAGAACAACACAATTAATTTTATCATGCGTTTTTGTGTATTCCTACACTTTTTACTTACTAACCTTTTGTTCACTTGATGCTGTTTATGATTACAGCAGGCTCCAATGGACCCTTGTGAGCTCAAGAGCCAATGTCCAGGCACACGTATGGATGCCAAAATATGTCCTGCAGACTCAAATTTCATCAGTTTCATCCACAAAAATGACATTTGGCTGAGTAACATTAAAACGGGTGAAGAAAAGAGGCTAACATTCTGTCATAAAGGTCAGAAAGGCGACAGTTTAAGAAGTTGACTCTGCATCAATGGTAAATTTATTGGGTATAAAATGTCATATCAGGAATAGATAAACCAAAGGAAGATACCAAAACTGCCGGCGTCGCCTCTTTTGTGACTCAAGAAGAATTTGATCGATTCACTGGCTACTGGTGGTGTCCCGCTGCGCAAGACGGTGAGCAGTCTATTAAAAGATTGTAGTTTACAGGTCATTGAAATGAATTGAAATTCAGTATTGTTACCATCATGCATTTTTAATAATGTCTCAGAATCAGAAAATGGTAAAACCTTGAAGATTTTGTATGAGGAAGTAGATGAATCTGAGGTGGACATAATCCATGTCCCATCTCCAGCCTTGGAGAAATGTGTCACCGATCTGTACCGATACCCACGAGCAGGTATTATTTGTACTTATTTTTCTTAACCTACTGTCATTACTTTAATTTGATACTTTTTATATTGTCTCTCAGGTTTTTTAATTCACTCGTGCAATCTCTGGTTAATGTTTCCAGAACAAAGTTGAGATGCGTTAAGAATTCGCCTAGTGTGGCACTTTTTTGGGTTGTGATTCAAGCTGTAATTGACCTTTTTCAACACAAGAGAGCGCTATTACTGTCTTTTCTGTGTTCATTTTTGCTTTGCTTTGTAATGTTAGCATAATTCCATTAACTGTCTTCAATTCTGAGGTTCACTACTTCCTGAATTTAATAGCAATTGTTTCCCGTCTTCTGGATTAAACACCTTGATTAATCCACGTGCACTACAATTTAGATACCACATAAATAGTGGCTAAATCCACTTTTGTTCATTTATTTGGCGTCTCATGAAAGACAGGAAACAAAATATTTGTATTTAGATCCAAAAGTGATACAACTCAAAACTGAATTCGTTTTGAAGACCAAATTATGTAGTACTTTTTCTTTTAGTCAAAACCTCTTATCACTATCTTAAGCCGAAAAGTTTAATGTGTGTGCTAATGATGACACTGCTTTAAGTATTCTTGTATATGATTATTTGCAGGCAGTAAGAATCCAGCTGTAACTCTGAAACTAGTCCAAATCAAGACAAACAATCTAGGAAATGTGAGTGGGGTTTTTTTGTAAGATGGAATAGTGTTGTAGTATTTTCACCTTTATCCATTTTTAATCGCTTCAATCAATCTAGGTTTTGTTTAATGGCCTGTCAGTAAATCACTGCTAATATAACAATGTTTTGACCATTTTCCAGATTGTCAGCACAGAGGAGAAAGAATTGCTTGTGCCCTTCAAGAGCTTGTTCCCAACTGCTGAATACATTACCAGAGCTGGATGGACTAAAGATGGCAGATAGTAAGTTCTATTAAAAAAAGATGGGAATGTGGTGATAGGGGTTATGGTTATGGTCACAAAAAATGTGGTCATTTGTTGAAGTTCATATGATGACTCTGGGTCACGCTACTCTGCAGTGTATGGGCATCCTTGATGAACCGTCGACAGCAGCATCTCCAACTGGTCCTGTTTCCTTTGGCGCTCTTCATTTCTTTGAACCAGGACAACAATATCAGACTAAACAGTCTGGACGCTGGTGGGGACACGGCTCAACCATTCATAATTTACCAACAGAAGAGTGACCTATGGATAAATGTATGTGTTTATTTGGAACATGTGAAATTTTATCACATATATATATATATATATATATATATATATATATATATATACAGTGCCGTGAAAAAGTATTTTCCCAATTCCTTAATTCTGTGTTTTTTATGCATAATTATCACCCACAAAAGTTTCAGATCATCTAACAAATTTTAATATCACACAGAGACAACCCAAGGAAATGCAAAATGCAGTTTTGAAATGTTGGTTTAATTTATTAAGGCACAAAAAAATCAGAACTTATCTGGCCCTATGTAATAAAGTAATTGCCCCCCTTGTTAAATCTGAAAGTAGCTGTTACTAACCACAGTTTTTGGGAAAGCTTAGTTCAATTCCACAGGCCACACCAAATTGATTGCCACCACTTGAGTTAAATCAAGAAATCACTTAAATTGAACTAGCGGACCACTGTCAGAGCCATTATCTACAAATGGAGAAAACTGGGAACAGTAATAAACCTTCCCAGGACTGGTCGAGCAACTAGGATTACGCCAAGAGTGCGAGGGCGGCTCATCCAGAAGGTTACAAAAGAACTTCAAAAAACATGCAAGGAACTGCAGGCCTTGCTGGCCTCAGTAATGTCAGTGTTCACGACTCCATTATAAGACACTGGACAAAAATGGCATCCATGGGTGTGTTCCCAGGCGAAAACGACTGTTGTCACAAAAGAACACAGAGAGTCAAGTCAAGTCACATTTATTTGTATAGAACTTTTGGAGAAACATTCTCTGGACTGACGAGTCCAAAATTAAAAATTTTTGAAGGCGTGTAGCCCTTTACATCCAGCGTAAAAATGGCCCAGCATTTGCCAAAAAGAACATGATGCCAACAGTAAAGCAAAGTGTGTCAGTACGAAGGTCTGGGGCTGCTTTGCTGCCTCAGGACTAGGACAACTTGCTGTAGTTGATGAAATAATGAATTTTAGTGTTTACCAGAAGATTTTGAACGAGAACGTCTGGCCATCAGTTCATGCATTGAAACTCAAGAGCTCTTAGATCATGCAGCAGAACAACAATCCGAAGCACTCCACCAAGTCAACCTCTGGATGCCTAAAACAAATCAAAATTAAGGTTCTAGAGTGGTCAAGTCATAGTACAGATTTGAATCCGATTGAGATGCTGTGGTGTGACCTTAAACTGGCAGTTCATGCTCACAATCCCTCCAATATGGCAGATTTAAAACAATTTTGCAAAGAAGAGTGCACAGGAATTCCTTCACAGCATTGTGAAAGACTCATTACCAATTATCGTTAACGTTTGATTTTTGTTATCACTGCCAAAGGTGGCCCAACTCGCCATTAGGTTCAGGGGGGAATTACTTTTACATAGAGCCTGATGGGTTTAATTTTTTGTGTGTGCCTTAATAAACGGAATCAACATTTCAAAACCGCATTTGTATTTCCTTAGGTTGTCTTTGTTCAATATTAAAATGGGTTAAATGATCTGACCCCTATGTGAGTAATAAATATGTATAAAACACAGAAATCAGAAAAGGGGCAAATACTATTTCACGGCACTGTATGATATATATATATATATATATATATATATATATATATATATATATATATGATTCAAACATTACTGATCTTCTGTCTTTTTTTGTATCAGGTTCATGATATATTTTACCCATTTGGTCAAAGCAGTGATGAGGAGATAACTTTTATCACAGTAAACGAGTCCAAAACAGGTTTCTGCCACTTGTATAAGGTCACTACACTCTTAGAACGTGCGAGTTACAAATTGACGGGAGGCTTTACACATTCTGAAGGTATCATTGTGATATATACCCAAATCTCAATTTTTATAGTTTTTGTGTTAACTGATGCATCATCAGACTTGTTTTCTCTTTTTTACTCTTCATTAATACCAGATAATTTCAAATGTTTAATCAAGGAGGAGGTGGCACTGACTAGTGGAGAGTGGGAAGTGTTGGCGAATCACGGATCCAAGGTTAAATCTCTTTACATAAAAAACACTGATCACAGTTCTTGCTATCTCAAGTTCTAAACAAACAATCAAATAATCGATTTTAATTATTTTATTTCTTCTGTGCTATGCCCTATTTGTTTGCAGCGGTTGTCCAGCCCTCAAATTTGGGTTGATGAGAGCAAAAAACTGGTGTACTTCCAAGGAACAAAAAGCTCACCACTGGAACAGCACTTGTATGTTGTGAGCTACGAGTCACCGGGGGAAATAGTGCAGCTCACAAAGCCTGGATTTTCTCACAGCTGTTCTATGAGCCCTGTATGTAAACACAACACATCGATGTAAAATCTTTCTACACAAGAAAACAAAACTTGATGCTAAACTGTTTGCAAACAAAACACACTCAAGTCATCCTGTATGAATTTTGGACACATACAGTAATTATGGTTCACCAATGTGTTATTGTGTTGAAACCTTTATTTGTCCAACTTACAGACATTTGACATGTTTGTGAGCCACTACAGCAGCCTAACCAGCACACCTTGCGTGCACATCTACAAGCTAAACAGTTCAGACGGAAACCTACCGCAAAAAGAGCCTCAGTTCTGGGCAAGTCTAATGGAATCCTCTGGTACAGAAAGACCTTTACCAAATGATTCATTGAAAATAGACAAATAGTTGTTAAAATTCCACAAATAGGGAAAATGTAGAGTATTTTTGTCTATTTTGAATTTGTGTTGCTAAATCTGCCAGAGCGCGTCCTAAAAAGATTTTGACAAAATATTCTCACTTTTTTGTTTTTAGGTTACCCACCCAGTTACAATCATCCTGAGATTTTTAGCTTTATTGGCAAGTCTGGCTTTAAGCTTTACGGTCTCTTATACAAACCACAAAATTTGGTCCAAGGCAGGAAACATCCCACCGTTGTCTTTGTCTATGGTGGTCCACAGGTTTGAGATCCTCCTATTTATTATTTTGTGTTATTATTGTTTGTGTAATTTTTTTCCAACTCCACTGATGAATTTTCTTCACAATATTATTAGGAGCAGTTTTTTGAGCCTGTGTTCTTTTTTCAGGTCCAGCTGGTAAATAATTCATTCAAGACTGTAAAATACCAGCTGATGAACAGCTTGGCATCTCTTGGTTATGTTGTCCTCATCATTGATGGGAGAGGGTCCTGTCAGAGAGGACTCAAGTTTGAAGGAGCTGTAAAGGACAAAATGGTATTCACCTGTTATTCAATATGGGAGTGAAACATGCCACTCAATACAATTTTTTAAATTCTCTCCTGATGTTCTGACTCTTTCAACTCTGGAAGGTTTTTGAGGGGGCATAAATTGAATT
The DNA here is from genome assembly GCF_059441175.1 of Urocampus carinirostris. NCBI lineage: Eukaryota > Metazoa > Chordata > Actinopteri > Syngnathiformes > Syngnathidae > Urocampus > Urocampus carinirostris. The sequence continues at coordinate 27,202,093 of NC_142360.1, forward strand.
GTTTGTCTATACTCTGCCCTTGACTACCTTCACTAGGGTGTGGCTGAGATTGAAGACCAAGTAGAAGGTTTGCATTATATAGCAAACAAGTACAATTTTGTGGACTTGAATCGAGTTGCCATTCATGGGTGGTCCTACGGAGGCTTCCTCTCTCTTATGGGGCTCATCCACAGACCTGATGTTTTTAAAGTAAGCCTTCAAGTTTAAGACATCTACTGAGGAATACATTAACCTTAGTAACATTTTTACTCACACGACTTCAGACTTGTTACTTTTAAATGATTCAAAAGAAGGCGTATGGTGCGTTTAGATTGCAATTGCAGGGGCACCAGTCACACTATGGACGGCGTACGATACCGGGTACACAGAGCGCTATTTGGATACCCCCGAAAACAACAAGAAAGGCTACGAAGCTTGCTCAGTTGCTCTCCACGTCAACAAGTTCCCTAATGAGTAAGTGCGTTCATTTAATGCACCGTCTTCCGTTCACACGGTGATGCAAGTTCCCGTTGTCTGATAGCCCTTTACATTCGTTGTTAGATTTTTTTTTCACTGAATTTTCACGTGTTCTTTGTTTTTCGCTGGCCGACACAAAAACACAGTGCTAAGGTTTAAGGGCCCCGCAACCACTAGGGGGGCCCCAGGAGTGGTTGGTGCCAACATTGTCCCCATTGTCACTTGTGTGTCCACTCAAAATTACTTCTACAGAAATACAACAAAAATACTACACAATAACTACAAAACTAAGTATAAAGTATAGTGCTTAAAAACAGGCACCTTATATATCATTTTGCTTTCATTCTGAAAATAAAAAATATTATAGAATTACTGCAAAAATACTACAACAGAAATGCTATTTTACAAAATACTACTACAGAATTATTTACTCAAAATTAACTACAGTAAAATGACAAAAATACTTCTATGGAAATACTACAAAAATTCTAAAATAATACTACTAAAATACTCCTTTGGAAATACATCAATTATACTTCTACTGAAATACTAAAAAATACCAATACATAATACTAAATAGTTGCCTACCCCTTGAGTAGAACATGGAATGAGTTCTTGTTGGTATAGAAATGATCAAGTAATAGGGGGCCCCAAATGTAATTTGGCTTAGGGGCCCATGAAGGCTTGGGCCGGTCCTGGGTGTAAGTCATGAACAAAATGCTTTTCAATGCTGGCTCTTAAAAATGGCCTGCAAGACAGACTTGGTATATACATTGTGTAGAACCAATAAAGACAATAAAACATTTTTTTACATTTATACACAGATTTTTTTATTTACTCTTACTTTCCTTATTAAATTAAACCACCAAAATCTGAATGTTTTTTACCAGCCCAAAGGGTTTGCTGTATGATTGCTTGAAAAAAACATGAAACTGAGAATTAATAATGCATACAATTTATTTAATTCAAGCAGGTAAAAATGTGATTAATTTATTTCTTTGCTCTAGAGAAATGATGGAAATAATCATAATAAACAAATGACTGGTGGTTAAAAGGTCACTAAACTGAGATGCTGAAATGTACTCAGACGTGTGCAGCTTTGCACAGGTATTATGGTCTGTTGTTTGTGTGCAAACTACTCCAGCTTTACAGCTCCAGACTAGAGAATGTTTGAAGGCGTTCGTGAAGGTCATTCACGTCAATTGATGAATCTTACTGTTAAACTCCACAGACCGAACAGGCTTCTGATCTTCCATGGATTTCTTGATGAAAATGTTCATTTTTTCCACACCAACTTTCTGGTATCCCAACTCATCCGGGCGGGGAAACCATACAGCCTTCAGGTTGGAGAATGTCCTTTGATTACATATTTTACTAAACATTGTAGGATCTTGAAAGAATGAAGAGATTTCCCTTTTGCCTAATTGTGCAGACTCATACTGGTTTGGGAGACGTGTAACAGTTCTTGATAATTTTTTTACCAACTGATCAAAGGAACTAGGTTAATCAATAGAAACATTTTGACAGTAAGTTCCAAAAAATGTACCTTCCAATCAGCATTAATGCTGTGTTAATGTTACTCATTCTGCAATGTTACTAAAATAACTGTATAGTCTATGTGACGTGAAGTGTTTGGCAAATCCACCTGCCCTCACAATGACTTTTGTTCACTGTTGTGTTCAAAATCTCCCTAGGTTTATCCCAACGAACGGCACAGCATCAAGTGTCCAGAGTCTGGAGAACATTATGAACTTACGCTGTTGCACTTCCTTCAGGAAAACCTCTAATAAACGTTTCTGCACTCTCATTGCTCCACCAGGGGGCGATGCTACACATCGGATGTGTTTTATACAACACAACATATTAATTTATGATGATTTTTTCTTTTACTTTAATTTTCTACGTCTATTGCTCTGTTATATTACACGATTGAACGAAGACTGTGTTTTACTTTGAACCTAAATTGAATGTTTTCATGGTACTATCCCCACAAGCCTTAATTGTCTTGTAGGTTGCATCCACTGCACAGTTAGTTGATGAAGGTGAGTTGATTGACAATTCCTTACTCTCAATTAAGTGCCACGACTTCCCTAATTCTTGAGGATAATTTTTAGTAAATTTCATTGTAGGCTTACAACATGGTTTATTTTATTTATTTGGAGTTGTCAACAAAGTGTTCAGACAAAAAAAACACCATGCCTTTCACACCAGAGATAATTTAACCACAAGATTTTAACAAGAACTCACTTGGAGCACTATGGTGTAGAAAATGCTATAAAAAGAGAGTCAACCGAAATAATTTCCTAGCAATAATATGATGTGTGGGCTAGAATAAGCACGGTATTTTTTATTCATACTTTGTCTGTTGAATATAAGCTCCTTATTCAGTGGTAGCCATTTTGAGATTTGTTGAAGAATGACGATTTAATGTGGCTCAGTGCTCACCTAACCAACAATCACAGTTCATTTTAACAGAAAGCTGAGCTCGTTTAATTCCATCGTTATTGGAAAGGAAGTCTGAAAATAGCCTCCACCACGGATGGATAAAAACAGATCAATATTGCTTTTTTTTACCCATATTGTACAAACACAAAGTGTCTTGTTGTTGTAGAGCGCTATATAACATATTATTTTGGTGAGTCTTTTGGCTTTGCATATCCATTCACCATTTTCTTTTCATTAAAACTGACTTTTAAAAAAAAATCCTAAAAGGAATGAACACCGTTCTTGTCTCACTTTAAGTATGTTGCGTACAATCTTTACACATTAGTGTAGGCGCCATTACTTGCGGGAGTTATGAATGACTACAAGGTACTGACATCCCCCATCAAAATGCACTTGAATGTGTTTTACTGTGTTTTGAAAATAAATGAATCTCCACCTGCCACAGTTTCTGTTTCCATTAGCCAAGTACCAAGGCACCAATAATGTACTCAAGATATTGACTTTCAGTGTGTCTGTTAATATTACAACCCACAGGAATTCCCAGTGTTTTCTCACAGCATTAACCAAAATAAATCAGTCAATACCGCCAAGCCACATTCTACTACTGCTCTACCCACATGTTGATGAAACTTTAGTAAGTTATTCATTCTTTCTCCGACTAGAGTCCCAGGGGTGCTGGAGCCTATCCCAGGTGACATTAAGGCAGCGGGCAAGGGACACCCTGGACTTGTTTCTAGCCAATCACAGGGCACACATAGACACACAACCACTCGCACGTAAATCTAACTTCCGCAATTTGGAAATGTGGGAGGATACCAGGGTGCCCAAAGAAAACCCACGCAGGAACCAGAAAAACATGCAAACTCTGCACATGGAAGCTGTCAGCTGTATTTCAACCAGTGATATCTGAACCGTGCAGGCCCCTATTAACCTTAGTTCCACCCCTTAAAAACTATTTGCTATAATTTTCCAATACAACTGTTGCAAGTACTCTCAGAGATCACTATTTTGGCAATGTTTTTATTATAGCGGATGTTTAACCATATTGTATTACAAAATATCAGAAGTATTTGTCCTCTTGTCCCTAAACCATAATTGATATCATGTAATCTAACGTAAAACTGTATCACGGTTTAATTGAGACTCAGATTTTGTTGCTCCTAACAGGCAGAGCAAGAAAAAAAAGTTGGTGCCTGACAAGAATGTGATGGAGTATATGTAAGGTAGGTAGGTCATTTCTCAGTAGTAGAGTGGATATTTATTGATTGTATGCTTCGATGTTTATATGGTTTGGAATTTCTACAGTTGGACAAATGATGCTTTGTAAAACATTTGTGATGACTCTAGAGTCTAGAATCTAGACTCTAAATTCTAGATGGTCCCTTTTTGTGTGTAAACATTATTTATTTTGCATCTCAGGGACAAGAGCACTACTTCCAGTACGGAAGTTTTTCTCAAATCCCTTTAACCCATCGTCGTTAGTTATCTCATCAGAGACAAAGGCCTTAAAATAAAAACTTTATTTTCATGTGGTTCTTACAAAATGTTCTGTTTAAAGAATGAAATATTGACAACAATAAAACACAACTTATAATTGTCTTTAAAAGCCCTTATAAAGGGAAAACGTGTGAATGCCAATATGACAGAAACAAATTATGGCATCCCATAGAAACATAATTATGACAGTTCAGTGCAATACAGGTGCGTGTTGATTTTCACAGATAGTCCTTTCCACAGGAGATGCTGCATCACTGACGCACCTTTCTCAGCTTACTTTGGCCATACGCTAAATTGTTTTTATTTATCGCTGGTGGATTGAAGTCGGTGCAATCTTCATGATTGTTGTTCTCAAAGACTTGTTCTGTCCCTTCGCGTCGGTCCAAAACATTCTCCTCGGCTGCCACCTGTGCTGGCTCGACCTTCTTGAATATTTGCCGTTGAGGTTTGAGGCGCCGCAGCCACCGAACCACCAACCTCCTGTAACCAAACGGCTCATCAGTATCCAGTCTTTCTTTTATTCTGGGCCTAGATGTGATCATGCGAAAGGCTCACCTGAGTGAAGCTCTGCACAGTTTACGTCTGCGGCGAGATCGTTGTCACGATCGGCCGTGGAGAAAGGCAAACCCGAAGATGGCGACAGAACACCCCATCCCTGAACTCCTGATGTTGAATCTTGCTCCAGGTGGAGAGCATAGTTCTTTTCCTCACCGTCGAGTCGAGCGCGAAAGAGAGTCGAGCGAGTCTCTCCTGCCCAATCTGTGAACTCCACTTGCATAAAGTACTGGCGTTGTTTGGAGATGGCGTGAATGTTCTCCAGACCCAACCAAAACTCATCTAAAGGGAAAGATTGGGTTCATTGTTATCGATGGGGTTTTTGGATACAACATGTGGCCTATTTAACAAACAACATGGAGGGTCAACTCACTATTCAGACTTCCGAAGCCTTTCTCATAACTCTCCCAAAGCTGGTTGAAGTTTTGGGAGCCGTCAAAACGTTTCTGGATAACGGTCCATCCACCTTCTGTGGTCATTTCGCAGAAGACGTTTACAGGCTTCGAGTTCTGCGCTTGGATTGTGTAGATGCCACTGGCGCGTTGCCCTTGTACGTAGAGATCATGGCAGTCTTGAGGAAAGCCTGAGAAAGACGAGACAGATTTGACGATTATGCAAGTGTTTGGGCGTTCAAAGGCGAATACAAAAAAGATAACATTGATCTCATGCAGTTGAAGTCGATGCCCTCCTTTTCCTGAACTTTGGACTGCCTGACAACAAGTCAGGCTGAGTGCCGTGAGTGGCAAAGGTTTACTTTTGTCCTGAAACGTGTCACTTTAAATAGATCATTTTGTGCTCCAACCTGGAGTGGTTCAACCTTTACTATGCTGTCATAGGGCGTCAGATTAGACACAACTGCACTACCAAAAAGTCAGTTTACATTTGTGGCAGCAATGTTGCTAATTTCAAGATTTTTGAACCTTTTTTTCTAATAAAACAAGAAAAATCTTTCGTTAAAGTATTGTATAAAGTATTGTACCTAGCAATTGGTAGATCATTTTGCTCATTTTATGAAATATTTTCTGCCAAGAGTTGGGGAAAAAAGGTTTAAAAATTATCCGGCATCTCCTAAATAAGACAATTTTGCTTATTTACTTGAACAATTTCGTGTTTTTCTAAAAAGAATATTGATTTCAAAAGAGGAAAACCCTCTACCAATAGGGTAAGAGCTCAACATGGCAACTAATTTAGAGAATCAAAATGGTTTATTGACCTGTTTCGGCATCACCGGGCCCCGAATGTCCCTCCAGTCTTGTTTCCTCGTGCCTGCGTCTGAGTACTCTGACTCCCCTGTGCGCAACCTGCAACCAAGGGAGTAAGTATGTCAGTGAGGATGAAGAAAATCACACTGGTGTACAGTAAATAATAGTTTTAGCCTATTGGCAGAGGGTTTTGTCCATGTTTAGATATCATTTTCTTTTAAGAATATTATCTATCTTTAATTAAATAAATCAATTATGTATTTAATTTAAATCAGTTATTTAATCTAGTATCTAGTATGCGCTACAGGTCCTTTAAAACAATGACAAACCTGGAGTCAGGGGCATCATCACCCTAAACAATCACTTACTTTGGGTATTTTGTAGCTGCGAATGTTATTGCACTACTTTTAAGCATACTACTGTTGCGATGCACCATTTTCATTGCACTATCATTATTCGGGCCACTTTTTAGGCACTACGGTACGTGCCTATTTATTCTGACACTCTTATCTTATAGTCTCTTTTAAGTCTTTATTACATGTTTACCCTGGAGTGCCATGTCTAATCTCATTGTATACAATGTTTCGCCACATCATATTTACTTAAAACAAGTTAAAATATCCAAACATTTGAAAATGTACACACAATAAGCAAGGTATTCTGCCATTTATATATGAAAAAATAATTATTTAGCCATGAGTGTTTCGGTTAGAATGGAGTGGACCTACCTTTTTCTGCAGTGTCAGCATGTGTAAACTTTGCTTGTCCAATTTGTCTTGCTGCTGCCTGATTTTGTCCACCAGCTGGTCGATTCGTTTGTTCTGGGCAGCCATGATTTTCTGCAAAATCGAAAGAGTTGTCATGCAAGTTCCTCAGCATTTAAAGCGCAAACGTGTCTTTGGGCTCACCTGGATGAAAGACATGGTGGAGTTGTCGCCTCTTAAGCGGACATCAGTCCTTTCTTTCTCCATCTCCTCCTCGATGGTGCCCACCCGGGAGTGGATGTCCTTGGTCTGCTTCATCACCTCTTCTATCATCTCACCCATTCTTTCTTCCATTTGCTGTGCATCCTTCAGGACCGCGTCCTGCTCGCCCCGCTTTTGTTCCAGGGCGGTGATGGTGGCGTTCAAGGATTTCAATCGGCCATCCACGTCCCTCATCTGGGTTTTGGATTTGTCCACGTGCTCCTTGAGACCTTGACCCAGCTGCAGGAGGCCGTGGGCCACCACGTTGACATCGTCCCACGAGGCGGTCTTGGCCCTTCTGTCTGTGGGGAAGCCCGCCGTTGTGTTCAAGAGCAGCACAGGGAGCAGGATGGCGGTCTGGAGCGTCTTCATTTTTGCCTTGTTTGAATTTCGTTGCTGAGCTTGTTTGTCTATTGTGTGCTGCAGAGTATTAGGTTTTTTATAGCCGAGCGCTGCCGCAGAGGTTTGCACCGATTGGTCGAAATGCTCGGGAGGTGGGCGCGGTGGAGAGTTTGGGTGTGGATTCATGTCACAACTTGAAAATGATGCAATGCAAGCTGTACATTGTAGCTGACATGAATGGTCATGATATGATTGAAGTGTTTTCAATTGCTTTTTAAAAAATGTAACCTTCACACATACAGTGTAATGCATACACACATGCCTATCCTGTTGAATGAGCATTGTTTTATTAGAGTTTTTTTTTTCATTTTGCTTAAATCTTCCTATAAATAAGGTCCCAGAAAACCCAGGAAAATATTAAAATTGTGGGGATAAATGAATTAATAAATACATATATAATATAATATAAATAGATGGTTTCAAATTATTTACCAATTATACTTAGGAAGTTTAAAACAAGATTTGCTTTTTTCTTTGAAATGCTACTTTGATAAATGATTTGTAGTTGAAAATGACATTTTTTATTGTATTTTTTTTTCCCTTTTGCTGAAATCCGCCATTTAACAAAATCCTATATGAATATTTTGTATATTTATTTGTATACTACTTGCCAGGTTTCTGTAAAAAAAAATAATATATATATTCTGTTTCTCAGTAAAAAAAAAATCATCTTTTGTCAACTCATAATTTTATATTAGGGGATATTTCGTAAAACAATTCAGAAAACTCAAACATTAAAATAATTGAAAATATGTTTTAAGATATTTGAAAATTTTATTTCTGAAAGTTTTTAGTTCTTTTTGCTGAAATCTGCCATTTAACAAACTCCCAGATGAATGTTTGGTATATATAAGAAAAGAAAAATGTCTATTTCAGTTACCTGATAATATACTAAGAGGTAATTCGTAAATAAATCAGAAAACGAGAGAAAATAATAAAGATAAGAAAACATTTATATAGCTTAACATGTATTTACAAATGATATTTAGGAAAATGTAAAACAAGATGTCCCAGGTGAATATTTAGTATAATTATTTGCATATTACAAATCATGAATGTGCAAAAAAAAAAGAAAAACAAATTACTTTCTTAATAACTTTTCTTGTTTTGTTAACTTACAATGATACTTAAAGGTCATTCGTAAAAAAAATATATAAAAAGAGAAACATCAGCTTTTGTGATATAGTTACCAATTATGTAGATGAGTAGAATTGAAAACAAAATGGGTGAAAGAAGCATAATTATCTGCCAGGCGTCATAATAGTATTAAAGCATTTTACTATATCTGAATTGATTTTTTGTTCCGACTGAAATGTGAAGTCTGGATTTTCAAACGGCATGTAATTCTGAATATGATTTCTTATTTTTCTTTATAAAGGGTTAAAATATTGTCAAATAAAGTATAACATGCTCAGTTTGACAGGTGTAAGGGTGTATGATAGTGATCTTGTCAAAATGGTGTCCCAAAATATAGTCAAATAAAGGATTACTTGTCTTGATTTTTCTTTGATTCAAATATAAAAAGAAAAAATAATAATAAATTAATAAAAATGTATTCCAAAACACTCCGCGAGCCTAATGAGGATAAGCGGTACAGCTAATGAGATGAAATGAGATCTTCCAAAACAACTAAATGAATTGTGTAATTGTGTAAAATTATTTGATCAGCATAAAACAAAATAGATTAAATGAACGAATGAATGAAGTTTATTTGGGCAAGGCACAAAAACAAACCTGAATTAACTACTAATTCACAAAAGAGAAAACAAAATATTTGCACAAAACAAAAATAAAAACAGATGAAAAATAAGATATTATACAGTACATAAGCAAGTGCCCAAAGGGGGTAGGCTGAATACATTTGTTAAATTCATAGTCAAAATCCTTGATCAGGTCAAGACAATACAAAAAAAACAAAAAACATTATTATTATTTGTAAAATTGTGCTTATTTAGACTGTTTTAGGAGGCTATTGCTGCTAGTTTTCAAGCATGATGCAGGAATGCTGGGAAGAACTTTGTGAGAAGTAGGGGAAAGTTCATCCCGCAGGGCTTTTTACACCCTCGCTCTGACACGAACATTCCCAAACAATGGCACGCACATGAAGACACGCGAATCCCAGACATGCGGCACGTGGTTTACACATATAGCATGTAGAATACATGTTGGCGATTTAGCCACACTCAAAAGTTCATGATCGGGTGTTTTTTTTAAAAAAGCCATAGGTTTAACCGAAATATTTTAAAGCAATTTGTAACCCCTAAAACAGTGGTCCGGAACCTTTTTGACCCAAACCGCCCAAAAACCAAACCATAAATGTTTTGACAAAATTCAGCAAAACCACTTAACAGCCTCCAGAAAAAAAACCAATTTTTTCAGCGCATTTGAATTTCACTGTGTGACTTTTGATTATTTGATAAAGTTTATGAAATAAGAATAAGCGCCCGGGTCCCATATCAACAAATAAACCAATTTAAACTTGTGTCCCTCCTGCAATTGTTTAAGATCATGGAGGCTCATTTTGACCTTCTTTTTTAAAAAAATAAATAATAGTTTCAAAACAAGGTGCAAGCAGAGTTCATTTATAAAAATGTCACAAAAACTGCACAAAAGGATACTGACATATTTACTTTCGGTTCTGACAGTCCTGGGCAGAGAGAAGTGTGCTGTGTGCATAGCTCTGCCCACCCCCTACCGCTGAGGTTTCTGGGTGTTTCTTTTTCTTCAGTGGGTTTTTGTCATAATTTGTCTCAACAGTGAACCGAAACTGTTTAATGAGTGTTCATATAAAGGATTCCTTAGTGACGTACAGCCCAAATGGGTTCCATTGGTGTGACACATTGGCTGTAAACGGTAGTGGAGAGTATGCTTTTTATATACCGTACCGAACCCTTCCAACAATTAGATCTACGTCAGCTTGATTCAGCGCAATTCAGAATCATAATGCTAGTGATGAGATTTGCATGAGTATGATTTTATCTCCGAGCCGTTTGTACTTATACTTAGAGCCATATATGGCTCGCGAGCCGTAGGTTCCCGACCCCTGCCCTAAAACAAAATTTGTTTGTGCGCATATTGTCAACAAACTTTTGAGTTTTTCAGCAGAAATATGGCAGACAATCATGTAAGCTTCCTCTAGCTGAGCCTCATGCTTTGGAAAAAAATGCATATGGCTTGACTTACAAGTATTTAATAAATGCACCTCTATATGACAGTTCAAATATTTTTTTTTCAAATATTGTTATTTTTGATAAATGAAAGGTTTTTTTTTACCCCTAGGAGGTGCTAAATAATACACAATGTCCCTTTAGAACGTTTTTTTTGCTGATGTTAGTTCGTATTTCAGCATGTACTTAGTTTTGTACATTACAAAAGAAAGGTAAAGGGCGCACCAAACTATAAGGCACATGGAATGAAAACTTTAGAAAGGGCTAGTGTTTCACCAAAAATATAAAAGTACTGTTTATTTGCTTTCATTGATGAGTCAGAAGATATCACTGATCACAAAAGCACGCATTTCTCGACCCCCGTTTTATCCTTTTGATAATGTGTTGACAAATTAGGAGTCAATGAATTACAAAGAGCTTTAACATGTCTTTTTGTCGTAGGTGGGATTTTGTTTATTTAGTGCATTTAGAAGGCATAGTCAGGCACACACCTCACTCCACGTTGCTCACGTTTCCCTGTTGCAGCTGCCATTCTGCACGTAGTCTCCAACCGACGCAGGGCAGAGCACAGCAGTCGTAGCTACAAAGCAGGTGACGCATTCAGAACAAAATGTTCCATTTCCTTCCTTATATTCATCTTTTCTCATAATGCAGTGGTTCTCTCTGACTTCAAGTGCCCCCCAAACCCCCCATAATGACAAGCTGCGACCAAAACGAGAAAATATTTGCAGTTAAAAACAGATACTTTTCCCAAAACCAAATGGCCAGCAAAACCTAGATGACTTCAAGTACTGTATACTCTTGTATAAGCAACCCCCTTAAAACTGTGGCCACACACCAAAAGAAATTTGTATCCAAACTATCAAAAGATTAAAATTACCCAATATTATGGGAAGAAAACACTAATAAAACTAACAGAGTCACTATAAAATCAAATGTGGTCCCTCTCAAACACTATTGAGACTGCACCGATTGACTGACGAGGTAAAGAGATCGAGCAGGTCAATATTGCTATCTACTGTTAAGAAGTGTAATTGCCCCCTTAATTTTTTTCTTGTTCTTAACATAATTTTGCCTGGGCAAAGGCCCAAAACCGACTGAAAAACACACTTTTGTGTCCCGACCCGCCAGTTTAGAAACACTGTCTTTATACAATTGGGATAGCCTCACTTACAATAGAATAGAATAAGGACTTATAAAAGAAAATAGGATAAAAAATAATGTCAGAATAAATGAAAAGTTTCCCTGTGACTTCACGAGCATCCCTGAGTGTTAACAGTCGGCCATATTGGATGGGTTCACCAGACGCGGTTTATGTTGTCACGGGTCTACACTAATTTTGTTGGATCTTCCAAGTGGAACATGTAAAGCGTTGTTTCTTTGTGACTTAACTGTATTTTGTAAGTGTTCTCACTTGGAAAGTAAAGGGCAGAGAGAGAAAACCTCACTTAGTCAATATGCGGCATAAATCTAGCAGAAACTAGTGTACTGTTTTCCGGCTGAAAGGAACTCGAGAGAGAAGTCCGAGTGTCCCAGAAAGCCCGGCAGAAAACAGTGCACCTTTATCCGATGAGTGGAGGGCAGAGCAAGGCACTGACTTCGTGCAAACGGGACCTCCAGGTGTGGCCCAGGTGCGCTATAAGGCCTGGCCGATGATAGTGACCTGTAGGTCGGCTGAAAGGAGTCCCAGGAATCCTTAATTGAAACCTAACCCCTGTTCCTTTCATTTGTCTCCAGTTTGTATGGATGATGTTTATCTGTTAGCCATTTTTTGTCGTCGTAACAGCCTGGAACAATCGTTTAAGGACTGCCTTTGCCCAACTAGAGCTTTGTTTGCCATATTTCTGACGTCAATCACAAAAACAAGGTAAACCTACGCACACACCCATCCAATATGGCCGCCTATATTAATGATGCCTGGAAGTGGGTGACGTGATAGTTCCTATCAGTAGGCAAAAATATTCACATGGTAGTGCTTAGAGAGTGGTCTATCTTGTAAATAAGCAGTTAGCAGTAATTAATTATAGTTACTCACTAATTCTTTCAAAAAAATAACTGAATTAGTAACTTAATTACTGCACAGTAAGAGTAACTTCTTACCAGGGGAAATTTTCTGAGCAGTATTCCAGTAGTTGGGTTAAGGAACCTTCTAATATTTAGTGCACCTCACCAACAACACATTTAGCCTACACTTGAAGCGCAACAAAAATAAACAAGGAAAAATAACGTAACGTTATGTAACAGCAGAGAGCAGGCAATGATGTTTTGGGCTATGTTGATAACTCACTGTATGGTCGAGGCAACTTGAGCTTGCATAGACATTTTGGAGTGTAAGTACTTAGAGGGGTATAAGGGAACGATTCACAAATATTCTATGACAAAAGTGTACGTATGATATTTAATGGTGGTGTGCGTCGTTTGAGGTCTACTCAAGAAGTTAAAAGTAGAATATTTTATCTATTAAGTATGTGTTAACAATGCCCAACTGAGTTCAAAGAGCCCTTATATTTTTTTCCAACTGCACTTATCTGCTTTTATCTCAATGCAGTTTTTATTAGTGTAGTGTGAAAATGGTGAGAGTAAGAAAAGGACTGTTTTAAGTACAGTCCAAACGCCAACCCCAACCCCCCAAAAATGGGTAAAAAAAGAGTTCATTCCAGCGCGTCTGAGAGCTGCACGTACTTGAACGTGCAACATAAGTAGCCTGACAGAGGCTGCATATATGACACAAGCCAGACGATGGCGTCAGGAAGTAAGAAAGTTCCAAATTTAGTACAGCGTGTTCAAAGGGACCCCCTGTACTATTTGACCACTAGATGTCGCTTAAATGTGTAGTCCAACCGAAAACGAGTGCTAAAAATCCTGAAATACAAATTACGGAGATTCAAAGGTACCATGACGCACCATTTTCCTAATATTTCTTTGCCCATCCTTTAGCAAGGATTTTTTGTTTTTAGGTACCCGTAGCAGCACACAGCGATGACAGCTCTCTTTAGGTGAGACTCATGTTGTGTAAATGTTAGATTTCTCTAACTATTTTTTAAAAATGCACGTTTATACGGTAGCTCATGTATTTTTGCTCATTTTTAAATCATTCGTTTTGGTTTGTATCAATGTTTTCAACCACTAGGAGGCATTCATTAACACACACTGTCCCTTCAAAACACTTTCTTTAAGTCATAGGCATTAGCTCAGGAGGTAGAGCGCTCGTCTTGGGATCAAGAGATCGCAGGTTCGAATCCCGGCTCCTTGGGAACCCCTAATGCCCCCAATAAGCAGGTTGCATGGCTGCACGGCTATTGGTGTGTGAGTGTGTTTGAATGGGTAAATGTGAAGCACATTGTAAAGCGCTTTGGGAAGTCTTCATTGACTTTATATAAATGCAAATCATTTCATTTCATTACACATCATTGAAGACGAAATAGCATAATAATACATCCTTTGAAAAAATAACTTTTTGCAATCAGCCCTGTTACCACAGTTCTTTCCCGATATAATCCTCGGTACATTCCCAAGCATTCCTAAATTCTTATTCACAATCCATATGTCTGTCCCATCACATCTGCACGTGGCTCCTACACGAGCATCTGTCCCTCTACTCTGTAGTGTGTGATTTTAGACACCAGTGGGTTAGTGTGTGAAAGGTGAAGCCGTCGTCACGTGAGGCACCGTTGCATCAGCCTCATAGAAAAGCTGCATCTGGATCTACAACTCAGTCCACTGCAGAGCCGCAATCATGCGATACAAGAGGCTATTGTCATTCATCGAAATGTATTTTTAGGCGACAAATTGCTCCTCAAAGTGATAAGCATTCAATGTACAAGTACAATAAAATACCCTTTTTATCGCCACTCAACAACCTGGAATGCCAAATACACAAACACGCGAGGGTTGAATATTAAAAAACAATTAAAAGAAATAATAATTCGGACATTCTGTGCCCTTAAGAGAGGATTCAATGAAGCTACTGCCCTGAATGCTAGCAACTAAACTTTAGTCACTTGTTAGCAGGGTTGGGTAGGGTTACTTTAACTTGATTACTTTTGGATTACTCCAATACCAAATATGCTAATAAAAGACAAAAGAAACTAAATGTGAATAAAATGACTAAATTTTGTGCAGGCTTGGGGAGTAACGGAATACATGGAACGGCAAAAATAATGTTGGCAAGCTGTTTGGATTTATTTTTGTTTTGTTTCTGTCGCATTTTATGTTAGCTTTGCCGGCGATCAAAGAGATCAAAGCCAGGCGAGAAAGCTTACCACATGTTGTGAGTCATCATTTTATTCATATTTAGTTTCTTTTGTCTTTTATTAGCATATTCGGTATTGGAGTAATCCAAAAGTAATTGAAAGTAATCAAGTTAAAGTAACCCTACCCAACCCTGCTTGTTAGTTTATTTACTTATTACTGTAACGTAAGATTCGGACTATAGAGCGCACCCGATTATAAGCCTCATCCAGTACATTTTTAAAGGAAAAACATTTTATTCTGACTATAAGCCCCACGTGCCCACATTGAAACTTGAGATATTTACGAAGAGAGACATTACGCAGAGAGAGTTTCAGTAATATACGGTACCTTAACCCCTTAACGTTCCAAAGGTGTGTCTGTACGATGTCCCCAGTCTCTGAAATATGCTTAAACTCTTGGGTTTCAAAATAAACTCATCAGAGAAACATCGTGATCAGTCTGAAACAAGATACTTGATAACTATAAAGCCGTCGTAACGTACCATTACGTCCCCTGGCCGTCTTTGACTGTGTAAAATATTGACTCCAAAACACACGATAATGCCCATAGATGAACAAAAATCCGCCTTAAACATTTCTGCTTGGTTGGACGTTGCTTTTTGTCATCCATTTATTTCCGATTACAAATAAATAGAATCGTAAAATGATTCCCAATATGGTAGTTAGCGCTCCTCTATCGATTGACACCTTTTCCATGATGAGGGTCCGTTCATGCTAGTTTCATTCATGAACAAAGCGCGAAGTTACATTAAACTCGCGTCTTCCTCTACACATAAAATCCACCTGTCTCACTCTTACCTTTACTGCTCGGCGCCCCTGGTGGCCGTTAGAAAAAGTGCTGAATTAGCCGCATCATTGCATAAGTCGCAGGGTTGTAAGCTTGGGGAAAAAGTCGCGGCTTATCGTCCGAATTTTACGGTAGTTACCCATGTTTGGAATTTAGCCAATGCATCTCACAGGGATCTACGAGACTCAGAAAATTTGAATATTGTGATGAAGTTCGTTATTTTCTGTGATGCATTTGTACAAAGGAATATGTCAAGGATTCTGGATTCATTATTAATATTGCAGGTCTTTTTGTTTTAATGTTGCTGATAATGGTGAATATCCAGTCTCAGAATGTCATAAATAAGTATACTAATAATTTATAAACCACAATCAAATATTTTAATATAACTTAAGGTTTGCCATAATTCCGATGATTTTGAATGGATGACATTTGGCTTTTTTTTTTATCTCAGAAGACAAAATGCTTCTGAAAACGCATTCATACGTTATGGCACTGAATAAGTTAATGAATGAAGAGGTTATTTTTACCACTAGGAGGTGCTAAATAATACACAATGTATCTTTAGGCACCGCTGTGAGGATAAGCAGTTTTTACTTAATGTTTAAATCATTATTGGGTTTTTTTAATGAAGTTTGTTTGACACTAGGGGGTGCTATATAATAAACACTGTCAATTTAAAGTTAAAACTGAAGTTGAGTTAAACTCAAATTTAAAGCGGCTTTTGCTCTTGATTTCAACCAATTTACCATTCAACTTTTTTTAACAGCACTGATTACATTAATGTTCTTTCGAATTTCTTCTCCAGTTTTGAATTCACCAGCTTCCCTTGCTTTATAAACATGCGAACTGCTAGTACCAGTAATAAAATTGCTAAAATGTGTTTGTTACTCCCATGAGGAATTTGTTTCCCTCCTGGAAGTAAAAGCAGCTGCTATTTACACACCAAAAGCTGGAGTCTTCCTTCATTCATCACTTCCATCACGACGACCTTTTACCCAGATTCCACTCGGAGTATGTATCCTTGTGTTCCAGCTTGCTCGAGGCCTTTTTCTTTCTATTTTTTTTTTTTTTACAATCCCATTCTGCAGTTTGCACTTTACCCTAGAAAGCGTTGTTGTTTTTCCTCATCTGTACAAGATCAAACACGCTTTTATTATTGGCTACAGTTGTACCAAGAACTCTATACATGTGTACTGGAACTACATTAAAACCGAGGCCAAATACAGTGCCTAGCGAAAGTAGTGGCCGCCTTAAGAACTTTTTGACATTTCAGGCTTCCAATTTAAAGCTAAAAGACAAAATATAATCTAAAAATCGACAACATGTGAGCAATGTTCCCTCTAATTTTCCACGGGCCTGAGCGTTCACACAGAGTCGATGAGCAACGCTTGAAACAGTGAGCAACAGCAATCCCAAGTGTGGGACATGTCCAAAACTTGATATTTTGCGGCGATGCAAAATTATTTCTCACTTCTGAATGAATTGACTCATGTATTATTGGAAAGGTTGCACGGCCTACAAACGTCATTTGTTTTTACAATTCTTTCACAAGATTTCCATTTCTTTTTCTTCCTGGTATCTTTTGTCGCATAATACTAACATTTTGGGGGGATTTATTTAGTTGGTTGCACAATACAGAACTGTATTTAATCACATTTTTTTAGTGGAAGTACAATGTTGGCAACAAGATTGACTTGGTATAGTTGGAAATTATTTGAATGCAACACAAACTTTTTCTTCTTTTTCCCTGTTTTTTTCTAAAAAAAAATTTAACTCCGCTAAAAAAATCTCATTGTGTTTATTTTTTCCTAGCTGTTACTTTTTTCTTTTTGATCTCTATTTACCTTTTTTTCCTTTGTTTCTTTCATTTCTTTTTTCTGGCTTTTTTCTGAATTTTTCTTTCTTTTTCCTCTTCCTTTTGTTTTTTTTTTCTCAGCTTTTCACTACGTTTTCATTTCGGTATTTTTTTCTTTTTTGTTCTATTCCCCCTCCTTCCTTTAAGTCATTTTGTGCACAATTTTACATCATATTTGGTCGTGTAGGGATGAAAGAAGCAAAAACAACCTGAAGAGCCGTTTGTGACCCGAAAGAGTCGGTTCTTTTTAATGAGCCGAGCCGAAGAAGCCGGTTCTCGAAAATCTCTACTGACTACTCAACTTCGTGATTTCAAAATACCGCATTAAGAACACAAGGTCAGGGAACCCTTGTATTTTTACCTTCATGCACTGTAACTTTGACTTAATTTACTTCTCAATTAGCAATTTCGAGCCCTGATTTTTGTGAGCTGGCTAGATTTTCTTGTGCGCTGAGAATGTGTGGGCAGTGCGCGATTGCGCACGCGCGCAGCTTAGAAGGAACATTGCATGTGAGACACAATCCTGAAGTGGAACCAAATGATTTCAATAGTTTACATTGTACTTACAATGAAAAACTGAAAAGCCTCCTGCTCTCTCAGCTTAGCCAAGTGACTCCAGAAGATCTCCGATGACCTCTGAATGATCCAATGTCGACCTAAATGACTAAAAATAAACATAATGACACATAAGTGCACAAGGTCTCAGTTTAAATACACCTGCTCTGGGATGGGCTAAAAGGTCTGAGGAAGGAGACGCTGCAGAACAGACAGAATCATGAAGACCCAAGAACACACCAGGTAAGTCCAGGAAACGTATAAAAAGTTCAAAGTAGGAATGGGATACAAAAATATTTTGCAAACTTTACACATCCCCGGGAGCACTGTGTGAGGAATAATGTAAAAATGGAGAGAGCATAAAACCACTGCAAACATCCCAAGACCTGATCGTCTCTCTACACATTTGGCCCAAACAAGCCGAAAAGTAATCAGAGAAGCAACCAAGAGGCCCATGGTCACATTGGATGACCTGCAGGTGTACATAGCTGAGGTGGGACAATCTGTGCATGAGACAGTTATTAGTCATACTCTGCATAAATCTGCCCTTTATAAAAAGCTGGCAAGAAGAAAGCCTTTTATGAAGGAATACCAAACAAAGGCTTATTTGGGGTTTGCAAGAAGTTCCATGAAACAAACAAATAACATGTAGAACAAGGTGCTCTGGTCTGATAATACTAAAATTGAACTTTTTGGGCTGAATGCAAAGCGTTACGTTTGGCGAAAGAGTAACACTGCACATCACCCTGAAAACAATCCCCACTGTCAAACATGGTGGTGTCAGCATCATGCTCTGAGGTTGTTTCTCTTCAGCAGGGACTGGGAGTATCATTAGAGTTGATGGGAAGATGGATGCAACCTAAAACAGGGCAATTCTGGCATAATATTTGTTGGAGTCTGCAAAGACCTGAGAATGGCGCAGGTTTACCTTCCAACAGAACAATGACCCTAAACATAAGGCAAAATCTACTATGGAATGGTTTAAAACTAACTATGTAAAGGTGTGAATGGCCAAGCCCAAGTCCAGACCTCAATGCCATAGAACATTCGTGGAAGAGATATACCCAAAAAAGACTTGCAGCTCTCATTGTAGCAAAATTAGGTTGTACAGAGTATTATCTCAAAGGGGGCAAATATCTTTGCAATGCCTACTTTTTTTAAGCACACTATACAGTGTTTAATATATTTGTTTTCTTTTCACGATTGAGTCACACCTATATTAGCTAACTTGCGCTGGGCTCCCAGTCCGTTCAAGATGTGAATGTGCCCCCTCCTATCTCTCCGAGTTGATTTCCCCCCGTGTTCCTACACAGAGCCTCCACTCAGAAAATGACGGTCGACGTGTGACTCCAAGAGCCAAGAAGAAGTCTGCAGGCTCATGAGCTTTCGCTATCTGGGCCCTAGTTCTGTGGAATGCTCTGTTTCTGGAGATTATATCTGTAACCTCAGTGGAAGGTTTTCTTAATCTAGATTTAAGACACACCTCCATTCTATAGCTTATGATTGATGCCCACCTCATACTTTTTCCTGGTTGGTGGTGAAATGAGGGAGAAGGATGAATCAGAATGAGTTAGCAGCCTGAACCTGAAGCATGTCATCGTCTGCATCAAGATGGAAAGCTGCGTTGTTTCTGTCATAGACTTTTTGGACAATTTTGACAGATTACCTACGTTTATTATTGAAGTTGACTACATTTGGTGTATTATTACCCACTGCAACACCTTTTTCAGCCTGGTCATCTTGAAGGGGGGATTATCGCTTGTGTGGCCCCTTCTTAAGGATTCTTATTTTCCTCATGTTGAGATTTTGACTTTCTCCCTGCCTGCATGTCAGTTTCAGATCAGGAGATGGTGTAAATGTGTCCTGTGCGGTCCTTTTTAGACACTTTTTGATTAAGAGCTATACAAATAAATGCGACGTGACAAGCAGAAATAGGGCAGAACGTAATCAAGTTTTAGCTTGACTCATGTTAAGTAAGAGCAAAGGCCTGATGATCTGTTGTACAAAACGTTATGCAATCTCTGAATTTTAAAACAGTTTTCCATTGTAAAGTCGATCATGTGGTAATATTTGTTGTTTGGAGTGCATGTTTTTGTTACTATTGTTCTAAAACAATATGTCTCATGTATTATCCCAGTGCATTGTTTTTGTTAGCGCTTCTGTTAACCTTTGATAAGCAACATTTTTTGTCTGCTCTTTGACTCGAATCCAAATACTTGCTATGTTCTTTGAGAGGGATTCATACTGCAGCTGCATTTTTACCCTTGTCCTGAACTCGTTTCTAGACACACCACAGAAAATGGTGCCCCAATGACCTGTGTGGTTAAGGGATCCAACCAACCAATACTTGCGATAACCGTATCCGATAGTAACCTGAAGTAGTGACGTTTTTGTGCCACTAAATCAAGAAGCATGCAATTTGGGCAAAGGGCCATACAACACTGAGAGAAGCGCACGAGAAAAGTCAGATGCACTTTTGAATATGTTCACTTGATGGCACCAAAGCCAGGTGTCACTCCCAAAGTAACTGGAGCTGTATTATTTTTCTCTGTCTCACTTTCTTGATCCAAATCTTTTTCTCTTTTCCACTCTTTCCCTCTATTTTCTTTATCAGTCTGTCTATCTTTCTTCAGTCTTTTCTCCTTTTTATCCCCTAGTTCACTTTTCTCTTTTCGATGGTTTTCTCTCTCTCTGTCTCTCTCTCTTTCTTTCTATCTCACTCTTTGTCTCTGTCTTTCTTTCTCTATGTAGTTAAAGAGCCTCATGGCACGAGGAAGAAATGATCTCCTCAGTCTGTCCGTGGAACAAGACTGTGACAGCAGTCTGTTGCTGAAGCTGCTCTGCACCGGCGCTGTGGAATGCTCTTCCCCCTGAGATCCGATCTGCAACTTCAGTGGAAATGTTTAAATCTAAGCTTAAAACTCACTTCTACTCCATAGCATATGAATAACCTACTCTTCTCGTCGGCTGAAAAATAGTCTGTGTAATATAGTGTAATAATCTGTGAAGCCCTTTGAGACTCTTCGTGATTTAGGGCTATACAAATAAAAATGACTTGACTTGACTTGATTTTGTTTCTCTGATCCTCTATTTTTTCCGTTCTTTCTCTTCTCTATTCTTATGTTTTCCTCCCCATTTCTTTCCCTTTTTCTCTTTCTTTGTATCTCTCTCTACCTATTCTCTTTCTCTTCTCTATTTCTATCTCGCTTTTCTCTCTTTTTTTCTCTTTCTCTCTCTTTCTTCCCCCTTCACGAGTGATGGATCATTGAAATCTTTCAGGATATTTGGTTTGGAACTGGCATCATGTTTTTGTGGTTGATTGGGCCTAATTTAACTCAACTTGGTAATAACATGATAACGACACAGTAATAATAAGTGGTCATTTTAGAAATGCATATCAAACTCGGAGCCCTTTGTGCAAATAAGTAACAAAAAGGTTGGCGTAAACAAGACAATGTGAACACATTTCACAGTGTAAAAAGATACTTCTGCAACAAAAACAGCTGGATAAAAGTCAGACAATCATATCGATCTGATTCTTGTTATCCCTCAGTATCGATAATATCGATATTTGGATGGATTCGCCCACCCTTTGAGGTTTCCGAAAAGGTTGCGTGTATCCACAAAACAATTTACGAGGGGAGTCGCGCATTAAAGGGAGTGAAAATGAGCGCAGCGGCCGCCTCCCTGCACCTTCCGCCCCGTTCATTAGCGGGCCCCTGGGCCGTGACCTCCTCTGTGAGCCAGGTCCTGTCCTTCCCTTGCACAATTTCTTTCACCTTTTACCTACAAACATGAAAGCCAAGGGGATGTGGGAAGACGCCGCGCTGTTCTCTGATTAGGACTGCCATAGTTCAGCGCAACCCTGATGAGAAGGAGATCAAGTGTCACGTAATAGGACTAAAGGTAATAAAATCGGACTCAATTCATCATCGAAGATTTAAAGGTGTTCTTTATTGTTGATTGTCCAAATTAGTCAAACCTTTGCGCTTGCCTTGGCATCACGCATTAATGCTATTAAGACAGGAATCTCCAAAGTCTGGCCCAAGGGCCAGTTATGGCCTGTGATCAAAATATTACTGGCCCGTGTCATAAAAGGATTACCGTAAATTCCGGACAATAAGCCGCTACTTTTTTCCCTAACTTTCAACCCTGCGGCTTATTTATGTAATTTTTCTAACGGCCACTAGCACCGCTCGAGTGTATCGTGTCCAGCATGGTCGCCGTGGCGACCGGCTGGCCTCGCCCCCTGGGCACCAGCTGTAGTGGATCAGCTAATTTGCGTGTGCGCTTCTTAAGGGTGGGTTGTGGGTATTGCGGGTGCTGGTTCATTGCGTTTTCTGTTCTGCATTTTCCGTTCTGTTTTGCTCTGTCCTGTTTTGTTTGAGTCGGAGGAAACCTGTACTTGCCCGTTCTGAGTGTAAGCCTGTTTTTGTTTTGTTTTGTCCGTAAGTGTTGGACAACTTTTATTTTGCTTAATAAAAGTACTGATCGTCAACGCGAATGAGTTCATCCTTCCTGCCTCCTGCCCCCGTTCTGGTCCGGTCCTCATGACAGAGTGTTGCTACCATTAACTGCCCTGTCAAAGCTATATTATTATTATTAAAGCTTTGAAAACTCTCTCGGTGTACCGTCTTTCTTTGTAAATATGTTTAACCCATGTATAATATGTATTTGCAACAGTATATTTTTGTAATGTATTTATTTGTATTTATTTTAGACACTTATTCTGATATGTTTTGCACGGGTGAACGAAAAATGAGGGGCGGAACAAACCCGGGGTGCCGAGTTTAAGTGGGGACCGCTAAATGTGAGGGACAGACAAGGAAAGAAGAGAGGGTAAAAAGTTGGTTAAAGAAAAAGGAGTTGCGTGAGTAAATGTGTTCATCTGATATAGTTTTCCCACACTTACCATTGAAAATATAGACTTTTTTCCTTGGATTACTTTCATCGGGACCTGGACTCTGCAGGTCTGCATCAAACCTTAAGTACCGGTATCATTTTTTGTTCATTTTGCCGGCTGTGATTTTTAGACTGTGGACTTTAATGAAGGACATTTAGTTTCAATCGCGGGACTTGAAGTCGGGTTTGGGTTAATTTTGTGTTTGTGTTACATGTTTAAATGTGGGCGCATGCGGCTTATATACAGGTGCGGCTTGTGTATGTACAAAATCGGTTTTCCTCTCAAAATGTGGTGGGTGCGGCTTATACTCAGGTGCGCTCTATAGTCCGGAATTTACGGTAATATGTGGCCTGCCACTAATGTTGATCGCAGCATAAAATGCATTTGTACAAAAAACTATCACCATTTCACCAGATAGAGGGCGGTAGCCCTTTCGCACCTTGCCTTTCCTTGGCTTTCTGTGAGACTTTTAGCCTGCCCCTATTTCCGACATGGCAACTGTAAAAAAAGAAAGAAAAAAGTTGACTGTGAGGGCCACTGCTTCCAGGACATGTAGAAATTGGAGTATTTTATTTCACAGAATTCCGAAACAACTGCGTCTGTGTGGAAAGTCCACATAAGTGTCTGCTGAAATACACAATATTTGTCAGAAACCAGGACAGGAAACACGAATGAGAACCCAATCGCGTAACCTTACTCACAGTTTATTGGGGAGAGGAGGAATGAGCGCCCGCTCGATCCGGGAATCGATGGTCGCGGAAGTGGATTGAAATCAGAACGAAGGGGTGGTCAAAATCAAACAGATCGGGCCGAAAATAAAACAGGATCAAAACACAGATAAAAATGGAGATTCACAGGACTTGGCATATCACACAGAGTCTAGCAGGAGTTGCGCTCTGACACCAGGCGACTCACCAGACAGCGTTTAAGTAGTCCGGCAGCAGTCTGTCAACGCGTTTCAGCTGGTGTCAATGGGCGGGGCCAATTGGGCGCTGTGGCAACCATGACAGAACCTGGCGCCACGCGGCGGGGACCATTTGGGCGCCAAGGCAACCATGACAATATGATACAATTGAGATAGCATATGCGCTGCCCAGAATGTCGTCAGTACTACATCCACTTATGAACATGCTCTGCCCACCTCTCACTCCCTGGTAACACCCCAGGTTTATATGATAGTTCATGTATTTTTGCTAGTTATCCAAATCGTTTTTTTTTAACTAATTGTGTTTTTTTCACGTAGACGCACTGAATACTACCCTTTAAGGAGGCTGATAAGCAATATTTAGAGTTGCAGGAAAGTCAGAACCCTGGGGATCAAATTTTTAAAGAATTTAAAACGCAACGCATACGTTTATCAAATGCCTGAACTGGCTTTATGTTTATTGACAAGGAAATTTTCTTTTCTTTTGGTTTAACCAAAATACATCCAGATTTTAAAAATTGACTCATGTAGGTCACGAGTGATATTTGTGTACCGGTATTCGTGCACAGCTAAACAATCAAACACAGCTTTGGGAGGAAACTGTCCTGTAGTGAGGACCCATAGCGGAGTCCAAATGATGCTGTCTTAAAGGGATTGCTTACCAGCCTTTAGAAGAACAAAAAAGGCTGATACCGATATCTGTCAATATGTTACGTTGCAATGAGGATGATAAACTGTCACAAGAAAAATAAATAGTCATGTACCAAAATAGAATAGAATTAAATAGAAAAGACTTTATTGTCATTGATTGATTTCATTCAACATACAGACGCTGCCCTACTTACGAACGAGATCCGGACGATCGTAAGTTGAATTGGTTTGTAAGTTGCTTCAGTGCTATCTTTTGTAGGTTTAGGATTTATATGAGTATGTTTAAGGCTTGTATAAGTAACCTGTATCTTTTTGAAACTGAAAAATTGTCACAATCCAGAAACGGAGACAGGACCCAATAGCGTTCGTTTAACTCAGTTTTATTGAAAAAGAGAGCAGTGCTTGCTTCCACGATCCGATGATCGTCGGACACGGGTAGCTGATGGCGGGAACGCGAATGTGGCACTTCCGTGTCGAGCGGGGATAGTCGTGGGTGGCAGGAAAGCTGGTCGGTAGCCGGGACAGGGGAGCAAGGGCGGTAATCGAGTCCAGAAAAAGGTCGGCAACAGGTAACAGGCAGGAAACGGGGCAAAACAGTTCGATGGGCGGGACGGAAGAGCAGGGCAGAAACGGGTCCAGAAACAGGTCGGCAACAGGTAACAGGCAGGAGAAAACAGAGCAGGAGATTGTCGGAGGATACGGTGCTTGCCTAGCAAAAGCGTAGGTTCGCAGGACGGTCTAACGCACAGGTGTCAAACAGGCGGCCCGCGGGCCAGATCAGGCCCGCTAAGGGATTGAATCCAGCCCGCGAGCCAACACTCAGAGAAGCGCAAGAGAAAAACAAGCTGCAGGTTGAAAACGGTCAACTTGATGTTGCCAAAGCCAGGTGCCTCTCACAGAGACACTGTAATTGTATGTATTTCTCTCCCTCTCTTTCTTTTCCACCCCTTTTCTCCCATTCTGTCTCTGTCTCTTTCACTCTTTGTGTCTCTCTTTTTCTCTTCCTTTTTTGCTCTTTGTCTCTTTCTCTCTCTGTGTCTTTTAACCTCTTTTGCTCTAACTTCCTTTTTTCCTTTTCTCTTTCTCTTTCTCTCTTCATACCCTTCACGCTTTCTTTTCTCTTTTCACTCCTGTATTTCTTTTTAGATTTCTTTCTTCCTCTCCCTTTCTTTTCCCCCTCTCTCACGACTTTTCATCTTTTGTTTCTCATGCTCTCTCCCTCTCTCTCTTTTTCTTTCTCTGTCCCACCCTCTCTCCGTTTCCCTCCATCTTTCTCTTATTTTTAATCTCTCTTTTTCTTTCTCTTTAATCTGCTAGTCCGGCCCCCGACAGAATATTTGTTCTGTGGTGTGGCCCCAGAGTTAAAATGAGTTTGACACCCCTGGTCTAACGGCTTCCTCTTGGAAGCCGGGGGTTTAAAAAGAGTCCATGAACCAATCAACGCTCAAGGCTGTTGGCGCCAACGGGGCATTCACAGGTGCCCCGAATCAGCAATCATGACAAAAATAAATTTTTTATAAAATAATATGCTCTGTAATGTTACAAAGCCGGCTGAATGATAAAGCATAGTACTGAAAAAAAAACAATAGGCGTTGACATTTTGCGGTCTATGAAGCCCTTTGAGACTCCTTGTGATTAAGGGTGTCACAAATAGACACAACTTAACTTGACTATAAAGATAAATAAATAAAGTTAACTTACTTTTGGAAGAGTTAGGCGACTTCCTCCTCCGTGGTAAAAAGCAGACGAAAAAACGTGATCCAACTATTTTCTCAACCGCATCAAGCTTTCTTATTCCACTTTTGTTTCAAAAGAAACGGCTCGCCTCTTCTTTACACTTTACACCAACCATATTGAATAGATGCACGAGATATTAAATGATAAAAAGGTCAAATTTCTTAGCGTACTAGAAATACAATGCAGTGTATTTAGATTACACAAGGACTAGGAAGTAGAAGCCAAATTTCTTCTTCGGGGTAGATGCTGGGTGAGCTCTCACAGCGCCACACGGCGGTAGTGGCAGGAAGAAGCACTACAGTAATGTCCTGTATTCGGAAAAAGGTGCACACAATACAAAATCTAACTTACCTACTGATATTTTTCGATATCCCCCAAAAAATGTTCGTATCTACCGTTGTTTGTAACTCAAATGTTCGTAAGTAGGGGAGCGTCTGTATTGTACATCATGGCTGTCAAACATGCGCCCCGTGGGCCGAATTAGGCCCACCAACAGATTTATCTTGGCCCGCGAGACGACGTACAGAGAAGCGAAAGATAAAAACGACCCCTGGTCTAGGAGGCCTGACGTTCTCCAACACGAGGCTTGGATGGCCCATGGTTCTTTCCCTCCTTCTCGATCAGCTGAAAGCAGCAGCCGATGGAGTCTACATGGGAGAAAAATCTTGTTTGTTTTCTTCAAAGGGTTTGTTTGACCAAATGTAACTCAAGAATTTTTTTTCTGCAACAAACCGTTTGGTGTTAGGCATAAATAAAATCTGACACACTATGAAGTCATTCCTGATCATTGAAATGAGTTGATAATCTAAAATCGGTCTTATTGATGTCACGGTTGCCATGGCGCTTAATTGGTCCCAGCCGTGCGGCGCCAGGTTCTGTCACGGTTGCCACGGCGCCCAATTGGCCCCGCCCATGGACACCGGCTGAAACGCGTTGACAGATTACTCCCTGGGAGTACTTAAACGCTGTCCTTTGAGCCGTTTGTTGTCAGAGCGTCTGCGAAACTCCTGCTAGACTCTGTGTGATATGCCAAGTCCTTTATTTTCGGCCCGATCTGTTTCATTTTTGCCCACTCCTTAGGTCTGATTTCAATCCACTTCCGCGACCATCGATCCCTGGATCGAGTGTGCGCGCAATCCTCCTCTCCCCAATAAATTGTGAGTAACGTTACGCGATTGGGTTCTCATTCCTGTTTCCTGTCCTGGCTCGTGACAATTGATCAGTACTTTCAACCTCTACATAATTTCTCTCTCCTCTCCCCTTCTTTAGTACCGCGAGTTCTCTTGACAACAATGTCCTTTATTCATGGATTTGATTGTTCTCACCATGTAAATAAATCTTAGTTTGTAGAATCAAACAACTTTACAGCTGAAGGTGAGGGCAGCAGAGCTTTACTGCCCAGATAACACCATCAAAACACAAAGGTTCTCTTATAAATCTCATTCTGGCAACAACGGCTTTTTCGTTTTGCTCTGTCAGAACTAAATACCAGCTTAAGACTTTGCTAATCTTATTTTGATGATTTTACATCTTTCTTCAAGGTTTCAAATCATTTATTTAGTCGTAGATTTATACAGGAATTAGATTTTTTTGGTTAAATTTTCCGCAAATCAGCAAATTCACTGTTCCAAAATTACTGAAAATACTTAAATTAATTAAATTAATAAAGACATTCTTTCCTCAAAATAAAAAGGTTTTTGGTCCCTCCTAAAGCTTTCTTCATTCACCTCATGTTGAGGTTTTTGAGTTTCTCCTTGCCCTCATGTAGGTTTTAGATCAGGGGATGGTGTCATAATAGTCTGTAGCTTGCAATAATCTGTGGTCTGTGCATGTCATGATTGCCAAAATGAAGACACCTGGGGCAATCGTTTGGCGCGCAGGAGCGCGCTCTCTGATTGGCTGGCACTCTCCTCTTAAGCTGTCAGCGCCCAGAGAGGAGTGTCAGACCGTACTTGTGTCTCTCTGTGTGTGTTGCCAGATTCCAGTACCAAAGACCTCTCCTGTTTGATTCCTGCCCGCCTTCGGTTTCGACCTGTTTCTGTCCCACGTTTACGACCTGCTCCCCTGCCCTGGCCATCGACCTGCCCGCTAAGCCGTATCGATTCTGCCTACCTGTCACGGAACTGCCGTTCCGTCCAACGCTGCCAGCGACCGACAACCATCGGCTTCCAAAGCAAACTCTGTCAGCTCAATCCAATAAAGATTCCTTTAAAACGAACGCAATTGGGTCCGAGATTCCATTCTGGTTCCTGACAGTGCAGCCTTTTGAGACTCCTTGTGATAAAGGGCTAAACAAATAAACTTGACTTAATATAAAGCAATAATCCCCACAATTGGAATACCTCTAATCAAATTTAACAAAACTTGCTTTGATCTTTGTACAAAATATTTGTTTTGTTCTTTTTCCCCTTTGTTAAAGATCTTTTCAGTGTTCTCGTTTGCCCGCGTCCCTGCGTCCTGGACGCATTATTTTTGCTGAGGACGCAATGTGTCAAATCAACTTTTTTGACACTAAATTGTCATTATCATTTTTTAACAAAGATTTACCGCACCGTCAGGCAGAATTTATTGTCTGCTCCTATCTTCGGTGTTTTTTCTTCCCGTTTTGACAACTACACTATGGATTACTTCTATCCTATGGGACATGGGTTTTAGCGCACAAAAAATGCGTGTATTCAAAGAATTTCAACTCCTTGCCCTGAAGAATTCTCGTGCCGGCGTGATGAAGGGGCCTATCGTGGAAGAAGAGCCGGAGCTAGCGAAGCGGCTAGCGGCGTTATAAGTCTTCGGTACCATCCGTAATCATGGTAAATGCGAACTCACAACCAAATAAGATCATCGAGTGCTGGTGGAAAACATCGAAGCGCACAGGGAGCGCAGTTGCTGTGTTTTGTGGAAACGTGGCTCACGTTTAGCATTCTGGACGCTAACGTGTAGCCACCGGGAGCTACCCGGAGCTATTCCGGCTTCAACGCCGCTAAACAGAGACACGAAAGCCGGGGGGAATCGGAGAGGAGGCGGACTTGCTAACACGAGGTGGTGTATCCCTGGATTTTCACAAAAAGATTTCCATCTGCCGCTGGGATGTCGAACTTTTGGACTAGCGTGACGTCATCCACTACAAGCACCCCTAGGGCATCATGTTAATCTGTTAATAAACAACGGGGTAGACTGCTGGAAGTGTGAATTTCCCTACAGGGATGAATAAAGTATCTATTTATCTATATATCTATCTATCCGCCATTGTTGTTTTGGTCTCGCGGTTCGAGTTTTCGTCTGCACGCCGATCTCGAGTTCGAGTTGTGTAGTGAAAGCCCCTCTCTTTTTAGAGAACCGGCTTTCTCGGCTCAACTCATTTAAGAGCCGGATCTCAAACGACTCACTTGCTTTGATGCATTATATTACGAATCATGATGTTGTATAAAGAAGTTAAGAAAAAAAGGAAGGAGAAAAGGAGAAAATGAAAAAAGGCAGGTTTGTGGTTGAATCAGTATATTACCAACAATAATTTAATGCAGAAAATGAATTCATAATTTGAATAAGAAAACTACATAAATAAACATGTTTGAAAAAAAAAAGATTTTTTTTGTATTTTGTAAGGGAAAATACCACAGTTTGTAAGGGCATGGAGCATACTAAATTTGGGGGACCCATAGATCTCTGATGAGACCCATAGATTTTTGAGCATGCGAGTCCCCGGGACCCATCACTTTTCAGAGGTAAAATGAACACTGCCTTTTAAACAATATAAAGGTTTTTTTACGACTTCTCTCTGATTTTCCCACTGGACTCCGTTAAGGGAAAGTAAAAACATGTTTTGCTGCAAATGTACATGGACTTTGATGCATTCTTGGAGGTGACAGACTTCTATTGCGCTCACTTTATTGTTTTGCACATCAGCTCAGGTGGGAAGGAGGAAGATAGAGGAGGATTTTATAGTTCTGATAATGATCTGCTCGCCGTTTGGCCTCCGATGTGCAAGGTCGCGCCGTGTCGTTTGCACAACGTGCCGGCCGTTACATGTACAGTAGGTTAAACGTTAGACGCCGCGTTGTAAATAAACAATAACTCTTGTTCAATGACCTTGAAAAGGGGTAACCGGTTTTGGCTGCTATCCCGTGTTTGTGTGTTTTGGTCAATTGAGGTCAGAAGGGAGTTTCAACACGTGGGTGAGGGCAGCTCGACCGCGTGGAGGAAGATAAAGAAAACTTCCTCTATCCGCACAAACAAGTCCAGAACGTGTGCAATCCCCTATTTGAGGGGGAGCGAACTTTTTTGACCCAAAGAGCCAAAGGAGCAAATATTTTGATTTATTTTTAGAGAGAGCCATACCATATATCTTAGGACAAAACTGCCAAATGCACTCTCATTTTTCAGCGCATTCTGTTTCTCTGTGTGATGTTAGATCAGGGGTGTCAAACTCATTTTAACTCGGGGGGCTACACGATAGAACAAACATTCTGTCGGGGGCCGGACTAGTAGATTAAAGAGAAAGAAAAATAGAGATAAATAAATAAGAGGGAAAAGGAAAGAGGGCAGGACAAAGAAAGAAAAAGAGAGAGAGTGAGAGAACGTGAGAAACACAAGAGATAAAAAGTCCTGAGAGAGGGGAAAAAGAAAGGGAGAGGAAGAAAGAAATCTAAAGAGAAATAGAAAGACAGAAGGAGAGAAAAGAGAAAAGAAAACGCGAAGGGTAGGAAGAGAGAAAGAGAAAAGAGAGAAAAGGAAAAAAGGAAGTTAGAGCAAAAGAAGTTAAAAAGACACACAGAGAGAGAGAAACAAAGAGCAACAAAGGAAGAGAAAAAGAGAGACACAGGGAGTGAAAGAGACAGAGAGTGGGAGAAAAGGGGTGGAAAAGAAATGAAATGATCTGCATTTATATAGCGCTTTTCAAGTCAATGACTTCCCAAAACGCTTTACAATGTGCTCCACATTTCCCGATAGCGGCCTTGCAGCCATGTAAGGCGCTAACCTGCTTATTGGGGATATTAGGGGTTCAGTGTCTTACCCAAGGACACTTTGACATGTAACGCGGAAGAGCCGGGATTCGAACAAGACGAGCGCTCTACCTCCTGAGCTACTGCCGCCCCCTAGAGAGAGAGAGAGAGAGAGAAAGAGAGAGAAAAAAGAAATACAAGTACAGTGTCTTTGTTCGAGGCACCTGGCTTTGGCAACATCAAGCTGACATATTTCAACCTGCAGCTTGTTTTTCTCTTGCGCTTCTCTGAGTGTTTTCTCGCGGGCCGGATTCAATCCCTTAGCAGGCCTGATCTGGCCCCCGGGCTGCCTGTTTGACGCCTGTGTGTTGGATGATTTCATCAAATTTATGAATCAATAATGCCAGAGCCTGTGTCCCATATCAACAAATATCCCACTTTGAACTTGTCTACCCCCAGCAGTTACTTACGATCATTAAGTCTCATTTTGAACCTCATTTTATTGTAAATAATGGTTTCAAAACAAGGTGTAAGCAGAGTTCTTTTGTAAATATGTCAAAAAAAAATGCAAACAAAAAGTTTCTCTAGCGCAGTGAGCGCATGTAACAGGGAGGGGAGCGTGCTGTCAGGCCCAAGGGATTAAATCCGGCCCGCGAGTCAACGCTAGGAGAAGTGCAAGAGAAAAACGAGCTGCAGGTTGCCAGGTGCTTCTCACAAACGCTGTACTTGTATTCCTCTCTCTCTCTCTCTCTCTCTCTCTCTTCCTTCCACTCTGTATCTCTCTCTCTTTCACTCTCTCTCTCTGTCTCTCTTTTTCTCTTTCTTTGTTCCTCTTTGTTTCTGTATTTTTACCTTATTTCACACTCTCTTCCTTTTTTCCCTTTTCTCTCCCTCTCTCTCTTGCTTTCCCATTCTCTCTTTCTCTCCTTCTTTTCTCTCCTTGTCTCTTTCTATTTCTCTCTGGATTTCATTCTCCCTCTCTCACTATTTCTCTTTTTATCTATTTTATTTCTCACGCTCTCTCCCTCTCTTTCTTTTATCTCTACCTCTCTCTTTCTCCCTTTCTCTCCATTTGTCCTACCCGTTCTACTTTTCTATCCCTTTCTTTCTCTTATTTCCTTTTCTTTTTTTCCCCGTTCTCTCTAATCTACTAGTCCGGCCCCCGAGAGAATGTTTGTTCTCTCGCGTGGCCCCCGGGTTAAAATGACTTTGACACCCCTGTTTTAAGACTTGATGAAAGTGAGAGAGGATTGCAATTCTGGAGGCAGAGAATTCTAAAGTGAAGCAACAGCTCCCTCTTCTGGAGATATGACAACAATACAAAAGAAGGTGAATTTCTCCTGTTGGTAAGGAGGGAATCTATTTTTCTCGCATCAAATTGAATAACTGCATATTCTTCGATTGAACAATGATCAAAAGTCTGCATCTATGGCACAGGTTCCCAAAATGCAGCCCGCGGGCCTTTAACAACACCAAGAGAAGCACAAGAGGAAAAAACTGCTGCAGTTTGAAATATGTCCAATTGATGTTGATATATCTTTTTCACTCTCTTTTTCTCTATCACCCTGTTTCTTTCTCTCTCCCTTCTTCTTATTTCCCTCTCGTTTTAACCTTTTCACCGTCACATTTTGTCGCTTCTCTATTTCTTTCGATATATCTCTTTCATTTGTCTTTGTCTTCCTCTCTCTCTCGCTTTGCTTCTCTTTCTCTTGTCTCTCTTTCTTTCCCTGGATCTCTTTCTTTCTTATTCTCTCTCTTTTCCCTGTTTTGCTACGTGTCCTTATCTCTTTCTCTCTCTCTCTCTTTATTTCGATTCTCTATTTGTTTCGATATATCTCTCTTTCATTTGTCTTCCTCTCTGTCTTTCTCTCTCTCTCTCTCTCTCTCTGGTTCTCTTCTCTTGTCTCTCTTTCTTTCCCTAGATCTCTCTCTTACTCTCCCCCTTTCCCCTATTTCGCTATGTGTCCGTCTGTCATTTTCTCTCTTTCTTTCTCTCTCTCCCTCTTTCTCTCTATCTCTCTCTCTTCCTCTTTCTCTCTGTCTCCCCCTCTCTTTCTCTTTGCTTCTCTTTCTCTTGTCTCTTTCTTTCCCTAGATCTCTCTCTTTCTTATTCTCTCTCTTTTCCATATTTTGCTACGTGTCCTTATCTCTTTCTCTCTCTCTTTATTTCGCTTCTCTATTTCTTTCGATATATCTCTCTTTCATTTGTCTTCCTGTCTCTCTTTTTCTCTCTCTCTGGTTCTCTTTCTCTTGTCTCTCTTTCTTTCCCTGGATCTCTTTTCCCTATTTTGCTACGTGTCCTTATCTCTCTCTCTCTCTCTCTCTCTCTCTCTCTCTCTCTCTCTCTCTCTCTCTCTCTCTCTCTCTCTCACTCACTTTTTTTCCTACTATGTGGCCCTCAAGCTAAAATGAGCTTGACACACCTGATTGATTTATGGTGTGTATAAAAAGGAGTAAGCCATTGCTTAATTCAACCCCCCGGGCCTAATGGAGCGTTTTAACTTGAATTCAGAATAACTTTTTTTGCGTTTGTTTGTAGAATATGAATTAAGTCGGAAAAACAATCTATTTTGGGTAGAAGAATAACAAAAATAACATTTTGGAGTGGCCATTTTGCTACTCGTTGTGGGGGGAAATTACATAAATATTTCCCCATTTTTATTACAGTGTGTAATTTATGTAGCACTATTTAAATACTATATCAACACGTTACATTGGGTATCGATCTATCTATTTATCTATCTATCTATCTATCCATCTATCTCTATCCATCTATCTAAATGCTCAGCCAAACTTTGATGGCGTTTTGATCAGGTATTTAGAAGTGATCCAATTGTTATTCGTTTAATAATTCTTATTGTGAATTATTTGGCGCCTCCTAGTGTTAAAACCTTTCATTGGTTAAAACACCAAATTGGTTCGAATGATAAGAAAAAAATACATCCGCTGTATGTCAAGAAAATCATATTCATTTTGCAAAACAAGAGGCTCACCTAGCGGGAGCTGACCTAATTTTCTGCAATCTTACTGCTACGAATTAGCATTTGTTTTGTCTACAAAGAATAGTGACATCTAGTGGTCAAAATATACACACTGTCCCTTTAAAGGGAAATGTGCTATAAAGCAAAAGGAAGAATTACTCAAAGTGACCAAAACAGGCAATTATCCCAATTTTTATAGCCAAGCTTCTTCTTGTTTACTTCAGGTACTCGTAGCAGCAAGATGCCAACTCCCTCTAGGTGAGGCTAGCGTTATGTAAAATAAACAAATCTTTTGTCCTAGGAGTATTTAAAAGAATGCACAATTATATGACCGTTTTTTACTTTTTGCTGATTATTGGAATCACTATTTTTTACCACTAGAAGGCGCAAACATGACACACAATGTCCTCGTTATGTTATTTAGGGTTCAACTTTTATCTAGCTAACTGTCAACAGATTAGCAACACTTTGATAGCTAAATCTAACATGTTTTTTTTTAAAGAATTGTACTCGATACACATTTTCCGTAATTTGCCATAACAGGGTAAAACTTTAAGAGTGACTCCTACAAGTATGACATATTTTAAGATAAAAAGTAAGGAGAGTATAAATTGAAGTTAACCTCTTTTTCTACAGTTGAATTCTCACCAATCTCAAATGACGTCACTTCCTGTAAATTGCCTTTATGGAATTGTAGTCTTTTTGGGGGGTAATTGACATGTGGATTACTACTACTGGGCAGGGTTGGGAAGGTTTACTTTAACTTGATTACTTTCAATTACTTTTGGATTACTCCAATACCAAATATGCTAATAAAAGACAAAAGAAACTAAATATGAATCAAATGATGACTCACAACACGTGGTAAGCTTTCTCTCCTGGCTTTGATCTCTTTGATCTCCGGCAAAACTAACATCAAATGCGACAGAAATAAAATGAAAATAAATCCAAACAGCTTGCCAACATCATATTTGCCGTTCCATGTATTCCGTTACTCCCCAAGCCTGCACAAAATTGAGTCATTTGATTCATATTTAGTTTCTTTTGTCTTTTATTAGCATATTTGGTATTGGAGTCATCCAAAAGTAATTGTTAAGTTAAAGTAACCCTACCCAACCATGCTACTGGGACATGTAGAATTTGAACGAAATAGCAAGTAACAATATAAATTAATACCATTTAATTTTATAATTGAATTAGATTTGGTGTAGTTTATCAAATTATTAGAGAAAAAAAAAGATTTTATAATCTATGGCCGACACCTCTACAGGAAATTGATTACGTTACACTGCGAACTCTATAAAATTGAGCGTTACCAAAAAAGTTGTCTAAAATACAATATAATATTTGAAATGCATTTCATTCAGGGTTAAATGATTACAAACACTTAAAGCGAATACTTTTGCAGACTTTAGAGAAATATCAGGGTAAGAAATAGATGCAGACTCGAAATGTTGCTCCAAACAGAGAATCGCCCTTATTTCCTTGTTGCTTTCTGGAAAACAATGCATTTAACATTCAGACACTCCTGCAATATCACATTTTTTCTCTTAGAAACTGATCCCGGGCCCTCATCCATACATGTTAAATTTCAGAAATAGAAAATCGGGAGATTTTTTTTTTTTCAACGCGATTATTATTATTATTATTATTATAGTTTGAAAAGACAACAATAACATTCGTTTTTCAATCTACTTTATTGTTATTTTATGTTTACATGTGATTATTACAATGTTTAATTAATCCAAATTTTCTGGTGTCCTTTAACATAGTCATATGGGGCACTCTTATTCGTCTGCTGCTCTCCAAGGAATGAGATCACGTGGAGTTCGAGATTATAATAATAATAATAATAATAATTTCCTTTGTATTGTCATTCTTTGTAACAATGTACACAGAACGAAATGTCGATACACCTGACCCGTTGTAGCGAGCCGATGCAGCCGCAGCCAACAGAGGGCGCCGCCATTTTACCAATTAGGTATGACTCGGCCGAGGCGCGAACCAGCGACGATTGCCGGGTCTCGATCAAAGCTTTTTCCGGTGCAGAACGGCGAAAAAGACGATGATACAGACTATGGATAATTCGTCTGCATTTTAATCGGCAAAACTTTGTTCACATAAAAATTTCGGCGACCCAAAAAAAAAAAAAAGACATTTTTAGAAATCGGTAGATGTTGCTCTCAGATCGGTAGACGGGAGAATCGTAGTCAAAGCGGTAGTCTCCCGACCAAATCGGAAGACTTAACAAGTGTCCTCACAGAGAACGGAAAAGTTATGTGGCCCCAAAGGAAAAGGTCTGGAGACCCCTATTTTCAACGCGATGTTCGCGTATTTATTTTGAAAATCCCAACCGGACACGCTTCTCTCTCACACCAGTCGACACTTCCCTTGAACTTTTTAAGGGGCATGGGAGTTCTCTTGATTCCCCCCTCCCAAAACTTTCCTTGATTTCAGCTGGAGGCATGAACAGTCTCAGTGTTACCGTCCAGCCTCGGAGACAAGTCACTAGGTAAGCAAAAGCCTCGGCGGTGAACTTATCATTTATCAGTAAGACAAATGATTAATTGGCATTTTGCGCTCCGTCTTTTTTCGCATTTATGTTGATGAGTGGTTTTGGAGTGGCTTCGAAAATGAGCAAAAAAAGTAAACCCCGCATTCCTCATTTCGCCTACTTTCAATTAACTGAAAACTTCGTCTTTCTGCCACATGTAACGCTTAAGATAAATCATAAGTATTGTGTGATTCATAATAATGCAGTTTCGTGATTGATACTGCTTTAACAAATTCGACAATGCCTCGTTTTTCACGGGGTTGCTTTCCAAAAAGGTCCCTCGATATTCAAAACCCGCGAAGGGGAATGCTTTATTTATTTTGAAGTAGTCTTATCAGTGTTTGGCACATTACTTTAAGCGGGTAATTAGTTATAGTTACTACCTACTTCTTACTAACAGTAACGGAATTACTCTTTAGTAACTAGTTACATACCTGTCAACCTGTACGTTTTTACCGTACAAAGTATGTTTATTATGCATTTTAAGACGTGTACGATGTAGAAGAAAATCTGTACGGAAAAAAGCAAATTTGTCAATGACGTACCATCCAGTATACACCGACTATCACGAAACGGCAAATCAATCAAGTCAAACCAGTTCGCCGTGGTAGCCTCTATCTCGGTATCTGTTTCTTGTTGAAAACGATGCGAGCGGTTTAATGCTACTGTGCGCATGCGTATGCCGCCTGGGGATTTCCCATCATGCATCATTTCAATCACACGTAAACAAAGTCTTAAAAGACATCGGATTTCATGTGTTAGTTGTGTAGTGAAAGGAGGTCCGTCTCTTTTTAGAGAACCGGCTTTTTCGGCTCAACTCATTAAAGGAGACTGGCTCTCAAACCGCTCACTTGCTTTGACGCATTATATTACGAATTATTATGTTGTATAAAGAAGTTAAGAAAAAAAGGAAGTAAAAGACAGGTTTGTGGTTATCCCTTTAATCAGTATATTACCAACAATAATTTAATGCAGAAATAGAATTCTATTTTGAATAAGAAAATGTATTATTCTACTTAATTATATTTGCATGTATTTCCTTCTACAGTGAACGTCCAAGCGACTTCATTTTTTAAACTTTTTTTATAGTAAACCTCATTCATGTCGAGCAACTCGGCATCTCACAACAACATGTTCATTAACAACAAATATGATATAACGAAAAACATTTACAATATAACATGTTAAACTACATAAATAAACACGTTTGAAAAAAAAATGGTGTAAGATTATTTTGTATTTTGTAAGGGAAAATAAGACCGTTTGTAAGGGCATGGAGTCTTGGAGCTTGACAGGTATGTTGTTACTATGGACTTTAACTATTCGTGTTACTTCAAAAATAAGTTGTTGTACGTCAAAGAATTTTGAAATCTTCTGAGCAGTATTGAGTCAGTTGATTTTTGTTTGTTTTTGTTGCTTTCATCCAGGGGTTAGACACCTATGGCTCTTTTGATGAGTATATACGGCTCAGAGATCAATTTTATTCCACGCAAAGCCAGGAAGATATTGTTAAACAGGATTTGGTTGAGATAGATATATATAATCTCTCAATCATAATTTTAACTACAGTTTAGAATTAAAGTGTCACACCAACATACCCTGTCGTGGCGGTAAACCACGAAATAATCCCTTCTATGGAAGCATCTATGTTCCTTGTTGGGACGCTTTATGATGAAAAGCCACAGAACAAACTTTAACCAAAAGCAAATGTTTTACCAAGAAGCTCTAGCAAATTTAGAGTAATTTAATTGGGTGAGCGGTAGGAATGGGCGGAGCTATACGCAGCCCGTGCTCACTCTTTCTCTTTTGCCCGGCACTGTCTGCTCCTAAAGTAAATATGTTGGTCTCCTTGGTTGCAATCATTTGTGAGATTTTTACATAATAACTTTAATTTGCACCTTGTTTTAAAATCATTACTCTGGACAAAAATTACATTCAAAATGAGTCTCAACACTCTTAAGTAACTGCGGAAGGGAGACCAATTTTAAGTGGTAAATCGATGTTGGACACAGGCTCTGGAATAATTTGAACATTATTGACTCAAAGGCAGACACAGGCAAAAAAAGGATGGGCGATTTTTTTTTTAGGGTCTGCAACAACGAATCAATAACCCCATATTATTAAAAGCATTGGTGGTGTTTTTTGATTCATGAGCCACTTAGCACGATAAATCAGTGAAATAAAATGCACTGAAGAATTAACTTTTGACTGGAGAGCGAGTTTGGCAGTTTTGCTGTATTTTGTCTTAAAATATATGATGTGGGTCTCTCAAAAAAAAAAAAAAAAAAATTAGCTTTTATGGCTTTTTGGGTCGAAAGGTTCCTGACTCCTGCTTTAGTCCATCCATTACAGATTATTATGTAACTTTTTTTTGTTGAAAATTCTTCAAAAGTGCTTGAATTTGGCCATAAAATAGGTGTGCATAATATTGCTGTAACTTCCATCCATTATCTGCACCGCTTATCCTCAGTAGGGTCGCGGGGGTGCTGGAGCCCATCTTGGCAGGGGACACCCTGAACTGGTTGCCAGCCAGTCGCAGGGCACACAGGGACAGACAATTCGCTCGCTCATTCACACCTAGGGACGATTTGGACCGGCCATTTAACCTAACATGCATGTTTTTGGAATGTGGGAGGAAACCGGAGTGCCCGGAGGAAACCCACGCAAGAACGGGGAGAACATGCAAACTCCACACAGGAGGTTCGATCTCATGACCTAAGGACTGTGCCGCACATGCGCTAACCACTGCTCCGCTGTGCTGCCCTGTGCAGTAACCTGATGACTTTCAATTACTTTTGGATTACTCCAATACCAAATGTTCTAGTTAAAGACAAAATAAACAGAATTTAAATAAAATTACTAAATTTTGTTTAAGATAAATGACATGTAACCTTAAAAACAATTTGAGGAAACGAAGGTCTAGTGGTTGCTTGTAGTACTACAAAAAGTGCTCAAATTTTAACCATGTTATTTATTAAGCATGATAGACAAGATATACTTTAAGTTCACATTGAGATCACATTACCACAGTGATCATATACAGTAGGAGATTTCGAACATCCATCCATTATCTGCACCGCTTATCCTCAGTAGGGTCGCGGGGGTGCTGGAGCCCATCCCAGCTATCTTTGGGCAGCGGGCAGGGGACACCCTCAACTGGTTGCCAGCCAGTTGCAGGGCATATCTTGAACACTTAATGGCAAAATACAAAAAGAAGAATCAATCATTTGCTAAAAGTCCCAGCATCACTAACGCACCAATTCGCACAACATAAGAAGCCTCACGAAACTGCAGGTTCGTGCCAATTCAACAAAATGAGTGTTACATTGGAGAAGGAAATCAATTAAGTGCTTTTACTTGCAACAGTGTGACAAACATTCAATCTGTTCAAACTGCGCAACAGATACAGACTTTACTAAGATTCGCAAGCAAGTTGTGGTTATTCCTTGTCTCATTCTGTCTCTCTCGTGGCAGAAATTATAATGTTGAAGTCCAACTTTGATGGCGATAAAGAGCATGGTTCTCTGCTTTTTGGTCCTGGCTCAGTTGCGTCAGCGTTTTGTTGACATGATGGCTTTTAGAGAAATTTTGAAATTGCAAACGATTTGCGGTTTCGACTGCAACATTATTGACGCAGACACAGACAGAAAAGGGGCGTGGCGAATCTTTTAGGGCTGCAACAACGAATCGATTACATCTATTATTAAGCGCATTGGTAGCTAAATACCTCATCGATTGGTTGTGTTGCGTAATTTATGAGCCACTTAACACGTTAAATCAATGCAACAAGTGCATTGGATCTCGCAACTTTTAGGCTTGTAGTACCACTTTGGTGCGGCAGAGGGTGCCTTACAAAAGAATTTTCCTTTTTTTTTTTTTAAACGCTTTTCTATTGAACCTTGACTGTTTCATGCCAATTTGGTTTGTAACAATGGAAAATTTACAAAGTTAACAATTTTCAAGGGAACAGAAAGTGCTGCAGAAATACAGAAAGGGGAAAAAAGAAAGTAATAAAATCTGTTTAAAAGAATAATGACAAGTTTATCTCAACACAAGGGGCATATTCTTAAGCATATTCATATTTGCACAGTGGGAATGTTTATCATATTCAAGATTTAATTAGTTTAATTAGTTTTTTTTTTTAAATTTAATGCTCTTTCTTCGTTTTTGTTTTGTATAATAAGATCTTTAGATAAGGTGGTAGAAAAAAAGAGTATCTTACACATTTGCAGGTGAATAGCATACACCTCTATACATTTTTATTATTTGACACTTGCATTTTTATTGTTTTATATTATCGGATATTCTGTTTTGTGCATTATTTTTCTATCTTTCCAAAACTTAAACTGAAATATATAGGAGGAAAATAAAAAAATGTGTCGTCAAAAAATCTGATTCATCGAGAGAATAATCAACTGATTCATCGATTTTTAAAATAAACTCTTTGGCCTATCAGAATGTAGAACACAATTCATAATAAAAATCCTTTAGTAAAAGTAGCAAAACAACAAAGAATATATTTTGATACAGCGAGGGATTACTGTCGACTTTTCTTTTTGCGTGTGTGTTTGCGAGGGGAGTGTAATTCTGCGAATGTAATCAAAGCTC
Source organism: Urocampus carinirostris (assembly GCF_059441175.1). Classification (NCBI taxonomy): domain Eukaryota; kingdom Metazoa; phylum Chordata; class Actinopteri; order Syngnathiformes; family Syngnathidae; genus Urocampus; species Urocampus carinirostris. The sequence continues at coordinate 27,243,531 of NC_142360.1, forward strand.
ATCATAAACATACTTTGCTTTGTATGTCAACAGCTTTGGGGCACGTGGAAGTGAGAAGCAAATGTAAAAATAAAGCTAGAGGTATCCTCATGCACAGAGCGTGATGTTGCTACTGTAGCCCTAAATCTTAGTGTTTCTATCTGGTCTGGTATTGTTGAAATTCATCAGTAGTGGTTTGTTTTGTGAAAGAAGTGTATACACAGCAAGGAGGGAAATCTGGCAAAGGGGCCAGACAGGTAGGGAAACTGATTGATTGATTGATTTACTGATTGATTGTTCTGATTCAGTCTCGAATCAAATACCTTATTTATGAATAAATATACTTGCAGACATATGATAAATTTCATTTTATATATGTTTAGAAATGGTTAATTTCATAAAATTGTTTTTGAAATTCTAAGAATAAAGAGAAGTTGTATTTTATATGCCAATTTTTAGGCACTAAAATTGATCTTATGCATTTAAAAATTCTAAAGTTAATAACAAAAATATAAACAAATATGATTCAAAATGTGACCACAGTGTTGGTCGAATCCGGTAAATGCGAGAGAACAAAAGCTGGCGCTGCCCTTTAGATAGAATGTGTATGTTGTCCTAACAACATTGTGCTTTTCCCTCGGGCGTCTTTATGGGACTGTACCTCAAGCCTTGAATTACTCCTGCAGCACCTCAAATAGACCCACTGTAAGTTTAGTCTTAACTGTCAGAAGGCCAAAAGAACTCGCTTGTTCTACAGACAAACGCAGCCCCAAAAGAGGGTTAACCCCTTAACGTTCCTGTAAATTTGCCAAAAATCCCAATCCAAGACCTACCCAAAGTAAATTGAATGCGGTTCTTAAACCGTTTAAAGAATATAGATAGTTTTGGTCTCATTTGTTAGGTAACAATCTGAAATTTTGTCCCAAACCTAAAAAAAAAAAAAAATCATTGTAAGTGCAACTAACATTTAGGAATCTGAGTTAGAACACACAGAAATAAGTGGTTTTTATTCTCGCCCAAATTGTTTTTTGCAATCAAATGCCTGCATACGAGTGTGACTTGGATATCTTGGCTTGAAAAAAATGTAAGACAATAGCTTGAAGCCTTACCTGGTACCTTCTCCAACTTGATCACAATCTGACAAACTAAACAGAAGTCAATCAATGATTGTGCACACTTGCACGTGATGATGGTCCGGAAAAATGAATCCCTAGTGACACCCGTTTATTTTGGGTAGGGCAGCATTAAACAATTATTTTCATAATTCATGAATCAGTTGATTTTTTTTTTTTCAGTTAATTAATGAATCGGATTTCTTAGACATTTTAAATATCCTTCTCTTTATTCAAATATCGAAGTTTTGGACGGATAGAAATATAGTGCAAAAAAAAACAATGGAATATTCTATAATATAAAACGGTAGGAAAAAAGGATTTGTTAATTTATTTGACAATAAATAAAAATATGTCAGATACTCTTTTTACACATTTTACATATAGACTTATCATTAAAAAAGGAGCAATACATTTTATTTTATGTGTAACCAATGTTTTTATCCATACATATAAAAATGTAAACCTACTTTTTAAAAATTGTCAACAAATTTGTTTTTTATGGTTGACTCTTTGAATATGATTGAATATTTTAATAGGAAAATGACATATAATATACTTAAGAATATACGTAAGTTGGAAATATAATTCATTTTATTCTTACATTTTTTGTATTTTTTTTTCCTGTTCTTCTGCAGCTCTCTGTTCCCTTAATTATTAAATTTGAAACGGTGTGCCACTTCAAAGTTGAAACTTTCATGCCAAAGTTGTTTATAACAAAGGCAATGTTTAATGAAATTTTTTTTTTTTTAATGAAAAAATAATTGTATGTAAAAATGGGTTTGGCGCCCTCTGCCGGATCAAAGTGGTAAAACAACTCTCAGCGTCACAACGGAATTGTGTGGACTCTTATTTGCATTGATTTAACATACTTCGTGGCTCATAAATCATGTGATACAACGAATCAATGATCTAATTAGGTGCCAATCGATTTTAATCAATTTTATTGATTCGTTTTTGAAGCTTTGATTTTGGGGTCTAGTTTGAACACAGTGTATATTTGCGTATCGTTATTTTCAGATTTCATTGGCTAACCAATGTGTCAATGATCATTTCATTCTGTTACTACTGGCTAAAAGTATTTAAAGCTAAAGGAGGTGATGTCCGTTTATCAGTACAGACCCTACAGACTAATGCGGGGCTGTTGGCTGTGAAATAAGCTTGCGATTGGCTGAGAGTAGGGTCGACAAAAAGGTCAGAGGCTAACGCCTTTATTGGAAATCATCTAGCAAGTCTTTTTTTTGAGAGGAGTTATTAAAAGTATGGATCCAGGAATGCTCTTAGGTGCATTGTATTTGATCTGTCGGCATTATCGTGTGTTTTAAAGTAAATATTTTACTTGCTGGGATTTACTCGACAGTCCTGGCTGTAATGAGGCCATGTTTGCGGGCAATCATCTCATTTGATTACTGTCAGGGGATGTACAGTAATTGGTGAGCTATATCTGCTTTATAGTTTTCGGGTAACTGATTGTGAAGTTTCTGTGATGAGTTCATTATGAAATGATCATCATATACCAGCTCAGTAGCCTAGATGGTAGTGTGCCCGCTTTGAGACTGGGAGGTCGCTGGTTCGCGCCTCGGCCGAGTCATACCTAAGACTTATAACATTGGTAAAATGGCGGCGCCCTCTGTTGGCTGCGGCTGCATCGGCTCGCTACAACGGGTCAGGTGTATCGACATTTCGTTCTGTGTACATTGTTACAAAGAATGACAATACAAAGGAAATTATTATTATTATAATTATTATATCTTGAATCCCAAGAGTTTGAGCTTCGTAATAATATGTGGCATGACTTATTTCAGTGACTGGTGACATCGTGAAGACACGACTTTATTTATCAACAGTCTGACGGCCTCAATTCTGTCTGCAGCCTTATGTAATGTGATTCTATTAAATTTAGCTCTGTAATCATGTACTCTTGTGATGCTCAATCCAATGCTTGGCGCAGATTTCCTTTTTTAGCTCTTTTATGAGGTAATGTTATCAGCCTGTTATTGTGAGCAAAGAAAAGCTGAAGTCAACAAGCGTCTTCCACGTTAATTAGCTGGAATGTCTGCAGACCTCCTGCGAAGCAAAACTAATACAGTATGTATTGTATTGTCTTGTTCTGCCTGTTAGGACGTTATTACTCTGTGTCAAGAAGAAATATTATGCATTTCAATCTGTTCCGAAGACCTTTATAAGCAGGTTTTGTACAGGTGCATGAAATCCTTAAAATTGCTTGAATTTTAATGTTTTCAAGGATTGAAAAGTGCTTGAATTTTGGGTGAAATTTGTTGCCATGTATTACAAAAAGTTTGTTTAAAATTAATGCCGACACTGCTACCTGGTGGCTCCTCTTAATCATTGCATTTCTTCTTCCCTCGTTATTAACGGCAGCCGGCATTAGTTTCTATGGCATTGTCTTATGAAGTGTCATTGCCACTTAAAGGACAGCTGCAAGCTACACTTAAAAAGTGGACTATGAAATTGGTGTATTGATATCTTGATAAATGCACACGCAAGATTAAAAATTGCATAGGTAAATAGCAGATATATTGGTGGATCTGCAAAATACTTTATTCATACCGGATTTCTTCTTATATGGTACTGGACAAATTGAAAAATTGTCTTACAAGTGCTTGAATTTGGCCATGAAAAAGATGCACAAACCCTGTATAGGGAAGTTAATTCAAGAAAGATACTTACAACAAACATGTTCTTGACTTAACTAACCATTGTATTTAATATTCACATTAATTAAACAGAACAATCTGCTCTTATTGATAAGTTTCCACAGATATAAAGATGTTTTTTTAATTTTGTGGTTTAATAACGCAAAGGAATTAAGCAACTGAATCTTATAGGAAACACTGGAAATTTAAGCAAATAAATCATTTTCAAACAATAGGAACGTTTTATTTAATCGAGACATGTTTTGGAAATAAAAAATTAAAGGCCAGAACATTGCGCTGGAAGTATATACTTCATTTCCTGCAATTCCTGTAAAATAAACATGTTAATACCATCCTTCAAAATAAACCAACAAAAAAAGTATTGCCTGATGGTTAACACAGTAAACAAGCCAAAGTGTACAGGAGTATATACTTTATGTAAAGTGGGTTGAGACTGCAGGACCTTGGCGGTTCGGTTTACTGGTTCAGCCTCAGAAGTGTGCATGAGCTTCAGACAGGGCTACTTAGGAAAAACCATATGAGGTCCTACTTGAGGGTCCAGCACATGTTAGGATGCAACTTACTTCGACTTAAATATCTATTCCTACTTGTTTGTTCTATAAACCAAACCGTCTTGCCTTTCGTATCCACGTGCGCCGTGGAAACATTCTGATTTTATAAATTGTGTCCTTGTACAAGCAGAAACTGGGCATGATAAAGTCTTTATCCAGCCTCTTCTGTCCCGCCATTTTGACATGCACAGGTTGGTTGAACAGATGCAATATATAGATGGCTTTCGTACTATGTCACAATTTTGGCAGGATAAATGGTTACCCAATTCCATATCTGTGTAAAAACAATACAAAAATAATTCTTTATCTCAATTATCAATGCAGTGTTGTCCGAAGTCACTCTTCAGAAGTGACAAAATAGATCATTGACGCTTTATCAGGCATGATTTTCCTATTTATGAATGCTCCATGAAGAATCGATTTAATGCTTTCATTGTGGGACAACCACCACCACCAGCATAAATACTCAACAGTGGGCAGAGTTGGGGACATGGGGGTTTAAATATGGACAGTTACAATCCATTATTTATGAGTGCCTAGAATGATATTACGTAATGTTCAAGGAGTTTTATTTGCCTTTTTGAAAATGTGCCATTGCTTTTAACTAATTTGTTGTTTTTGTTGTTGTTGATCCAGATATGTTTGGTAAAAAGTAGCATTTACTCCTTTCACTGCAGGCAGTTCACTTTAAATTGACTTGTAAATTAGCAATGTCAGATATAGTTGACAGACTTGCAATTTATCTTGAGCTATTTGTGTGGCATTCCAATTCTGTTACAATTAGATTGTGTACAATTGGTTTAGAGCATTGAATAATTGTGTTAGCCTTGTTTGCAGTATTGTGGGACACAATGGTGCTTAGAAAAGGATGATTGCTGGCCTACAAGTTTTCTCATTACCAGAAAGTTTTGGACAGCTTTGCTTAAAGAAACAAAAAGAAGCTTATATGGACTTGGTAAAACCATTTGAAGATGTTATAATAGGGTGACGTACTGTATAATGTTTTACTGTTAAATTGTCCCTAGCTGTGACTGAGCGAGTGAGTTGTATGTCTCTCTCTGCCCTGCGACTGGCCGGCAACTAGTTCATGGTGTCCCCTGCCCACTGCCCGAAGTTAGTTGGGATGGGCTTCAGCACCCCCGCCACCCTACTGAGGATAAGCGGTGCAGATAATGGATGGATGGATGGATGTCATCATCACGAAACTGCTTAAACTCTTTATTGTATTACAAAGGGAAAAGGTCATACTTGGTCCTATAGTTTGCATTTATATTTATTGTCAAAAAGTCCCTAAAAATTGATTTAATGTAATAAAATACTTTAAGATGTATTTTTTTCAATGTTTTCATGTTCAGTGGCAAGAACTCTGAAGCCTCAGTCGATTGCACAGATTGCCAGTCAATCCAAGGGCCCACAAAGCTATACAACCATTCACTCGCTCATCCATACCTAGGGACAATTTGTATTTGCCAATTCACCATGCAAACCTTTGGAATGTGGGAGGACTGTCGGGCAAAAATCCAAACTGGCAAGGGGGGAAACATGTAAACTCTGCACAGGAAGGCTAATGGCTTGCATTGAACCTTGGACCTCTGAACTGTTAGGCAGATGTTTAAACCAACCAACGAACCAACCTGCCACCCATCACTAATAATCTGTCTATGGCCACATTTTGTAGGGGCCTTACATGAGACTTTGTGGCTAAGCTTGTTGGCACATTACAGTTAGAGTAAGCGTTGCTGTTGTTGTTCAGACCCTGGGATGTATTATGAGGTGTGACACACTTTAGAAGTATGTACGATAATGGTCTGGTTGCTAACTATTTAGAAAGGTATAAAATTTACATTGTCATGTCGATGGGTGCATGGCTGAAACATGAGGCTGGCTGTTGTAAGTCTTTGGACACCGTTTAGGTAAGGAACTGGCCCATCGAAGCTATTTTGAAGAGCTATTTTATAGTCATGAGAATTTTAGCGACAAGATGTTGTCTGATGGCTGAAGATTGGAGCTGTGTACGTTTAATAGTTTGTGTGGGTGGGAGGACCACTTAGGTGTGGCTAGTGAATCAGAACATTCTGAACAACTCTTAATATGTTTCCAAGGTTTTGACCTTAACTCCTGAAATTGGTGCCTAGTTCAGATGCAGTCCACCATCTGTTTTTGGCTGGGACGAGAGCTCAAAGTACCCCTGAACAGGTCAAGCAGGATGGAAAATAGATAAATGAATGTAATTACCTAAATGTTACTTTAACATCTGGCTATCATTTCAGCAAGGTGAGGAACACCAACATATGGCATTTTCTTTTCACGTCGTCATTCTGTTTTGGTTCCTAACGGCTGTTAGGGAGATGACTGGAAACGTACACATGCGTTCTTGTGAAGCCGGGTCTGCTGCTAAGTATTTAAAGAAGACCCCTAGGGAAATGTATATCAGCCATTTGGAAAGGCTGCCGAGTATAACATGAATTGAACAATGTTCCGAATCATAACATTAAATGAATTTGCTTTGTGCTGTTTGTGATGTTTAAGCTTTTCTGAAGAAAAATTCTGTTCATTGGCTTTTCATGGAAACGTAGCGCTTGTGAAAAACGTCCCTGCCCTATGAAGTCATTACAGAAGGCCGTACTATGGTTTAATAGTGCTACGTGAAGTAAACGTTAAAAGAAAAAAAATCATGTGTGACTTTCTCCCATGCTTCCATTACCTCATTAAGTGTTAAAAGTTTTTTTTTTTAAATACAGACATCTTAAATTCAATTTGAACTAGAGAACGTAGGAATGAAAATAATCATCAAATTGAATGTGAATAGTCTGTGAATATTTGCTTGAGGAAGTCGAGGTTGTTGTATCTGGATCAAGGCCTTGCTAAAGTATTGTACTATGCAAGATTATTTTCACACAAACTCCAAGGGACTTTTGAGGTTTTAGTCGTAACCACCAATTTTTTAATATAGTGTGGGCATGTCTGGCAATGTGGAGGAAAAAAAACAACATAAATGAGATAATTTAACATTCGTCTTGACTTTCTGTCTGGCTGCTTTGGTTTGTTTAGTCTGCCTGCAAACTTTGATGTTTGCAGCAAATTCTTCCAGAAAGTTGTTCGTTCAGCGGTATGGCCTAAAGATACAATTTTGTTAAGCATTAGAGCAGGGGTGAAGTAGTTTTCGTTTTGTGACGTCAATGACTGAGAACACCAATTAGACCTTAACTGAATTGGTCGGTTCTGAGAAACTGTTTATTACAAAGTACATCTCGTTTTTTTTCTCTTGTGTGAAAGATGTGTACTTGAGATGTCTGCATGTATGCACCTTGTCATTATTCATGCCCCTCCATCAAAGAAGCGCTGCATTGCTATAATTGTCACAAGTGAAGGAAATAACACATTTCTGTTGTTGCTAAGTAGAAATTGCTGCTGCCATCTGGCTCATTTCCGAAGATGTAAGAAGCAAACATTTGCAGGTTGCACTAGCACTGTTGTGAAGACTATTCGACCATTTAAAGCACAGGTGTCAAACAGGCGGTCCGCGGGCCAGATCCGGCCCGCGAGGCAACATTCAGAGAAGCGCAAGAGAAAAAAAAGCTGCAGGTTGAAATATGTCAACTTGATGTTGCCAAAGCCAGGTGCCTCTCACAAAGACACTGTACTTGTATTTATTTTTCTCTCTCTCTCTTTCCCTCTCTCTCTCCCTCTCTCTCTCTCTTTCTTTTCCACCCCTTTTCTCCCACCCTGTCTCTGTCTCTTTCACTCTCTGTGTCTCTTTTTTTCTTCCTTTGTTGCTCTTTGTCTCTTCCTCTATCTGTCTTTTTAACCTCTTTTGCTCTAACATCCTTTTTTCCTTTTCTCTTTCTCTCTTCATACCCTTTGCGCTTTCTTTTCTCTTTTCTCTCCTTCTGTCTATCTATTTCTCTTTGGATTTTTTTTTCCTCTACCTTTCTCTCCCCCTTTCTCACAACTTTTTATCTTTTGTTTCTTAAGCTCTCTCCCTCTCTCTTTTTCTGTCTTTGTCCCACCCTCTCCTTTTCCCTCCCTCTTTCTCTTATTTCTTTATCTCTTTTTCTTTCTCTTTAATCTACTAGTCCGGCCCCCGACAGAATGTTTGTTCTATCGTGTGGCCCCCGAGTTAAAATGAGTTTGACACCCCTGATTTAAACGCAGCAAGTTTAAAGCAAAAATACATATTTGCCTTTTGGTGTGTGCTAGAACACACAAAGTGCTGAGTTGGTAAGTAAAAATGAGAGCAAATGACCAGATAAGGAATAGTATTTCAATTTTAGCTCTTTGAAGATAACTAACGAGAACTGCTTGAAGGACGGAGAACTAAGTGAACCAGGTCTACGTAAAAACATGATGTGACATATGAGATTTTACAGTACCTATTTGTTTTTTGGAAAGCTTGATTCTTCAGCAGTCTACTCAATGTTGCAACTGACTCTGAGATACAGACTGTGAGCTCCTTGTTTCCTTTTCCAATGAACACTATGCCAGGAACGCCATTGTTCCTAAATCGACAGTTACTATTCTAAGAAATAATTTGCATCTTGTCGGCTTTAGTTCCTGTGGTAATATCTTGGAATGTTGCAACTTTCATCAAAAGCCATTAACTGCTTAGTCTGCACCCAAAAATGCCACAGCAATTTGAGAATTTTGTTTTTTTTTCAAATCACACATACGTCTGAAATAGATATTTTCTTTTTTGGCTTTATTGGTAGATATCTTGGCAGAAGTAAACGGCTGTTTACGGTTAGTGGAGCTACTTCTTCTCTCCTATCTCAAATGCCATGACCATCACCGAAACACTTCAGGGATACAAAATGTAAAAGAAATGTGGGTATATTATTGGTAAATTACCTAATTCTGATGAATTTAGATTTTACACATGTCTGGTGCATTTATCTATTAATGGCACAACATATTTTGTTTACATAAGGTGTAGATTGGGCTTGTGCGCAGTTTAATTTTTTACCATCTTATTTTCTGCGGTTTATGGTTATAACATTTCATTAGTTCATGCACCCATATAATTTTTTTGTTGCTGTTTTTTTTTTGACAATTTACTGCATTTTAAATTTGGTGTGGACAAATGTGCTCAATTCTCAAACTACAAAACTACATCTTATCTCTTGTTCCGAATTTTGTTCATGGATTTGATGAAAACAAATTTACCATGAAGATCATGATTGTGATTTATTTTTTCTTTTTTTTCTAATCATTACAGTAATCACTTGCTGTACTGCGGTTGGCTCATTGCGGTTTCACTACATTCTGATTGACTAAACAGAGGAAGATGCTTTCCATATCCAACAAATTTGTACTTCCTGACGCGCTAGACTTGCTCTGGAGCTACATGTGGGTCTTTGGTGCTCCCTAGTGGCTTTCTGGTGCTTTTTCAAAGATGTTTGATCATGGAAAAAATTATATGGTTTCTGTAGGAGAGAACCGTAAGCTAAATGCAGTCTTCCATAACGTCCACATGATGGTAGCAAATTATCATGTAAAGTGGACCTTTCCTCATTCCATACTGCAAGATTAATTTAAAATTAATTTGACTAGGGCTGCAATTTAGGATTTTTTTTTTAATAAGCGACAAATCCGTAGATTTTTATTTTTATGGATTAAACGATGAATCCGATTTTTTAAAACTAATTTGTAATGTCCTCTTTATTCAAATATTGCAGTTTCGGACAGATAGGAAAAAAACACTCGTAACAACGAAATATTCTACAAAATAAAACAATTAAAAATCCAAGCGTGTAAACTGGCTATGTCATTGAGTATTAATTAACCCTTGGGGTTAGGACTAACACTCTAGGTATTTTGAGCATGGAATGTCCACACTTTTCCCGAGGTACAACTATCGAATAGAATTGAAATAGAATTGTCAGAATAGGCATTGAGAACATTGTTTGGAATGGGATTAAAATTGGCACTCAGGATAAACACAAATTTAAGACTCAAGAGAGAAAAATAAGATAAAAAGAATGTCAGGGCCAAAATATTTACAATGTAGTGTTTGGACACTTGCCTAACTTGTTAGTAAGACGTACAAATAGTGCAATAGAAAGTGCATCATAGCTGTAGTGCAATACAAATTCGTGCAATAACATTTAGTAGGTTAATAGTATTTTGGTGTTTTTTTTCCATAAATTAAAGCGTCGCAAGTGACAAATTTTACATTTTTCGACATTCTAGATAACCCTATCAACATAATACTATGGTTCTATTAAATACATTTCCCATATGCAGAGATGTGGTGTGTTCTCACTTCAGTGAGACACAGTCATTTGTAACCCACATGCTAAAAAACCCAAAGGATAATGGCGCTTATGTCATTAGTCTGTAGCTGGTTCTCAAACGCTCTCACCAAACACTGGTCAACTTGATAAGATTGACCGCGCGACCTTATGAACCTGGACGCGCTTGTGAGAAAATGAAAATGAACCGGCCTTCTACTTGGAGGGAAAAACAACGACGCCTTACAAAACACGAAGAGCGAATCGCCACCAAAGAGGCATAAAGCTTCGTTGTGGAACCACAATGTTCTTCATTGTGCTTTGCTGGACAATCTGGAAGGAAAAGGGAGGGCCACAGGCAATGTTTCAAGTCAACCTGACTGTGGCGGAAGTCCGCACACAGGAATACGCGAGCAAAAGGCCGGGAGGCAGGAAGTAGCTTCTTGTCGTCTTAAAATGTATCCTGGTACTATGAAAAGGAACAGACGATTTGTGTTTACTGTGCATGGAACATATGTGATTTTACAACTAGGCCTACGGCTCCGTACTGAAGTAGAAAGGTGTCGTTCGGAAACAAACCGACCCTGAGCCTGCTCTTGAAAAGAAATGTATTTGTCAGGACTCTGGTGGGGGAGACTTGATTTTGCCGCCTAGACCCCGCCGCTTGTCCGGTTGTCTTGGTCCGACAGTGCAGAGGGGGAGGGTGGTTTATGCTAAGGACCTCTCCTTGCCTGTCTTTTATAACAAAATCTAAGTTACAAAAGTCTGTATAAACGCAAGAACAATGATGGGTGGATAATTTCAAAAAATAGGCCCACCACGTGCGAGCGGTCAGCAATATATATAACATTTTATGCAACCCCATGATTGTTAGCAATGTGATCATGCTGGCTATTTGTTCATGCTTGTCTGCTTTCCTGCTGCTTTCAGGAAGCAGATTTCAGGATGGCTTGATGTGCTTTCTGCCCTCTCCTCCTCCTCTTCACAAACACTCCTCCACTTCCACCCTGTTTCCAACTAGGAGACAATAGAAGGTCTCCTGCAGGGGCATAGAAGGCTGGCTAGAAGTGTCAGAGAGGGCTTTATTAGTGGCCTTCCCTTCAGGAAACCACATATGTTGTCAATTTACACGTTTGAAGACTTAAACTTTAAAACAATTCCATGATAGTTTGTAAAACTGTTTCAAGATTAAAGTATTTTCCCACTAACTTTCACGTGCAGATGGAATATACACACCTTTTTTTTAAAATGTAAAACAGTCATGTGGTAAAATATCTCCAGTGCCTCCGCCTCTCACCAGGGTCGCTCTTAAGCCCGGAATTCTTTTGGGAAAAGGGGCGGCTCGGGGAAATGAGGTCATTGTTTCAAAACATGATCCTGAGACCCAAAGCGCTACATTTCCTCTTCAGTGAAAATTTTGGATGATCTTACTTATCCTCTTTTTCTGATTCCAACACTGTGAGGCCATCTGACTGCACTGCCTGTCACATGTTCCTACCTAGACCTGCATTGATTTTATTGGCCCTATAGTAGGCCATTTATTGGCACAGGGCAGCAGCAGATCATTGCAACTGTGACACAGATGTAAGCAGATACAGAGCTAAAAAAAAATTGGTTTTAGTTGATAAGCTACAAGTCATCCATTTAGATAATTCAGAAGGTGCAAGTACAAAAGGGCAACATGAGGTTGCAGTGGTTTTGGTTTTGCATTTTGTGTCTTTGCTAAATCGGCTTCCAAAGCATTTGGGCGTTTAGACATTTGTGTGGCACCTCTACATTTAAGCTACTTTGACGAGAAAACAAGAAACAAAATGTATTTTTGAGTAAAAAAGCTTGCACGACATACGTGAGAAAATCCAAGTTAACCCCTTAACGTTCCACTGGCCCGCCGTCAGACTGTTGATAAACAAAGTTGTGTCTTGACGATGTCACCTGTCACTGAAACACGTCATGCCACATATCATTGGAAAGTTTAATTTTTTGTGATGCAAGATATGATGACCACTTCAAAATTTACTCATTACGATCAGTCTTAACCAAAATACTTAAACTATTAAGCTAGTATAGCTCACCAATAATGTCCACTGGTTGTCAACAAACGAGATAATTCTCTGCAACCATGGTCTCAATACTTACAGGACTGTCCAGTAAATCAGTTTAAAACATTTACTCCAAAACACACAATAATGCCGACATATAGAAAAATCTGCCTAAAAGCATTCCTGCATCCTGTGACAATCCTTGTTGTAATCTGTTTGTTTCGCTCCATAATTCTTATTTGAATATAAACATTGGTCAGATGATTTCCAATGTGACCCTTGGCCTCTGACGTTTTTGATTAAAACCACTCTCGGCTAATTCCAAGATTTTTTTTCACGGTCCTTATTTTGTGACAACCTATGAGGGCCTGTTTTTGAAAAAAAAAAAAAAAAAGCTTTATGCTTATGTTTGTATGTTGATATTTTGGCCAGGAGTAATCAAATCAAATAATCTTTGACACATTGGTTTGCTAATTAGAACATTACACAGATAAATACTGTGTATTCAAATTAGACGTCTAAATAAATATGCGTAATGGCACTCTTGATTCATTTTCACGCACCATTATTACGCGCAAGTGTGCACTATCATTGATTGACTTCTGGAAAGAGAAGTCAAACATTTACAACTCTTTCTAAATGTCTAAAAATTGGCCTAAGTAAATACACGTGCACCTCTAATTCACTACACCACCACTACGCATACGCCTCAATTAGTATTTGAATGTGTTCTTGGTGATCAAGAAAATGTTATACCTTTTTTAAGGGTGGTCTTGGATGATTTGGGAAGGCTAGGGAACAGATTAATTTGTTTGCAGTTATCTCTTATAGGGAAAATTGGTTCGGGATACAAGAAATTCTAGATCATAGCTGGATTTTTGAACAAATTTATTGCGTATGTAGGGGGGGGCACTGTAGATACTTTAATTGAAAAATGATTTAACAATTCTATGAGGTAAATCTTTTTGGGGTGGAAGGGCTATGAGGTGTGTGTGTGTTCCACTGACTTTGTTGTGTCTTATTTTAAAAATTGTGTGTGTGAAGCTTTAAGCTGCTCAACACTCATGGTGTCAAAAAAAAAGAATGCAGCTTTGGCCATGTACTGTACTCTGTAATTTGCCACCTCCATTACAATCATACAGGAGTGTTTGTGTGCATGTGAGGAGTAAAGACAGTGACTGGATGAGTGAAGTTTTTGTGTTTTTAAAGCAGATGATGAATGTAAAAGGGTATTATTAACAAGGTAAAAGTAAAGGTCATATAAAAATTCTGCACACCCCCTGTTAAATACAACCCCATTTAGCGGAGAAATTGATTTCCATTTTGTAATTTATGTCATAACAATTTCTGACCAGTGGGAGTGAAAATGATTTAACATCGCAAAAGCAGCCAATAATAGTGCTCAAATTCATTTCATGTGTCAGGAACAGTTGAGTAAGTTACTGAAATGGTTACCAGTTCATGTTACTTAATTTAAAAAGTAATTCAGTTACACCTCAAATTACACCAAAAAGTAATGTCACTCTGAAAATAATTCCCTGGTTACATATTTACATGGAAGCCGATCACCTTTAACTGCTTAAAAATACCTAAATAATAAAAGAAATGGAAGAAAACTTGTTTACCAACCTGTGGAATCGGTGAACCCTTCATGTTTCTTGGCTTGTGCAATCTTAAGAGCTTGCATATGAAGACCTAGCCGAGACATTCCAGCTTCAAACCACTCAACGATAATTTTGGGATTCTGTTCAAGACTGTTATTTTCTTATCTCCATGTGTATTGCAAAAATAATTTCAAGAACACACACTTTTACCAAATATTTTGTGCTGACATTTGCCCCATTTATCTACCATTGGTTTGTCAGTGTATAAGTCACACTTTGAGACATAAACATAAGGATAAGCTTAAAGACCTGGATGCAGAGCAGAAGAAACCGAAAGCAGAAAAGTTAAAGAAGAATCTGACACTCCAGCAGACGTTTTTTTACCTGAGCAAAATCTGTCCGGCTGCGATCAGAGCAAATGATCAAATCAGCGTCATAAGAGCAAAGAAAACGGAATGATTAGAATTGTTATTTCTGAAAAGTACATATTTTTTGTATATTTACAGGTTTTGTAGTACTTTCATATTTCTACTTTTGACAGAAGATATATTAAGGAGAGCAAAATATTTCGGGATATTTAAGGTTTTTTTAATATATACATAGGAGCAAAGGAATTTAAATGTTATTTTAATGTTAAGTTGTTTAAGTTCTAAGTTTTATAATTTAACAAGATATTTTTATTTAGAGCAAAATAATAAATACTGTAAGTGATTTAAGGTTTAAATTTAATATTCTTGTCTGTTTTTATTCATATTTATGTTCCAAAAACATTAAGTTTAAGTGTGTTAAATAGATTTTTATCCTGGTTGGCACGCGACCTTAAGTGCGTTTTAAATTTAGGCCCCTTGTGCAATTGAGTTTGACATCCCTGGTATAAGCAATGCACGCCCGTCTCCCCATGCAGTGCTGACCATTTGCTACTGATGACACACAACAAAGTACTAGCATATAAGGTTACCCCCTGATTTCAGTATTTTATTTTATTGTTGTAACTTCGCCCTGGACGGGATTATATATGGTAGGAAAAATATCTTTTTAAGGAGAAATTCAGGGTTCTTGAGACGGCGCTGCTATAACTGTATTCAGTTGTATTTTGTAGGTAGGGTTCGGCCTTGAACAGCGCTTGTCTTGTGACTTGTGCCGAGACAAGAAACAGACCAACACGCGAAGTAGAAACGGTCAGTAGCTGATAAGACGATCCTGAGCAGATGCCTCAGAACTGACGACGCATTTTATTGTTTTCGCGACCTGCTGGGGATTTATTTTTTCTTTAAACGAATGAAACCGGCATCCATCAATATGCCGTTTAAACCTTTTCGAGTGTCTTGTGCCTTTACCTCGATAGCATAACCTGTGTACACACACACGTGCGAATGAGTGTTATCAGTGGAGAGTCCGATAAAAGGACGACTGGCGTGTTTCAACAGCAGGTTGGAGGAATGTGCCTGTGGCTGCTCGGAAACACATCTGCGTGCGATGTGGATGTTTCTGGATGACAATGTCCAATTGTAGTCCTAGTTTTAAAATGTTCCCACTAACTTTCACATGCATCAAATTCAAAAGCTTAGCTGCCTAGTCATAATACAGTTTTTAACATGCTAAATCAGACTTGCCCTTTCCTCCTTGTGCAGGGTTCAGCAGAGAAGAGGGGGACCGACCAGTCGAGACTACAGCTGCATGAATTCTACATTGTGCTTGAGTTAGGTAAGTTGTCATGCATCAGTCATCAACTTACATTTACCAAGTGACAGCCAGGCCCATCACTAGCTACTGCATGCATCGATACTTTTAATGAAATGCCAGTCCGGTGTACAATACCATTGATAATAAATTTTAATTCTTATGCTGATGACATGCATACATTCTAAAATTTACTTTAAGTAGGAAGAGAGCAGGTATGCCTGGGGCAAAATGTTGTCTATAAATCAAAAGTTAGTAAGGGAGTGGTTTGGACATGACATCAGCTTTTCTTCCTGTCACTGATGACAAATGCACTCATGACGCTCTTTGTTTGCTTAGCCAGGTGTTGTTTGAGACTGTATGCGCTGAAAGGTCCTCCACCTGAAAGATGACTCAGTCGGTGCAAGTTAACCCAAAGCTGCCTGGTAAGTTAATCAGTATTTGGGGAAAAAAATTCACACCCTGGCCATCAAGGCCAATTTTTCAAGTTCAAAAGATATCGGTTGGCCTTGAAATGCAATTGTAAACAGAAGTTAACAACTTGTAGTCATCCAAATGAAATGCAGTATATACTCTCATACAAGCCTACATATTTAAGCCAACCCTCTAAAAGTGCTTTAGAATAGCCACATACTAAAAGAAACACATACCCAAAAGACTGACACTTGTATGTGGTTTACGTATTTAGCAATCATATCCTTAGACACTATCTTCATTGTCTTGATCTTCCACTTTCCCTCATCACTAATTTTCTTGGGACCCCTTATTATCAGTAAAAAGACAATAAAACGCACTAAATCACAATAACATGAGATGTGGTCCCTATCACACAATCAGGACGGCGCCGATTAACTGGGAAGAACATATCTAGCGAGGGGGTTATCATGAGGACACGGCACAACTGTGGGCCATTATGGACACAAGATGAAGACTTTGATGCAGAAGCCGGGCGAAGCACTTAGGTCGCCAAGATAGTCTGATTTACGAGGTTTGAACTCGGTGGAGCTAAACCGACAGCCTGACTTGAGTGGCTCTGCCTGTCTGTCTGTCTGTTTAATATTGTATTTTATAGTTCCAAATCCGGCTTGTATGAGAGCATGTACAGTAAGCAATTTTCATAACATTTAGGTGGTAAGAAGATAAGCTAGCAAGCAAAATAAATGTACCTCCTGAAGTTTAACATGTAGTTCTACTCCATGTCCCATCTTCCTTCCAGATTTGGCTTCCCCCTTTCTTTACTCCAGTCAAGACCAACTTGACCAGCCGGCATCTTACTCAGTCCAAACGCCATATGGTTTCCAGCTTGATCTGGACTTCCTGAAATATGTGGAAGAGATAGAAAGTGGCCATAACATCCGCAGGACAGCTGCAGTTGCCCGTCGTTCTGGACGGGGGCTCAAAGCCTCTCATAGATGTGTGGGGGGACGCAAAAGTGGTTGGACATCCACAGAGTCTCTATCCTCCCCTACTAGTGAGGATGGCAGGGTGCCACCACTGCCACCGCCAAGAAACCGTCTTGGCTCTGCGCCCTGTGAAGCCTTTTCTCTATCCCCTGTGACCCTCCTAAGTGTCCCCCCACTCTCTGCTGGTGCCAAGATGCCTCCCCCACCACCCCAACGCAACCCAAGGGTTGAGCGAACTCTCCTGGAAACGAGCCGGAGACTTCAGCAGGAGCAGAGTCATCACAATGATGGCCGATTTCAGCTCGCGGACCCTCCCAAGCAGCTGTCCACATCTGTATCAAGTCAGCCTCAGCAGAGCAGCTGGACCAAACCCAGTCCCCAAACCTCTGGACTCAACACCCCTGCAACCGGCACGGCAGCGACTCCGGTGCCCCCCAGCCAGTTGCAGACTGTTAGAGAGCAGATGGCCACAGCCTTGAAACAACTGAAGGAGATGGAGGAACGAGTAAAAGGTGTTCCGGCTCTAGAAAAAGAGGTGGCTGAGCTCCGTGCTGAGAAAGGCAAGTTATTACTAGCACTCGAGGAACAGAAAGCAGCCATGGAGGTTGTCTCGCTGCCACAGAACCTGTCGGTCACATCATCTACCCAGACCACAGAGATTTCTGAACCCGACTGTAATAGCCTGTTGAATTGTTCGGCCTCACCTGGTCGAAAAGGCAAATCGGATGAACTGAAAAAGCTTGCTGAGATGTTTGAGACCAAAGATGAATGCGCAGCAGAACCCTCAAAAGTTGTGACAAAGGTGCATGGAAGGTTGTCTGTCGACATGAAATCGGTGGCTGTGGGAGAAGATCAGCCGATGGACTCGGTCGTTTTTTATTATAGCCAAGGCGTAAAGGATGCCTCCGAGGTAACCGAGATCCTTGTTTGTGAGAAGGGCGTAGAAACTGAAAAGCGTGTGTTTCGGGAAGCAGGGATGCAAACGTCAGCAGAGACGGCAGAGGCGGAAGTCTGGGTTATGGAGTCACTGCTTGGGCTGAGGACTGAGGCCCAACTTGAAATGGACACCTTACAGGACACTATTAAATTCCAGCAGGAGTCCATTACAAATCTAAAGAGCCAGCTGAGCCTGGCAGACAAGGATTTGGGAACCCTTCGATCGCAGATCGAGGAAACGGCGGTTAAAGTCACCCTTGAGAAAGGAGTCCTTGTGAAACCAGATGACACGGATGCCCAGACTGAGACTACGTTGACTCTCCTACAGGATGTCGCTGTTCTTTGCTGCCCAAGCGTTGTGAATGTTTGCGTCGGGACCAGCTTTGCAACAGAACTGATCGAACAAGGTAGCCAAACCGATGCAAAAACTACATCAGAAGAAAAAGTATCAGTAGGTTGTCAGTATGATAACGTGATTGGGAACAAGACTGAAGAGCAGAAAGTTACCGTGTTGAAGAAGAGGCAGCTGACCATAAACGATTACAAGATCTTTCCAGAAGAGGAAGTTGGTATGTCTGTAGAGCGAGAAGAAAACGAAGAGAAGATAACACCAACAAACAAGACAGGTATTGTAGTTCACTTCTCTAGTCTGAATTGGACCTTAAGTTTTACAATTCTAGTTGTCTATCTTATCCACCCTTCCGGTCCAAAAAAATGGCTGCAGTTGCGTAGCGAAAGCCAGCATCAAAGCAATCTTTTTTTGTCAAAGGGAGCCTCATTAACCGATTTCACGATGTGCTCATTGAAGTTAATCGCCTTGCATAAACTTTTTTCTTTTGCTCGACCTGCAAGTGGGGACGGAATACGATGTTGGCAGAGACCAAGTAGTCCTTTTTGCAGTTTTCGTATTTCTGAGAATGGTGGCAAACAAAATTGTAAAAACAGCTCATCAGCAAAGACTTGCTAAGACTGAAATGGACGACATTTATTTATTTGAACTTGTATGGTAGCTATATGTTTGTATTTGTGTCATATTAAATATATATGCTATTTAAAACAAAATGAATTGCTTTACATACAGGAAATACGATTTTGTTTTTAGTATCTCCAAAGAACCATCTGGGGCTGTAATTTTAATATTGATACCACATTGATATTTTTAATACTGTACTGTCAAGCTAAACACAAAACAGTGCTACCAAAAACTACGAATCTTGCGTCGTGTTCTACGCCGGTTTATAGCAAATCACAAAATACACATTTTTTATCAAATCTACAAAAATCGAAAGAAAGATCCAGCAAAGCTGATTTTCGTATTGTCGATGTTGATTCTTGCTATCTGCTGGAGAGTTGCTAAAACAGCCGGTTTGATGTGCAATTTCTTTATGTCCAAACAGACACTTTTGATTTCAAAATGTCTCTCTTGAATGTTTCAACCAAAAATCTGAAAACTACCTTTATCCATTTAGAAATTATTTTTAATATTTCGGCAGCTCTGCTAAATATAACATTATCCTGGTGATTTATATTCTATTTTAACCTAATGTCTGCGTACACTCTTAGATTTTCGTCATGTACTTGCCTAAAAATATCCTACCAAAAATGATCTGTGATTTTAAAGTTAGTGTGTATCGGTTGAGCTGTCCATAAAAAGTATTTTCTCCAAGTATGTGTTAACAAATGCCCAATAGAGTTCAAAGATATATATATTTTTTTTCCAAGGCGCCCATCTGCTTTTAGCAAAGCTGTTTGGGCCATCGAACACATGAGGTAGGAGGAAAAGAGGAGTTTTGCCTCAATACTCTTAACTGAAGCTGGAAGACAAATTGTAAATGGCATATTTATATTGATTTGGGACACAGGATTTGGTATTGAACCAGTTCAGGGTGTCCCCTGCCCACTGCCCGAAGATGGTTAGGATAGGCTCCAGCACCCCCGTGACCCTACTGAGGATAAGCGGTGCAGATAATGGATGGATTTGGCATTATTATCATTTCATCCATTTGATTAAATCATCAAATGACACACAGTGAAATAAAATGTGCTAAAGAATTAGCTTTTGTCTAGAGAGTGTGTTAGGCAGTTTTTTCAATTTTGTCTGAAAATATATGAGGTGGCTCTCTCAATTTATTTTTAAAACCGTTTTTGCTTTTATGGCTCTTTGGGTCAAAAAGGTTCCTGACCCCTGCTCTAAACGATCAAATATACAAAAATTATAGGGACAACGTGTATTAAGGGCCTCCTAATGGTTTAAAAACTTAGTTCATGCATTCTTTTTGAATACTTTGTTTGCACTTTTTTTATTGTTGGCCATCTTGCTGCTATGGGCACCAAGAAAATGAGGATAAAATGGTGCACTTTAGTCACTTGAGTAGTTGATATTCTTCCTTGTGCTTTCTATCACTAGTTTTTGATTCCACTATACAATGCAGCGACATCTATTGGTTAAATATCACACAGCATTCCTTTTAATGTGATATTATTGTATTGTAACAATGCTTTGATATTTGATCCTCAATAGAAACTGGTATTCTGAAATCAATCATGAAGAGGAAAGACGGTGACGGTGCAGTTGAAAATCGAACGGGGAAAAAGAGCTTGCAGTTCGTTGGCATTCTCAACGGAGGGTGCGTCATCCTGTGTAACGCATGAAATCATTTCTTGACCATATCTGATCATATTGCATCAATTCAATGTACTTCCTACGTTAGAGTGGCACCTCTACATACAAGATGAATTTGTTCCTAGATTGTGTTCACATCTAGAATTTCTCATACTTTTTCTTATGTAGAATAACTGAAATCAATCAATCCTTTCCCAGTCTCCCGAAAGAGTCTAAGGCAGGGGTGTCAAACGGGCGGGGCGGATTAGGCCAGCTAAGGGATTGAATCCGGCCCATGAGACGACGCTGAGGGGAGCGCAAGAGAAAAACGAGCTGCAGGTTGAAATATGTCCACTTGATGTTGCCAAAGCCAGGTGCCACTCACAAAAGATGCTGTATTTCTGTCCATCCCTCTCTCTCTTCCTCCTCTTTTCTCTCTATCTCTCTTTCACTCTCTCCTTTTCTCTTTGTTCTTCTTTGTCTCTTTAGCTCTGTGTCTTTTTACTTTCTTTTGCTCTCTTCCTTTTCCTTTTCTTTCCCTCCTGCTTTCCCCTTCTCCCTTTCAATTTCCCTTTGGGTTTCTTTCTTTTTCTCCCCCTTACTATTTCGCTTTTTGTCTCTTTATTTTCTCTCGTCTCTTTCTCTCTCATTTTCCCTTTCTTTTGTTCCTTGTCACACTATCTCTCCCTCTTATTTCTTTCTCTTTTCTTCTAAATCGACTAGTCCGGCCCCCGAGAGAATGTTTGTTTTATCGTGTGGCCCCCGGGTAAGATTGAGTTTGACACCCCTGGTAGATAAAGAACACATCATCCCGGTCACTAAATACACATTTAAATAGTAATTGAAAATAAAAATACAGTAATAAGATAATGAGCGAGGAAGGTAATGCGTACCTGGTGGCTTGGGTCCTGAGATGCAATGTGATTAACCCAAAAAAAAAAAACGCACCATCAGCGCGGAATCAAGTCTGTGTGGCGCAAACTGGGACAAACTGATTCTAGTGGTGAGCAGTCTCTAGTGGTACCATCCGGTAAATCTCGTAATATAGATTTTCTCTCGTATGTTGGGCAAGAGGTTTGCTCAAAAGACATCTTATATCTCATATTTTGCGCGTGTCAAGCAGCTTGTATGTAGAATGTCCAGAAAATCTGCAAAAATTGAAATCAAGAGTCAACTTCAATGTTTTCTTTCAATAGATACGAATCAACATCCAGTGAGGAGGAGGAAGATGATGATGACGACGAGGAGGAAGATGGAAGCTCCTCTGAAGAAAGCGGCGACGGCGAATGCTTGGACAGCACGGAGGAAGACGAAGCGGATCCGGGGGAGGAAACGTCGGAAGAGGAAAGAAACATCAACCTGGACGAGAGCGACACGGACGAGGAAACTCTGCAAGCGACCAAGAAGGACTCGTCTGATGCCGTCAAAGAGAAGTTTGTAGCTCCCGGTTTTGATTCTCTGCTCGCTCTTAGTAAATTATTTGACATTTTTTGTGTGCGGTTCAACAAATGTTTGGTGACAGGCGGAGGTGGGTGGTAACGGATTACATTTACTTAAGTTTTGGGACAATTTGTATGTCTAGGAGTACTTTTATATCACTATGCTTTCTACTTGAGTAGCTGTGTGGGGAAAAAATGTGTACTCTTATGGTGCTACGTGGAAATGTATGTATATATATATCTCTCATCTCATCAGCTGCACCGCTTATCCTCAGTAGGGTCGTGGGGGTGCTGGAGCCCATCCCAACAATCATCGGGCAGTGGGCAGGGGACACCCTGAACTGCTTGCCAGCCAATCGCAGGGCACACAGGGACAGAAAACTCGCTCGCCTATTCACACCTAGGGACAATTTGGACCGGCCAATCCACCTGAATTGCATGTCTTTGGAATGTGGGAGGAAACCGGAGTGCCTGGAGGAAACCCACGCAAGCACAGGGAGAACATGCAAACTCCGCACAGTAGGTCCGGTAGCTGGATTTGAATCCACACAGGAGGTTCCCAAGACCTTAGAACTGTGCCGCACATGCGCTAACCACTGCACCGCCGTGCTGCCCATATATACATACAAAACAAAAATCCTGTAATATGTCACAAAAACAAAAGGGGGTTTTGGGGTTTTTAAGGGTTATTGATCTATCTTCGTTATTCATTATCCGTTATCCGTTATCGGTCAGTTTATAATACGCTACAAAGCCTAGGAGCCGGGACACTTACTCTCAAAAACAAAAGGATGTAATGTCATCGCCACAAAGTTTGCATTTCAACAAATACATGAAAGCCACAATGTTGGGTTTTTAGGGCCGATGCCGATTATTAGTATCGAGGTGACTGAGAGCAGATATTGATTTGCTGTAAAAGCTAAAAAAAAATTGCCGTAATAATAATCAATAATGCAATAACAAAATATTTGTTATGAATTCAAGTCATGTTTTATTTGTAACCGTACACGCGCTGCCCTACTTACAAACGATCCGGACGATCGTTCGTAAGTTGAATTTGTTCGTAAGTTGCTTCAGTGCTATGTTTTGTATGTTTAAGGCTTGTATAAGTAGCTTGTATTGTTTTGTATTGAAAAATAAATGTACAATAAAATAATATGCTCTATAAAGATAAAGTTAAGTGTAACTTACTTTTGAAAAAATGGGCTTCGAGAGTAAGGTGCCTTCCTCCTCCGTGGTAAAAAGTGGCCGAAAAAAAGCGATCCAACCATTTTCTCAACCGCATCAAGCTTCCATATTCCACTTGCGTTTCAAATGAAATGGCTCTCTCCTTCTTTAAACTTTACACCAACATTATTTATTGGATGCACAAGATATTAAACAATAAAAATATCAGCTCTTAGCACACTGGAGATACAGTATAGAATGTTTACACACAAACTAGGAAGAGGAAGCGGATTTCTTCTTCAGGGTGGATGCTGGGTACCCCTCAAAGCGCCACCACACTCCAGTAGCAGCGGAAAGAAGCACTATAGTAATGTCCTGTCCTCGGAAAACTGCACACACTACAAAATCTAACCTTCAGAAATGTCTGGATATTTTTCGACATCTTGAAAAAATGTTCGTATCCACCGTTTTTCGTAAGCAGGGGGGCATCTGTACATTTACTTGAGTATAATTTTTGGCTACTCTACCCCCTTCTGGTGACAGGTTTGAGCTGAGCTCGAAAATGCATGAAGCTTGCCTCATTCTCAAAAACCATCTCAAGGATGACGTCCAAACACTGAAGAGTAAGGAAGTGGTGCGTGCTTGCATGTTTTTTTTCATTTATCCTGGACTTATTATATTGTCCGGACTACAAGCTGCTACTAGTTGTCTATATTTTTTAAACACTACTGCTTATTTTTGTTTTGGGGTCCTGCGATTAAGACACTCGCAGAGTGTGTCAGCAGCAGTCAATATTAATGAAATCAGCATTCATATATTGACAGGAGTGCGACAAAAAATAGGGTTTCTATGGGTGCTTCAAATCCTTGAAAATGTTTGAATTTTAATGTTGTGTTTTAAAGGGTTGAAAAGTACTCGAATCGTGGGTGAAGTGCTTGTAAATGCTTGAAAGTGTTGCCATGTTTTTTTTTCAACAGGCCTGCTTAAAAATGATGCAGACACTGCTCTCCGGTGGGTTCGCTTTACCATTGCATTTCTTCTTAGCGTGTGATGTAGCTGCAGCTGGCATTAATTTCTACGGCAGTGTCCTCTGAAACCTCATCAACCCCTACGGGTCACAAGAAGACAGATGCATGTTACACCTAAACAAGGCATTATTATTAAATGAGTATTAGTGCAAGGATTATGGACATTACGGGCTATGCAAAAAATTGACTGTAGCGTTTCCCAGTGGTAAATTCTAATGGGAAAAACTTCCTGCAACTGAAAAATGTAAGCTAAATATTACCGTCAAACATCCATCCCTTATCTGCGCCGCTTATCCCCAGTATGGGTCGCGGGGGTGCTGGAGCTCATCCGCAGTGGGCAGGGGACACGCTGAACTGGTTGCCAGCCAGTCTCTGGGCACACAGAGTACTCACTCGCTAATTCGCACTTAGGGACATTTTTTACCGGCCAATTAACCTGACATGCATGTTTTTGGATTGTGGGAGGTAACCAGAGTGCCTGGAGGAAACCCATGCAAGCACGTGGAGAACATGCAAACTCCGCACAGGAAGGCTGGTAGCTGGATTTGAACCCATGACCTCAGAATTGCCACACATGCGCTAAACAAATGTTTTAACATTTACTCAAGATCTAAAAATCATGTCTTTATAATCACATGTAAATTAGACACATTTCTTCCTCTGCAAAATCCATGACTCAATCCAGATATTTTTAATTGAAACTGGAAAATTGTCTTTGTAAGTCCGTAAAAAGTGGCTCGAATTTGGCCTTGAAAAAGGTATACAAACCTTAACATTCTCAAAAAAAAAAAACTCGATGTACTGCCTTAAATTCAGAAGCCCGTACAATCACAAAAGCCTGAACACATTGCGGAACCATGCTACTGATCCTAAGCGCTCCCATCCTTTGCACACATGACATTGCAATAGGAGACCAAGTCTTGCTACTACTACATAAAATATCGTTACTAAGGAGGGGTACACGATAATTATCAGGCTGACTATTATCAAACCGATAACAGCTTTGTAAGATGTCGGTTTTCTGCCCGATAGGAATAATAAATCTGAAAATCAGTCACCTGCTGCCACATTGAATATTCAATCAGTCCAACACTACTTGTTAGAAAGAATACATGCATTTGTTTTATTTTTATTTTTTTTAATAGTAGGAGCAATACTTGGTCCCCTTTAGTACTTTGTCATGTGCGCATGGAATGGAAGAGATAAAAATCAGTCACATGGCTCTGCACATCTGCAGGCTGTTGTGATTGTACAGGCTTCTGAATTTTAGTCTACACAGTATATTGAGTTGTCTTTTTAATTTTTTTTAGAATGTTTACTTTGTACTCCTGCTTATATGTGAATGCCAATATAATTGGTATTGACTGCTGCGAACACAGTCCTCAAACAAATTTGTTAATCGCAGCACAATGGGTTACTTTTTTGTACTTGATAATTCCCAACTTTTTTTTTTTAAATGTAAGAAATGGACGCGAGTGAGTTCATTCTTATATCTGTTTAAGCCTGCAGCTTAAAATCCGGTGTGGCTTGTACAAAAACAAAGACTAGTTTCGTTCTCGAATTTGCGCATACTGCCTTTTAATCAGCTGCACTCTGTAGTCCAGATTTTACACGAATTCAAAAACAAGTATTTTAACTGAACATATGCTCTCTTTCCAATCTTTGTATCTTTGACCTTGCAGCTGGCCAGCACCCACATGGTCCAAATGGAGTGGTTCCGCATTTCCAGCGCCAAAACAGCTCAACCTTCGAGGGTCTCTGACTACCTTATGGCATTTTCTGAGGTTTCTGCTCTTTTGCTGGAGCGCATAGTCAACATGACTGACGGCAATGGAAACAGCGCCCTTCACTACAGCGTGTCGCACTCTAACTTTGGTGTGGTGGATCTGCTGCTGGACACAGGTTGGTGAACTTGCAACTCTTCCTAGTGGTTGGTTGTTGATTTTATTCCTTAAAAGGATATCCAAATTCCCCAAAATACTAAGTGCGAGAAAATATTATGTTTTTGCATATCATTTATATATATTTTATTTGTATATTCCAATTACATAAATTACACACAAAGAGCTAAGGAGGGCTAATAGGAATATGTGGAAAAACGGGACGCTGGCTGACCAAAAACATTTAGTAAGCAGCCAGTTTGGGAACCAACAACAAAAATGGCCAATGCAACAAAAAATGAACCCAGCTGGAAATAAACCAAATTGACATGGCAGGCTGGCCAGCTGCTAAAGAGGGCTAACCGGGACCGATTGGCAGAAAATTGTAAGGCTGGCAGACCAAAAACATGCAGTAAGCAGCCAAACTACCAGGGAACCAATAAACATGAACCAAGCCGGGAAAAAATTAACAACGGTCACAGCAGGCTTGCCCAAACAGAACCGGAAGCCTTCGGCAGCTCCCCTGCGCTAATGGTGAGTTATCTGGACAATATAAGTTGCGCAGAAAGAAACTCAAAAGCAACAATTGCCAACCTACGAAAAGAAAAAGTAGCAAACGCTTAAACTGAAGCGGGAAAACTTAACTTGCGCAGCTCTTGGAGATCGACGCACGTAACTTTGACAAAACAGGCACAAGTCCCCTAGTGACACGGTAATCAAAGTTACAATATCTCCAAGCAGAAATAAGCTGTATGAAATTGCTGTTCACTACAATCGCTGTCCGTTTTGGATGTGGGTTGTATTATTTCAACGAGACGCGTCATGTGTTCTTACTTCGTCTGCAATGGAACAGCTGAAGGGGATGTATTCTGAATTGAACAACTTTGAGACAAAATTTCTCGAGCCTTCCAGTGTGTGGAGTATTTTGCAACATATCTGCATGATTTTGGGGATGAACACTACACTTTGTGTATAATTGAAAAATAAAATATTTTTCTTTTATAATCCCTTCAAAGCAGGGGTCTCAAATTCTAATCTACTTAGGACATAGCTTGCTTTTCTTCAATTTGGTACGCGGGTGGGGCTGGGTATGCGCCAGGCTTTAGCAACAAGATGGTGGACAATCATGTCAGCCCCTTCCAGGTGAGCCTCATGTTAGGCCGAGATTTATTTAGTTAACATCTGATAATTCAAAAAAAGCATTTCATTCATTATAAGTTCATGTATTTTTGCCGTCTTTTAATGAATTATGTTTTGTACCACTAGGAGGTGCTCAATAATAAACATTGTTCCTTTAAACTTTTATATTGTAGTGGAGGCCTCAAACTATTATCCTGCTCACTGCAATTGGCCCTGTGCTGCGGGTTTGAGACCCCTGGCTCAAAGTGACATTGTGTTTTAAGCTCCTCCGCCTTCTAAAAAAAAATTGGACTCGTTAAAAAAATAATTATTTCAATAAATTAAAGAAATTTGTATTTGACCTATGAGGCTCAGCCAGAGGTAGCTGACATGATTGGTGGCCATCTTGCTAAAACGGGTATGCAGGAAAACCTTGTAAAAGGAATATTGAGCTTTTTGGTGACTTTGAAGGTCCATTGTTTGTATTCTTCTTTGTGCTTTGTAGCTCTCCTTTATTACACAACGGCACAGTGTTAACCCCCACCCTAAAAAAAAAATCCCCTTATTCATTTTATTTTTATACTGTATAAATGTTATGACTTCCTAGTTTTTCCCCAACAGTGGAAAAAGTGAAATTGTTGTCCTTCACATTTCCATGGAAGCTGTATACAAAATAGGCTTCTTCAAATGATAACACAAAGGTTAAAGATGTTTTAATGAAAAGATAAAAAAAAAGTCCAATTCTGAAATGGTCCTTGTTGTAATACTTTCCTTTACAAGAACATTTTGTTTTTTGCTGTCCTTCAAGGAGTTTTCAAAGGAAGCTTGTCTAAATAAAGGTCAGGGGGAACTGATGTAGATTCTCGACGACTCTGGCCAAGGCCCAAGTATTCTAACTGCATCTCCAGTGCTATCTAGTGTGCGGGTGAGGAAACTGGTCCTAGACGGCCACTTTATAGTGTGTGCAAATAATTTAATATCGGAGGGTGACAAATTTTAAGTGTTCTACAGGAATTATATTGCTATGGGACACAGGCTCTGGCATAGTTATTATTTCATAGATTTTATCCCATCATCAAACATCAAGCTGTTAAATAAAAGAATAATTAGCTTTTGTCTGGGGAGAAGGTTTGGAATTTTTGTGGGTGTTTTGTCTTATATATATTTATATAAATATAATTTGCTTTAGAAACAAATTTTGTCAAATAACTTCACTAGATATAAATGGGGAAATGGATAACAGTGTATCAAACTGATTTTTAGCTTGGGGGCCACAGGGTAGAAAAAATTCTCATGGGGGCTGGACTAATAGGTTAAAGAAAGCAAAAGAGAACAAAAGGTGAGAAGAGAGAGGAAAAAAGACACAGAAAACAAGAGGGAACGGGAGAGGGCGAGAGAAGGGAAAAAGAGAACAGAGAAGTTGAGGGAGAAAACAAAAGTAGGTAGAGAATGAGTGAAAGTGCAAAAGAAACTTGCGGATAAGAGTGAGAGGGTTAAAGAGAAAAACAAGGTAAAATGAAGAGGGACAGAAATAGTAAAAAAAAAAAAAAAAAAAAAAAAAAGAGAAAAATAAAGGAGATATACATCTATGATCTGCACCGCTTATCCTCAGTAGGGTCGCGGGGGTGCTGGAGCCCATCCCAGCTATCTTCGGGCACTGGGCAGGGGACACCCTCGACCTGTTGCCAGCCAGTCGCAGGGCACACAGACAACTCACCTGCTTATTCACACCTAGGTACAATTTGGACCTGCCAATTAACCTGGAATGTGGAAACCGGACTTCCTGGGGGAATCCCACGCAGGCACGGGGAGAACATGAAAGAAAAACTAAGTAATATAGCTCCACTGTCTTTGTGACACCTGGCTTTGTCAATATCAGTGGAGATATTTCAAACTGCAGCTCATTTTTCTCTTGTGCTTCTCTGGGTGGTTTCGCAGGCCTGATCTTGCCTGTGTGTCGCATGTTTGACACCAGTAGGCTAAAATAAAAGATTAAACTGTATTAACAATTTGAGCCCTACTCAAAAGTTGAAGTAGGCATTATGTGGGACACTTGATGTATTTTGCCCTTGATCTTTGGTATCTGGTTCATTGCATCAAAGACAATCACAAAAACGGTATTTTCAATTTAAAGTACAATGTTACATTTACCTTACATTTTCATCCTTTTGGATTTGACATGTACAGTCGGATTGCGTGTGTCAATGTTTCCCTTTGTTGCAGGCATGTGCCGCGTTGACCAGCAGAACAAGGCGGGTTACACGGCCATCATGTTGGCCGCTTTGTCCACGGTGAAGGAGGACGAGGACATGGCCGTGGTCAAGAAGCTCTTTAGCAAGGGAGATGTCAACGCCAAGGCCAGCCAGGCATGTGACACACAACCTTATCCAGTGCACAAAACATCAATTTGATTCGGGAACATCGTGACGTCCCACCTGAATGGGAGTATCTAGGAGTATAAATCTAACTTTACAAGCGAGGCCAATGGATTACTTGGCTTGGAAAACCTAATCCAATCAACTCAAAGTATTGTTCATAATACCCCTGACCTTAAATGAATGAAAACTTTATTTCGAACATTAAAATAAAAACAGGACAAAAACAATGAGTCAACAACAAAATAATGTCACATAATATGTTCGAAAAAGGGTAGTCAGAAGCAGACGCTTATTTTCCCTACCCCTTTATCTTCCCTATTAAAAACATTTTACAAATCCTCTTCTCCTTTTGTGTCTAATATAACAAAATCTCATGGTTATACTTAATACATAGGTCATATCAATAATTATAATAATTACAATAATCACATATTTTATACACTAATCGTTGTAATATCATCCCTCAACGACATAATGCCACTAGTTACCAAACATCACTGCTGCACCAATGATAATAAAAATAATATTTATAATAAGTTATGATATAATGGCAACAATAACAACAAAGTTAACCATAGTTTTAAATGCAGTATTTCCAATCTCACTCATATTCCATTTTCTTCATCCCTTTATTTCGCCAGTAATGTTTTTTTGTATTTTAGGGCATGGTCACACAGCCTTTCACGGGCGTATCGAGGCTGAATCACGGCCAGAAATTTCTGCCCACAAAGCGGACGCTTTGAGATCGCGATACAGACGAGATACAGCCGTGCTTTACACGCGGTTAGAAATTCACACGCGGTTGGCCGTGCGAAAAAGTTTTGCGCTGCTTAAAACTTTAGACCACGGGTAACCGCGGGCGGCACACGTGGTACACACGAGGTAATGACGCGGTACAGACGCGGAACTATGTGCTACGGCCGCAGCCAGAGCGTGGTTACACGCGGGTAGGACGCAAAATTTTAGCGGGTAATCGCGGGTGGAGCACGGTCCTAGCACGTTTGTTCTGCGCCTGTATCGCAGTGTTATCACGTGAATTAGCATGTGTAACGCGTGTGACGGTCAAACGCCTTTCTCTGCGTATATACAGCACGATTTGCCGAGCACACATCAGTTGTGCTCGAGACGTCAAGGGGTGAACATGGATCCCCGTCACCGTAGTGACCTCGTCTTAATCCATTTTTATTTCTTGACATTTCATTTCATAACAAGATAATAAAATAAAAATGAAAAACTATTACAATAATAACATATTGGCTTCTTCTTCGGTGCCATAGCTTGAAATCTTTATCTTCACGGGACTGTGTCTTGAGCGGTTATGATTTCTACAGCCCGGCTCGGCAGCTCTTATACCAGTGGTCCACACGCGGAAATGACTCAATACTCAAAATCAATACTTTTACAAGGCACTATTGAAGTGATGAGGCAAATGTATAACGTTATGTTATACATGAAACAATTGTGGGAATGTGGGCAGCCTTACCCACGAGTGATTGAATCACGCTGGGAAACGTAGTCCATCAGAAGAGATTGCAAGTCACAAGACTGTGCAGCCTTGTGCTTCGCTCTTTAAATCCAATTATTGATGCGTGTTGTTTCTCTTAAGAGTGCCAAACATTGCACGCAGTGGAAATTTACAGGCTATTTTTATCTACCCCAACAAAGTTTTCCATTTGGGAGATCAAAAAGTTGCATTTTGAAAGAAGGCAATTAAAAGCTTTTGACTTTTTAGTACAGGGTGGGGAAATCTGTGGGAGTTGTGGGCTGATTTGGGTTCCACAATTTGGCCTGGGGCCTGAAGACCGATCCAATTTTTTTAGATATGAATATACATGCAAACATCTACGTGTTGTATTTATTTTTGTTTTTGAATAGAGTGATAGTATCTAATCTGTTTTGAAACGCTCCAAATCAAAGAATAATATACACCAGGGGTCTCGAACCTTTTTCAAGAGCGGTTTCTTTAGCTAATAAGAGCACACAATTTGATAAATTTCTAAAATAACTTGGAACAATACTATGTTGTTATTACCAGGTTAATTATTGGAAATGGGGTTAAATAGACTGTCAACCTTTAAAAACTAATGTCACTAGAAAATCAACACCGGTCAGCAGGAACCTCAACTGTCCTTAGGGGGCACCACTTTGGAGTCTCATGATTGAATAATTGTAAGCATTTTATTTGATATTCAGTTTGAGTTTTTTTCTGTAGAAATGTTATGTATTAGTGTTTTTTTGTAGTATTTCGTGATAGTGTTACTGCAGTGTGTTGGACTTGTGGTATTACTGAAGTAGTGTTTTTGTTTTTTGTATTTATGTAGTCTTTCTGCAGTTTTATATTTAATGATTTGTAGTATGTTGTATTTTTTTAGTATTATTGATAATGGTAATAGTGTTGATTTCTTATTTGTGTAATAACATTTCTGTAGTAGTACTTTTGTAGAAGTTTTTGTTGTATTTTTGGAGTATTCTTGCAGTTGTATATTTGTAGTATTTTTATTTTAGTATTTCTGTTGTATTTCCAATTATCGTTACTGTAGTGTATTCCTTTAGTACTATAATGCAGTATGTTTTTTTCTTTTCAGAAGTACAGCAAACTGATATTGGGTCCGTTTGTAAGGACTGAATTTCATTTTCTGGTTTGTATTAGTGTAGTAGTATTACAAAGTTGGCACCAAAAAAACATTTTGTTATTAGTACTTTATTTACTTACATATACTGTCATGACAATTCCACCATGTGAGCTGTAGTAAGCCCAGCCCTTTTGGAGTACAACTCCTGCTCTTGTTGTACTCCAGCCTTTGTGCAAAAATCTGGAATGGGGTAGAAGGCCTTATTTTGAGTCTTATCCCTTCCTTTTGCAGGCGGGTCAGACGGCGCTGATGCTGGCGGTGAGTCACGGCCGTCAGGAGATGGTGAAAGCGCTCTTGGAGTGCGGCGTCGACGTCAACGTGCAGGACGACGAAGGATCGACGGCGCTCATGTGCGCCAGCGAGCACGGACGCGCAGAGATCGTCCAACTCCTCTTGGAGCAGCCCGCTTGCGACATCTCCGTCCTTGATAATGTCAGTTACCGTTTCCGACGTCAACAAATATTTTCAAAGTCGCCGACTTAGTCCACGGGCGCAGAAGAGTTTATAGTCCGGCCCATGAAATGACTCAGAGAAACGCAAATATCTATCTATCTACCTTGGTCATATCCTTCAAGAGGGGTGACCGACAGCAAGACAAACATACAAAAACAAAGAAAATAAAAGGGTAAAATAGCAAAAAAA
This sequence comes from Urocampus carinirostris, assembly GCF_059441175.1. Classification (NCBI taxonomy): domain Eukaryota; kingdom Metazoa; phylum Chordata; class Actinopteri; order Syngnathiformes; family Syngnathidae; genus Urocampus; species Urocampus carinirostris. The sequence continues at coordinate 27,276,631 of NC_142360.1, forward strand.
CACACACACAAACATTTCTGGACCATGGCCAACCCAAAAACCCAAACAAGTTAGGCACCTCGGCACCCAAGTTGGTCATGCTTTCGTCCCTCCATGTGAAACGGGACGCAAGAAAGCGGCCATGTCACTCGGGTCAGGGTGACACAACACACTCTTTTGTTCAACAGCTGGGCCCGACACCTTTCCCTGGTTTACCCCTGCCGCATCATACAGGCACCCTGCCCATCCCTTAGAACGCGCCCAAACATCCTTTTTACAACACCTCTCCACTCATTCCTATCACCAACAATAGCTCTAGCTTTCACTAGATTTAGACCTCTTTCCTGCAGTGCACTCATAACACTAACCATCCACTTCAATCGCAGCCTTCCTCTTGCTCTCCTTCCATTTACTTGGTCTTTAGATACTCTTCAACATTCGCTCCCCATCCATCCTCTCCATGTGTCCAAACAAACTGAATACTCTCTTATACACACACACTTGCTCGGTTTCCCTCCTACTCCAGTACTGTCTCACAATTTCATTTCTCAATCTATCCCATTTTGTCACTCCTAACATACTCCTCAAGCACTTCATCTAAAAAACGTTTAATTTCCTTCTCATATCTGCATTCAGGCTCCAAGTCTCTGCACCATACAACACAGTCGGCACAATCACACTCTCATACAGTCCCCTCTTAACATCCATACTCATACTCTTGTTGCTCTCCGCAGAGCACCCAAAACCTTGCTTCCATGATTCACTCTGTGCAATACCTCGCATTCCATTCCACCAACTGCAGCCACATCACAACCCAAGTACCTAAAGCTTTCAACTTCTTCCAGCACCTGTCCATGCAACCTCATTTCTAACGCCATGCCCACTCGATCACGTGAACACTTCATCACCTTACTCTTCCCAACATTCACACATAGCGTTTGAAATAGAATGATAATAAATGGTACTTCGAAGCGCCTTACAAGACAACCGCTGTACATATAGTAGGATAAAACAAGCAAGTAATAAACCACTTGGTGTTAACAAAGCCAGGCACCACTCCCAAAGCAACTGGAGCTGGATCACTTTCTGACTCTTTGGGTCATTCTCCGTTTGTCCTTTTCTCCTTCTTTCACTTTCTCTTTATATCGCTGTCATACTTTTTACTCCGTCTTTGTTACTTGTTTCTGTCTCGTTCTCGCTCTCGTTATCTAGTCTGGCCTGTATGTTTTTTGTTTTCTACCATGTGCCCCCCTCCAAGCAAAATAGGTTTGACACCCCTGGGGATTAATCAGATAATTGTTATTTTGTTTGCCCTAAAATTTGCCTGAAGTTAATTATATGATGTGGAAAATAACAAAAAACATGACAAATGCAGCTTTAATTGAACATACAGCGAATTAGTACAGAATTAAGGCATTTACAACTTAATTAACAAGGTTTAAATATGTCAAGAGGCACTGCCAGACCAAACATGTTGACTACAAGCTAAACAGAAATGAGCGCTGTGAAAAGGTGAAGCACCTGGAAACTGTTTTAATGGCACAGCAGCCCCTTTTCACTAGACTCCGCAAGTCAAATGAAAATGCTACAAAGGAGAGCTCCGACGTCGCGATTCTGATCGCCAAGCACTGCTAACGTTTGACGGAGGGTGAATTTACGAAAGACTGTTCAAAATATGCCAAGCCGAATAGAAAGCTGAAAATATGTGAGAGCGACTAAAGTTTACACACAACTTGGTGTGATTAAAAATAAGGTTATCCTTTTCAAGCAAACAATTAGATTGTCTGAATTTCACTAATATCCTTTGAGCCAAAATGAGGCAGCTGCTGCTGGATTGTGTTTCCCTTGTGCACAGCTGGACTGAGGCCGGGGGGAACTCCAGAGCAGTACAGGCCGGGATGCAATCTTACTCTGCGTGTATTGGTTTTGCACTGTCCAACTTTTGCTTCTCCCACTCTTGTTTTGCAGGATGGCAGCAATGCTCTTTCCATCGCCCTGGAGGCGTCACACAACGATACGGCCGTTTTGCTCTACGCTCACATGAACTATTCAAAAAGTCAACCTCCTCTGGTGAGTGACATCGTTTGCAACAATCTAGATATACTGTGGCTTTTTAAACTGTTTGCTGAACTAAAGTTGTCAAAAATATGATATGCAAATATGTAAACGAATACCATAATTTCGGGATTTTAAGGCAGTTTTCTTTCATATTTTGGCCGGGGGTGTGAACTATACTCCAGTAAGACATGTGAAATTATTAACACATTATTATATCTTGTCACATGTTATTTTCATACTAAACCGCAAGAGGGCGCTCGAGGCCAGTGTTGATAATATAACAATGCCCTGTTGTGGGTGGATGATTTTCGAAGCGGGAAGAGGAATTGATGAGGCCTATCAGGCATGGATAGTTCATGCTCTTTATACTAAAGTTATCTGAGTAACTATCATTATATTAACGTCGTTACTGATCTGTGTGTCTAAGATAATGTGTGGTAACATTAGTAAACTGTGTTCACTATTTTTTTGTTTTTAAATTTCCTTTCAAGGTCACACGTATAGTTTTGGTGTTGGTTTTTATCGAACAAATTTCCCCTAAAAATGAGACTTGTTTTATTTTCCTTCTAAATTATGCAATTTTTCGCTGCTCGACTTATACTCCATAGAGACTCAGTCCAGGAAAGTAAGTTTCTGATTTTAAATGGTAAAGGGACCGTGTGTAACATTTAGTGCCTCCTAGTGGTATAAAAACATTCAGCCCCCCAAAAAATGATCTAAATCAATGAACTATCATAACAAATTTCTATAAGTATTAATAGGTGGAAAATGTGTTTCTTTTACATAACTGAATGAATACCTAGTGGTCAAATATTACAGAAGGTACCTTTTAAGGTTTTTTTGGTGGCAGCTTTGTCCCCATTGTCCCTCTGTGTCTACTTAAAATACTACAAAACTAAAATTTATGCTTTAAAAAAGGACCTAATATGTTGCTTTCATTCTGGGAAAAAATATGCAATTAACTGTACTGGAATCCTAAAATTTCTACTACAGAACTACTACCATGTAAACACCACAAAACTTACTACAGTAGTGCTACAAAATATGGAAATACTACAGATATCCTTCTATATTAATACTAAAAAAAGTACATATCAAATATAGTGCTTAAAAGCAAGGATCTAATATATTTTTTCACTTTAATTCTGTAAAGTACAAAGATAATACCACAGTAATGCAATACTGCAAAAATACAACTAATTAATATAGAAATATTACATTGGACATAGAGATCCTTTGCTACTTAGCACTTTGGTTACCGCTGGTTCATGGCTTTGCGGAATTTGAATTGAATTGTCTATTTTGTCATTGATATCAACGTATCATGCATTGTGTTCGGACAGAAAGCACACCGCTATCACGAGGGGCAGGTTATGTGTGTGTAATGGCTGGATGGGACTTTCTATGTGGACAACTGCGATAAGCTGGTGTATGCTCTCGCACAATTCGACGTCTCGGAAGCAATACAAAAACGGGAAACAAACGCTAGTTTTAGTGGTTCGTTACGTTGAAAATAAATTAATTAATCAAATCCGACTCTGAGGACTTGGAACTTCAACTCGAGGGAATCTGCTATGTTCGGAACACTTTTATTTTAACTCATTCAGTGCCAGAGTCGACCAATTTTTGCCATTTTGACTTATTTTAGAAGGCCTACAAAAATGGCAGGTTGGGGTGTTCTGGTCCCTATTAACTGGGAGATCTCTGTACTACAAAAAAACTAAATATAAAAATAAGTGCTCATTAGGGACCAAAAATGTGAACCGCTCTGCTGAAATGAGTTAAGTAGCAACCTTGTATTTTTAGCTTCAGGCCGATAAGAATTTTGAAAGATATTTTCCTTGAGTTTTATAATCCACAAAGATAGGGAAAGTAACAAAAATGGCGACTAAAGTTCAATATTTCTGATGTTAGAAAAATATATTTTTTAATGTGTGTCGTCTTTATTATGTGTGTACAAATGTTTTTGTTAAAATTAAACTTTAAAGTGAGACTATCCGTTTCACCGTAAAGCATTCGAATGACATTAGAAATGAAATGAAATGTAATGTAATGAAATGAAATGAAATGATGATTAGACCAAAAAAGCAAAGAAAGTTAATGTGATTTTCTCAGGTTTTTGTTCAGAATGCTGAAATTCTTCAAAACAGCTCATTTTTATAAAGCTCTTCCATTGATACCAAAAACAAAATTGACATTTGCTTCACTGCGACTCATTTTGGTAGATCAGGTCACATTTATTTCTTTGCTTTCATTCTATTAAGTCTAATGAAATAGTAATATATAAAAATGTTATGACAGAAATCCTGCTACATATATTCTACCCCAAAAAAATAACACAAATATAGTAATATTACTACGAAAATTTTACAAAATTCCTACTACAGTATTATTACTAAACTAAATACGGAATTAAGTTGTTGAAATGGGAACCTAACATGATTTGTTTCATTATGTTTCATAACCAATTGAACAAAACTAATTTATTTAAAACATGTTAGATGTCTGTATATTAATTTATCAATGAGAAAAATTGTCCCCTTTGCTAATTTTTTTTAACCCAGTGCGGCCCGCGACTCAGTTTGCCTACCCCTAATTTAAAGCCTCCAGCTGCAGCAATTGTAATGCTTGAAACAAACTAAAGTGTTACTTTTCTGCCCCCTACTGACATCATCTTGCTATTGCATTGTCTATCTGCCCCTACACAAATGAGGTTCCCATCCAAGATCCAGTCGTATGTAGAAATAAACTTAATACCTACAAATATACGACATATAGTAGATTATCACATTCCTAAGTGCAATTTATTCATTTGACTCATTTTATCAAGCAGGTCTTTTTTTCATACTGTATTTTGTCTGCAAAAAAGTTATTTAATACGGCACACTAAATGGAAACGCTTTTATATTTGACTTGGTGACTTATTTTTTTTTAAATGTTGATTTTGCGCCTCACTTGTCCCTAAGTGCGTCTTCCCAAACAATGCTTCACGAAAAACATTAACGTGTACTGTGCTCAAGATGCACATCCAAATACCTGGCTGCATTATTCTGTGCTTGCTTTTTTTTTATAATCAATAATTAATAAAGCCAAATTCATTTTAAAGTATAATGCATTGTATTTATTATATTCTCTAGTTCTGCCATCTTTTACATATTGTGCAGAAGTCTGGGGCAATAATTACAAAAGTTCACTACAGCCCCTTTTTTATCCTCCAAAAACGTGCTTTTAGAACCATACACAGGGTAGGATATCGAGATCATACTAATATTTTATTCCTGCAGTCCAAATTATAGAAATTAGACGATTTAGTAAATTTTTTTACTGCACAACTGCTATTTAAGGTCCACAAAAACATAGTGCCAGAAAACATACATACATTATTCATTAGGAAAGAAGGAAATTATAACTTGAGGGGCTGTAGTGAATTCATGATCCCAAAGGTGAGAACCACTAGGAAAAGTATGTGTGTGTGTGGAGTCAAATTTTGGAATAATTTACAAGATGAGATCAAACAATGTCCAACTATTCATGTGTTCAATTTTAAATACAAAAAAATATTCCTGGCGGAATACAGAGATGAAGAAAATCGGGTATGAGTGATGCGAGAGATTGGGAATAATGCGTCGAGAACTATGATTAACTATGTGTTGCTGTTGTTATATCATAACTATTATTATGAATAGTATTACAATTGTTATATAATTAGTGTGTTTAATAGGGAAGATGAAGGGGTAGGGAATATAAGCATTTGGTTCCGACTACCCCTTTTCGAACATATTATGTAATATTATTTTGTTGAGTTATTGATTTTGTTCTGTTTTTATTTTAATGTTCGAATAAAGTTTTTATTCATTCATTCATTATATTTATTTTAAAAAGTATTTTATTTTGGCCATGAAAAAGGTAAACAAACCCTGAATGTTGACAATAAAGTAAAAATAAGTTTTTTCCTCATGTATTGCCAAGTTATCAGATCAATATTTGGTATTGGCGGATACTAAAAAAATCCAAAGAATCTTTGTTTACTTCTGGCTGGGCCCCTCTGCCAAATATTTTTACCTAAAGTGGCCCACATCTCAATCTATTCAGGTCAAGGGTCAGCAAACTAACAAAATATCAATATCAAATGTAGTTGTCAATTTTTGGGACAAATAATGTGAATGTATGTATATCATTTGTGACTCTTAGTGCATGCTATGTAACTAACAAAAGCAATATATTTCAGTAAAACTGATCTTTTGTTTCAACTCATGAATTCATTTTGAATTTTAGGGAAGTCCAAAGGCGTTGGCGAGCACGACAAGCGGCCACACGTCCTGGCCTGCGGAATAACTCGACGCTAAAGAACTGGATTCGGGTGCTTCACTGGAATTGGCTCAAGTCCCTGTATTTATATATCGTAATAAGCCTTTAAAGTATTGTTAATATGAGATTATTTTTCCATTGGGATTTTGAAAGAATTATTCTGACTAATGGGCTTCTTGCATGTCTTCTACATGAATTGCACTCGGATTTTATACTCAGACAAACAAATACTGTAAGGCAGGCACGTCAAACATATGGCCCTGCAGACCAAACAAGTCCCTAGTAAAGGGTCGACAGACGTTCAGTCTGGTTATATTAAGGCACTATTTATGCAGTATTTTGTCAGCTTCAGTAGGCCCACTCTAGTAGTTGGATCCAATATTATTGCCTGGTCAATGCCAAACCTCTTATTTTGAATTTCTTTATTTCAAACCAGTATTACAATTACGGCAAACATTTTTATACATATTTTATACACTTGAATCTGTATATTCAAATTGTAGTATGTACAAGGCAGAAGCAAAGCTTTGACGTTTGTATTGAATTCCTTATCTATTGTTATAATTTGTATGAGAAGCTACAAATATAGGTTGAATGATAAAGCACAATACTGAAAAACATGGCTAAATATTTCGTGTGGCTTTTTTTCCCCAGCCACCTGAAAACTTAGTTTGGCTTAAATCCAGACTCGTGTTTGACATGCCTGCTGTATGTTCTTTAATAACTAGTGTCATGTTTAACATCAACATAAGTGCCTTAAAGTATTGTAGAGACAAATGTGGGATGATTTACGACGCAGAAATACTCAAAGAAAAAAAGATTCCCGTTTTACAAAATCTCCAGATGTGGAATAGTTGATGAAATGTGTGCAAAAATCACCAAATGTTTACTGCTGCCAAATATGTGACTAGAAGAGAACAATGATGAACCCTTGTGGCATGCATCTGTGTATTTTCAAAGGGAATTGAAAAGAAAACCCTTTGATTTTGAAATCATGAGGATGTTCAAAATGGAATTGTGCTGTGAGTTATTGCATTTTAAAGCCAATCACATAATATACAAAAAACATGGTACGTACATTATTTGGACGTATAAAACCCATTATAAGTCATTAACTTTGATGAATTGTAAACGTGTAATCCAATGCATTTCCTGAGATTTTAGTATTTATCTCTTCAATGCTGTTGAGTCATGGCAGTATGCAAAGCCAATTTGTTGTTGAGTGTTTATACTACCACACCAGCTGGTGGCGCCAAAGCCCAAATAAAAGTAGTTTGCAGGCAAAATTAACAAGTGTTTTTGGGTAAACTGCTATTAGATAGATAGATAGATACTTTGTTCATCCCCGAAGGGAAATTCACATTTCCAGCAGCATCCCTGAGCTGAGAACAATCGAAAATAACACGGGAGCTGCTGGAGTGGCTGCCATTCGTGACGGCGCCGGAAGAAAAGATTCAATTTGAATCATGTACAAACAAACAAAATATTCATGTTTCAATAAGTGGAGTGTTAATAAAATGGGGGGAAAATAATTTCTGATATTGATATAACCAGGTAAAACTAATTTTAAGTTACCTGTCCAAATGAATGTTGTGCCATCTCACCTTTCCACTCTCTCTCCTCTCACCTTTCCCACTCTCTCTCCTGCAGTTGACTTGCTGCTGCTCGCTCCTGATATTGTCAAAAAGAGGGCATCAATTAGAAAAATTGTCACCACCTTTTGACCAATTCAAAGATCTAATTAGGCCAGAGGTTTTGAACCAGGGTTCAAGAAGAAAATGAGTTGCAGTTTGAAATTTAATGTTGACAAAGCCAGGTGTCACTCGTAAAGCAACTAGAACTATTACCATACCTGTCAACCTGTACGTTTTTGCCGTACAAAGTATGTTTATTATACATTTGAAGACATGTGCGAAGCACAGGAAAATCTGTACCGAAAAACGCAAATATGTCAATGATGGGTACCATCCGGTATACACAGACTATCATGGAACGGCAAATCAATCAAGTCAAACGAGTTCCCCGCAGTAGACTCTATCTCGGTATTGTTTTTTTTTTCGTCGCAAACGGAGCGAGCGTTTGATGCTACTGTGCGCATGCCGCTGTAGTGCCTAATGTCAGAAGCGCAGCAGAATGCGCGTTCACGCGAGGGGGGGGGGGGGGGGGGTTGCAGAGGAGTCGAAATTATGCACTACACCTGAAGACTCCTCAACAGCTGCAGAAGTGATGTTTTGCCATTTCATCGCAGAGCACAACATACCTCAACAGTTGCCGATCACTTCACAGGGTTTTCTGTCCCTGTTGGTCTGTTTGAAATTTAAAATACAAGCATCAATGGTTGATAATGTGGTTTGGTTTACAAAATAGAAATGCAAACTAATTTTTTCCTCCCAAAATATCTTTATTTACAAATTTAAAGTGTTAATAATGAAAAAAAATATATCCATTAATAAGAATATGTACAGAATGATAAACCGAAACACATGTACAAAAGAACATGTAAAACTACATAAATGAACACGTTTGAAAAAAATATGGTGTAAATATTTTTTTGTATTTTGTAAGGGAAAATGACCGTTTGTAAGGGCATGGAGCTGTGAAGGTAGACAGGTATGTATTACTTTCTCTTTTTCTCTTCGTTTGTCTTTCTCTGAGTCTTTCTCTCCATTTCCCTCTTTCACTTTCATTTCTTTTGCACTTTCTCCCCTCTCACTTCCGCTTTTCTCTCCCTGTTCTGTCTTTCTCGCTTTCATTCTCTTTCACACTTTCTCTCATTAATCTGCTAATACAGCCTACGTGAGAATCTTTTTTTCTTAAATGTGGCCCCCAAGCTTAAATGAGTTTGACACACCTGAATTAGGCCATATGAAATATTCACCTAGAAATATCATATATATGTATGCAGTTTTCTATATAGTCACCTTAAGGACTTGTACTGTCTTAAGGGGTGGGGGAATAAATACATGAATTAAAAACTATATGTATGGCTAGATCTCATGCCATCAAAAAATATTCACAAATGCCCGAGTTATCACACTAAGTACACGTCCAAATAATGTACACCGACATGCCACGGGGGTTAAGATTTTGCAACAACCACTACCAAAGAAATGACTGGATTTATCAGAGCACACAATTGGATGGAGGTTTGGAACATGGTTCATAAGATTTGAAAGACTTGAGCTATTTGTTTGTGTCCCACCTAAATCGGGCTATACTGTATCTTTTGTATTGCAATTTCAGGTCAGCATTTCTGATTTTGAAGAGAACCAAGTCCAAGTTTAAAACTTGTTCCTAAACCGAGTTATCATAATATTCTTGTTTCAAAACGTGAGTATTAAATAAAGCTTTGGACACATGTCTTAGCAGAGTTAAAGCTTAATGAATATTTAAACTATAAATTGGTAAACATGACTATGCACTCACCTCATTCGTGCAGATGGGCTGCTCCATGTCATTTGATCACAGTCATGGAGAACAGAGAAGAAAAAATACAGTATTTGTTTACATTATACACATTCGGAAATATGTTTATATTTTATTTTGCAAATGTCACTTGTATGAACCAAATGATGGTTGAAATGTCTGTTGCTTGGGATGCTTTACCTTGAAATGTGTGTTGCTTCCTGCTTTTATCTGTGAACATTTTCAACTTCACTGTCTGCATTTAGGGGTCATAAAACACATCAATATACAGTGCATCATTCTGAATAAAGTTATATAAACATTTCTGCAAAGTGTTTATCTTTATATTTTGTATCCAACATCAGAACATTCCCGATGAACAAATCGGATCCATCTGAATCGAATATCTTCTAATTCTATTTTATATGTCTAGATTTGTGCGTGTTTGTATGTGGCTTATAGGCTCTAAAACAATTGACCTGATCTTTGTGAAAAAAACACAGTTGTACTTAAAGCCTCTGGGCATGTCTTCAGCTAGGTTTTGTGTGAAGACGCCTCCAATAAACACCAAAAATCAATTGACATCTGCTTTCGTGTACAAGCGGTTTCCTAAGCACTCCCTAGAGGCTCCCTGGCACCTTTTCAACAAACCATGGCCCCAACAACCTCCTCCAAGTAGAAAGCCCGGCAATGCCAGCCAATTATGCTTGTCCATCTAAATACTAAATCCTGATATATGTGGGTGTTGGATTTGACGTATAGGCTTTGGAACAGCTCAATGGATTTTCATGCAAAGTGACAGTTGTACAGTAAGTCTCTGCTACTGTCTTTAGCTAGTTTTCATGTCAACGAACTCGTTAGGAATACTTAAAAAAAATTTTTATCGATAAATATCTTTCTGTTCGTTTTTTTTTTTTTTTTTTTCACAAGGTCTAAAACTCCCTGTAATGGCCAAATTGGGCACTGCAGCTCCCAAACACCAAACACTCCAAGCAGCTTTATCCAATCATTTTTCTTGTCTTACATAATTGAAAGTTTCAACCAGTTTCATAATGTCTGCTTAGAGCAAAAACTGGTAAATATTCTGTGTTGTGTCCGAAAGATGTTCAAATTTGATTTTGACACAACTCGTCACAGCAAAAACTGCGTCAGACTAAGATTTTCTCCCTATTTATCAATTTCTGCCAGTACGCAATTGCTATGGCAACAGTGTAGTTCCTTTTCTCTGTATAATTAAGACAATAGATCACCCTAAAATTTGATATTAAGCCAGAGTGACCAAGTTCTGAAACTCATATTTTGACTTGTGTACCATACTTTTATATAAAGGTGGACACTTTTCACCTACTTTTATTAAATGTTGAGTTTCAGGGGAATAAATGGCCTGACTAATGGATCTGTGTGTACATTTTGTATTTGTGTAACTCCAATTGAGATACCTTAGCAGTTTTCATCTATCGCCAAAGTTAACAAGTAAAGAAAACATGGCTCAACAAAAAGCCATCTATACATGTTAATCATTTTGTCCTCTACTTCATTTATATTATTGAATATAACCATACTACATTGCTACGCGCTGAAAAGTTACAGGTAAAGATCGTAGCTTTGTTTTAACGGGCAGACACCGTCAGAAGTTCATAGGATCCGCTGAGCCGGGTGAGTACATGTAATAAACTTTGAATTACCAAGGCTATATTGTACTCTGTAAAGGACAATTCTAAACCTAAATATCTCTCACCCAGTGCACCCAATCAAATTGCCCTGATTGGTTTGTATCTCATGAGTAAACATTTATAGTTTAATGAGCTTCCGTTTTAAGGATTTCTTAGCAACCCACTGCCAAAACGGTGTATACTGTTATGACATTACGACTGTAAATTGTAGTTGAAAATGTGCCCTATATATACTGGCTTCGCATGTACCAAAATTGCGATCTGACCACCAAACCTAGAAATGTGCAACAGTTCAGTTTAATCTCCGAGCCAGATTTACTCATGACCCCTGCTGTAAAAGTATTTTACTCCCGACATTGTTGCATTGACTTTTTTTATGAATTCGTCAGAGTGAAAGTGTAAAACCCATGTGAACTCAATTTTTTTCACCAACACAGAAGGTTATTGAGTTCCCTTTTACACTGTCAGGAGTTAAAACAAGTTGACAATGCATGCTTAAATTTACTGTGTATGAAGTAGGGACAGTCAAAACTATAAAAATGAACGCGAATACCTTGAATGAAAACCCCAGGGAGAAGCATTGTACTGTCTGGGACACAACCAAGAGGAGAACAAGTGCGGGGGCTGAGTCTCCTATTTTGCCTACGATGACCTAACGTTTTTTTTTTTTTTTTTTTTTTTTTTTAAAAAGGCTCTTCCTTCCACACCGCTTCTTTCATTATGTTGATCTGTGAAGTGGAACGTAATGCTGGCAGAGTAGAGGGGTCAGGGGCTCCCACTGCCTAGATACATACAATCTAATATTAGAACATTTCCTTGATTTGTTAGCGGCATCTCTGCCGATTCCCGAGCACATGGCAACAGGCCGGCCAATTGGATTTCAGAAGCCCGCTAAGCGCCTCACTCTGTATAGCAACAGTGGCATCCGCCTATTATTTATTTATTTCAGACCTTTTTTTTTTCCTCCCGCCGTTCCCACCGACTCATTTCTCATGCTTGTGACCCCCGCTCAGCGGCACACTCCGCTTCTTCAAATGTGCAAAAGAGTTCCAGTCAGAGGAGAGGAGCGCCGCGTTTGTCTTCATCTCATTCCTGGTTATAAAACGCTGCTTTGAAAGCAGTTTTATGGGTGGTAGGACTTTCGGGTATCTTCTGAAATGTCAGTATTTTCACCCGACGCTCCAGAAAAGTTTTGTTTTGATGATTTTCAGGAGAGTACAAGAAACTGGGGAAAGTCCTGGAAAAGGATCATCTCAATGCAGACAAGAATTATCTCGAAGGAGAAAAGAGACACGGACATCATAGGAAGAACTTGAGTTCACGTGGGATAAACAAACAGCAGAAGAGTCTTTTAAAAGATGGAGGCTAGGGCAGAAGAGGCGGTACAGGATAGGAGGATAGGAGGAGCGGAAGGACATAAGATGGCGTGAGGACCGACGCCGGTGGTTGGTTTGATCTGAGCCACGTGTGCGTCCGGTCCAGTCTCTTCGCGGATGTTGAATAAACGTCGCCTTCCTTTCGCCCTCCTCTCTCTTCCGTCCCGGACCAGGTAAGTGCGTGCCCCCCTCTCGCCTGGCATGCCCAATCGTTCCTCCTTTTTAAGACAATTTGGGTTTAGAAATGAAAAGTTGATAACTTATACGTTGGTGCAGCCTTCACGGCTTCCATTCGGGGCAAACGAAGGCTTCATGCAAATATGGCGAACGTCCACCGTCCCATCTGCAGATAGGGTAGGATCCTTCGTTTGGATGCGGTGATATTTGCTACTCGAGTCCTAAAAACATCTCAAACAATTCTTTTTTTTTTTATTTTTTTTTTTTAATGGATCCAATTGTGGTAAATTTGGATTTAGTGATTCACCGATTGTTTCGAAGACGCAACATCGAAACCCAACCTAATGGCATCTACAGATCTTTGACTTGACATAAGCCATCAGACATTCGGAATTGCGCAGTTTGTCGACGCGAAAAGCGAAAGAATTGGCAAGTCGCTTTGGGACTCGTGTCTCGAATGTTACAAGCTAGAAATTACATTTAAAAACTGCGTCACGTCCGCATTTCACCTGAAATATGTCTTGGCCCATTTTAACCTAAAAAACATCAATGGTGGTGACCATCAGGTTTTTGGTGAAGTTAAAGAACAAGAAAATAGACAGAAACAGTTTGATACGTCTTAAGATTTCACAGAAATAACATTTTTGGTGCTTCAAAATCATGTCGGCATCAGTGTTTTTAACTGTTATACATATGTCATTATGATAACAATAACCCTGAAAACAATAATAATATTTTGATTTTTGACGCAGTAAGGAATGCCAACACAACTCAGATCTGCAAGGTAGAACATCGGAAATTGCTGACTAATTCCAGCTGCGTGGGAAAGGATTTAGTGGCATTTCCCCAGATTTATCATCAATTTGTGATGCAAGGGTATTGGAAGGTTTAAGGCATCCAGCAACGTGATAGTTTATTAAAATTAATTAAAAAGGGATTCTTTTTTGGGGTTGTCTTCTTATTTTAATGTATTAACCTTGCCGAGTTCGCTACATGCCGACATTGTTTTTCGGACGAGTGGCGCAATATATATTGTCTTTGACTACTGCGTCAGATGTGTTTTAAAAACTTAAGGCAAAAAAGGGCCAGCAACTACAATGTATTTAACACAAAATGCCTGTTTTAAGATCCAACAACAAAAATTTAGATCAGTGGTGCCCACCTAAACCCGTGGGCCGAATGTAGCCCGCCTTTACTTTTTTTTTTTTTTTTTTTACCTAAAAATTAAAGTCTGGGTGCAAAGTTTTGGTTGTAATGGAATCAAAAGCGGCGAGAGCGCCAAACTCATCACTAGACTACTAGTGATATAGATGACAAAAGGGCATTTGGTTGCATCTCTTTATCACACATTATTTGGTCACGGTACCAGAGATTAATGTTAATTTCGTTGTGCATTTCACATGTTACAATGACTCAGATTTTTTGTTTGCTTTAACAGATATAACACTAATAATATTGCAACATCATGCATGAAACGAATAAAAAATGTATTATACGATATTATTTTAGCCTTTATTTTTACACTCTCCAGTGAACTTTTACTTAATTCAAACTTCTACTAAGCAACACAGAATCCCTGAAAACAAAACTACACAACAACATTACAATTAAAAATCAAAACTGTTTAGTGCTGTAAAAAAATGTGTAAAACAAAAATACAAATATCAGTCTCTTCTGAATTTTGGCATTTAGGAACACTTTAGAGCCATTTATATAATTAAAATAAATCCAAATTAGGATTATTTTTCTACTTAAACTTATTTATTCCTTGCGACCCGTTCTTGTGCAAAATGTGCTGCAAATAGTGCGATAATGAGGTAAAATCTACTAAAGCTATGTGGCCCTCACAGGAAAAAGTTTGGGGACCCCCGATACAGTCAGATATATAGCAGATACAGTATAATCTACAATGCTGACTGCCTACTTTTCTCGTTTTCAGAAGATCCAATTTCACTTTAAAGCCGGTTGCAACCCAGCTGCTAATCTCGGAACCTAAATGAGATTAGACCGAAACTAAAAACTAAGAAAATGACTCGATGGAGTGGGCTCTAGTGAAGATGCCTCTCTGCTCAAGGACGTGGTTCGACGAGGGATCCGGGCAGAAGAACAAGTGCAAAACCGCCAAGGAACGGCTTCCATGAAATCGGCACCGTCTCCCTCGCTATCGTTGGCAATGAGTGTAACTGGGAGCTGATAGCATGTGATCAACAGAGCTAAGGGACCCGGCATCCTGCTGCTCCAACCACCTCAATTGAACCTAGCTGTATTTGTTGGAAAGGGCCGTGTGGGAAAATGGCAGATGCAGATTTGCAGCCCCGGAAGGCCGACGAGCACCAGGCTGCAGATTCTCTAAGGCTGCCGTTCACGTCACTCAATCTCGGGGATGAGAAGAACAACCCAATGCGGGATAAGAGACAACCCCGTTCTGCGTGTCCTCAAACGACATCGTCACCATCCAACCAATCGCATGACGAGAGAGGGACATCTTCAGCTTCATGCTCTTATCAGTCACGAGCAGATAAAGGTAAAACTGAACATGCTATGCCAGGGGTCAGGAAACTTTTACATTCAAGCGACATGAAACTAAGTACAGTGGTACCTCTTTAAAACATAACCTCTAAACTGACAATTCCGGTATACAATTGATTTTTTAAACAAAAATCTTGCTCGCTTTACGTAGGAAAATCCAGTTTATGAGCAGTCTCAGAGGCTACCACTAGAGTACGCTCGAGACCGCTTAACACTCGTCACTGCTCGTGAATGCTAACGCCAGCATCAGTTAGTCCAGTTTGGGCATGCAACTACTACAGGCACAAAAATAAAAAATGTACTGTAAAACATTTTGTATGTTCATGCATTAACCCTTGATTGACCAAGTATCATACAGGCCACCTAGATTTTGTTTTTGTTATTTTGGCCACGAGTCAGAAATCATGTTATGATTATTTTGGGCCTTTTTTTTCTCAAAACAACCCAAATTTTCTATATCTGACAATATCTGTCATAGATATGTACTGTATTAAAACAATGCAATGACCGTTTTAAATTGAATTGGGGGGGATTATAATGAAGAGACTGGAACTGAATATTAACACACTGTAAGACAAAATAAACAGGAAATATGAACTATTATAGATAAACAGTATATACACAAAAGTTTGAGTCTTGTTCTCTCAGTGTTCCATATACTGTCAATTATTTTTCACCATGATCATGATTTTATGGGCTTGTGTGTTAGATCGTACAGCAATTACTGGGAAGAGAGATCCACATCATACATGACCCATCAGTACCCCAATTCATTGCCCTTTTGACAATCAAAACCAATAAAGTAATGTTCAAAGGATTCAAATGGATGTTTTTTTAAATCAGTTCCAGATAACAAATAATTACTTAATAAGCCTCGGCATATTATTTCTCACCTGTGATTAGTCCGTTGGCACACGACTGAGATACGATTGTGGGAAGTTGCTAGGGTTTTTGTTTGGAGAACTACATTGGTTCAAATTGATTGTTTTTTATATTGATTACGGTAATTTAAATAGTACTCGTAAAATGAGGGTGCCGGCGCCCCCATGGTACTAAGAGGATTAAAGTTAAAATAATTTTAAGTGTACAGTACTTACTGTACACTTAAAATTATGTTTTTTATTAAATAAATTATGGTGATTATGCTAACGAATCATCAACAGTCTATTGATCTCATACCTGTAAACTTCTGCCAATTTAGCCCCTTCTTAATGATTGCAAATCTTTCTCAACAATAAAAAAAAACCTTTACAAACAACACAACACCTATTTACTCACAGCAAGACAGATTATGTAGAAGACTACAACTATACTAGCAATCTACGATATATTTGTCATCAGCTGACCAGTGACAGACAATCAGGATTAGAGCTGAAATGAGCAAAAAGAGATCAGTCTTTTAAAAAAAAAATATCCAGTATAAAAATTGTTATACAGCGTACACAATGTGAAATGTTCAAACAACGTATGATATAGGGGGACAATGTATAAGTTGACAAGTAAGTGATCTGCGTGACTCCTCCGAGTAACACCCGCCCCCCGTCATCACATTCGTTACGGCACTCAAACACACATTTCAGTAATATTATCTTATTCATCATATTACTATATTTTTTGTACTAATAAGTAGTTCAATGTGTTTTTAGTGAATGGAAGATGTGTTTTAAATCTACTTGGGGTTCACTTCTATGCCTTCGGGAGGACGTGAGCGGACAAATTAGTTTTTAATCATATATATATATATATATATATATAGATATATATATTATCATATGGGGAAAATTGTCTTGCTACAAGAGCTAGTCATACTGTTTTTTTTTTCCAGTGAGAACTACACCATATATTATGAGACAAAATTCAACAAAGCCGCCCAAAATGATCTCCTAATTCTTCAGTGCATTTTATTCCCCACTGACGTTTGAGGATTTCATAAAATATATAAAATAATTATAATGCCAGCGTCTGTATCACGTTTCAACAATCATCCCACTTCAAATCGTTCTCTCTCCCTAGAATGATACAGATGTATTTACCTTCAGCTATGTAGGGTTGTCACAGTTCCAACCACCAAAATACAGGTGGCCATTCTTCGCCCTCCATTTCGTTTTATAGACGCGCATCTTCGACATCTTTAAAAGCTACAAACATTTGTCTTAAAAGTTCTCATGCATGTTGTTAAACATTTGTCATTTTTTCACAACTTGCGCTAACCATACGCTTGAAAAAAAATGTGTGAAAAAAATGGTTGAGGCCAGACATCACATTTGCATGTGTACTCTGATGCATCTCATTGGTTGAGAAACGCCAACAAAAGAAAGAAGCCTGACGGGCCGTATGCCGTAGTTTGCCCACCCCTGATCTGGGTGCTCAGCAACCTCAAAGCTCTGAACCTAAAATCACCTTTCTGTCTGTCTTGGAGCCAGATGTAGTAATGAAAAAACCCACATCTGGCTCGCGAGCCATACATTTGCGACCCTGGTTCTATGTTAACAAGATTTGCTGATGAAGTTCTGTCCATTCAAAAAAATCAGTTTAGATTTGAAATAAAATACATGAATCATCCGGCTTTTTCATAAAAAGTTGAAGAAAAAAAAAAGAATATCACAATAAGGACCCTTTACTTGTTGTATAGCAATTCTCTTTTTGTTGCAATTGTTTTCTGGATACAATTGACCATTGACAGATGATAGGAGACAGATGGCTCATCAGATCACCTGTCAAGTATTTGATGTTTTTCCAAGGACAAGTTCACAGATGGCTTTCTGATACAATCCATCTGGTTGAAATGTGTTTGCTGCTATGGAAAAAACAAGATTATAGAGAAATCATAAATAGAATTTACTAGTAAATAGTAAACTCGAGACAAACGAGTACAACCAAACATCTTTGTTTGCCAAATAACACAAATTTGGGGAATAAATGCATGGGTAGTGAGCAAAATGTAGCCTCACATGAAATTAATCCAAAGCTCCCATAGATATTTTTATGGCAGGTGTATTCCCATCATACTCGCAGGTTTATTACTAAAATCCAAGCACTGCCTGGGTCGCTAGCATTAGTGGTTAGACGTTTGGGTTTTTTTTTAATGAGGAAAATAGCATTGCTACCTGGCCATAACAATTAGTTGCCGATTCATAGATCCAACAGCGAGTGCTGAGTCACGACCACCATAGTTACAGTATCCACGAATCTCAAGCGGAGCAAATACGGCGACAGAAACAAAAACAGCGAGTGGCTCTTTATTCGATATTCCTCATAGCATAGCCGTATCATTTATTCCTTATTGAGCAAACTCATCTCAAAAGACAGAAGAAAAGAATGTCGATTATTATATACAGAGTTATATTCTTGGCATCAAGGTGTCCAAAGACGTTAGTAATGTTTGAAGAGTGGATGCAAAATGATGGCGATCTATAAGGAAGTCGGCAGCTCCGTACCAATTACACATATAAAAATATTCCAATTTGTAACAGATAATGGTATATAGAAGGATATACAATGAGTGATCCAGTACATCAAATTTATGAAACAAGTGGTGTCTCCGGTGAGGAACATATAGAAATTACGAGTTTCGTTTATTTAATATACTGGATCACGGATTGCATATCCTATTTATTCCATTGTTTTTAAGTGTTTAATTACGAAATGCCACCTTCTCTTGTATTAGTTTTTTTTTATATGCTAACGAGGGTGGAGTGATATACTCAAAGAAAGTGGAAGTAAAGCGGCCGCAGTAACTTACAAACTTCATGCACGTTATTGTAGACAGCATTGAGAACCGTAGATATTTATCCTATTACTACAAAACACAAACAAAAAAAGTTACCCGTTAATTTAAAACAAATTGGACATTGTTAATTATACACATTAAATACTGGGCTCCATTGCGGACGCTGTTCTCAGACCACAAAGTGACTTACGTCATATCAGAAAAAGTCACGGTACCATATTCTCTCACTGACAACGAACCAACCCAACAGCAGCGCAAGAAAAAAAATCAAACATTTACTGTAGAACAAACAAGTTTGTTTCGATTCCCATCGATCCTCTGCACGTTGAGTCGATCTCAAAGCCACCTGCATGCCTTTAGCCATCTCAAACATTCCTAATTAGTTTTTGGCTGATAGGAGGGACGAACCTCATGCCTACCAATCATTCTAGATAGCTCTGATCTACGTTGCAATTGATCCAGACACATCGTCCAACCATTTTATTACAAAACATCTACGAGCGTGTGGATCACATGTGCATTCTGTGATACAAAGATGGCTGACCTAAATCAGCAGCCATGGGCTGTCGTCTGTCTCGCGTTCTGATTTTGCTGAAAACAAGCGCTGTCGGCAATAGTGTTTTGCATGGCTAGCTCAACTACTAACATTATTTGCCAGAATCAGTGCTAAAAATGGTATACAATTTTGTGTAAATAAAAAAAATCTTTAACGAAATGATTAATTTAAAAACACTCAGATTTAATTTTGGGCAAAACAGTGAAGCAAAAGCCGAATGGAAAATGATAACTGTTGGACATAATAAATCATTAATTTTTGTGTGTATAATAGGGAAAATGGTACTTAGAAGCCTAAAGTTCGTTTATAAATATTTGTGAATTATTTTTCATATTTCCAAATTCAAACACACTGAATACATTTAAACCCACTAGTCATTAGTGCTTACATTACAGACACATTTTTAGGAATTGGTAACATTTCCTAAAAAGTTGAACTTAATTTTTAATAGATTATGTAATCATTTATGTAGTGAACCTATATTTGGCCCAAACTTGTCGAAAAACAGTGTACATGCACACAGCTAGCTACTCCAGCTTTAAAATACCATACATCATTTGATGGATTATCATTGCATTATTGACGATTGCTTTGAACAAAAAAGGCATAGGAAGTAAGTTCGAGGTCAAAACTGCAATCATTCCTTTCAATTTGTATAAGTGAAGACTCAAGTGTTAAGTACTTGTCTGCATGCAATGTTTGCCCATAGCAATGCACAGATCCAGCGGAAGTTATCCTATGTGGAAGTGCATGACTCAACAAACACTGAGCAGGCGAAAAAGTGAGCGATCATAGAAATCAACAAGTTTCCCAGCTTGCAAGACCTACAATACTAAATGAATGCTAGCAATGTGGGCACATGACAACAGAATGTTTGATGTTTGGGTTAAAAATCTTGAAAATGAGACTGCTATTACCTGGTGGCCCTCATCAATTACCCAAAAAATGTTCTGTTGTTTGGCAGACTCAGGTCTAAATAAATACATTTTAGCCGTTTTTTAATAGCTTCCTGATTGCAAAATATTATATTTAATTTAACATGTATACATTGGAGTGAAGTACTTTCTTTACTGTACTTCTATAATTTCGCAGTCATCTTTTTTAATTTTCAAGTACTACTGTTTAATTCACAACCTTATTATTTTGATACATCGCGGGCCAAGATTGGATCAGGCCATTTCAAGTTACAAACTCAAAGATCGAAAATTGCAATTCATTTGAAACGGTAGAAAGGAAAACCCCTAAAATGAAATATATTAGTCTCTGCTTGATTATCAGTCACTTCGGCTTTTTCTAATCTATGTAAAGTACTATTAGTATTCGTATAAGTAAAGACTCAAGAGTTAAGTACTTGTCCGCAAAACAGTATTTTAACTCCAGCCTATTTCAATCAAATTTCTACAGTAATACCATACCTGTCAACTTAAACGGTTTACCGTATTGTAAACGTTTTTTTTTATCAATTTAAATTGTGTATGCTGTATAAAAAATTTTTACAGGGGCAAAAAAATATATACAAAATGCAAATTTAGAAAATCGAACTCGTTTTTTGTTAGATAAATCTCTTCGTGCCCGTTGGGCTATAATCTGGATCGTCTTTGGTAGCAGACGACATCATTGTAGATTGCTAATATGGTCGCTGTATTCTACGGAGTCCGTCTTGCTGTGAGTAAATAGGTGCCTCGTTGTTTTGTAAGGTATATTACCACTTGAAAAAGGGAATTGCTATCATTAACAAGGGGAGCAATTGGCCGAGGTTGGTTGTTATGAAATACTGTGTTGTTGAAATTGTAATGTAGTTCAAACTTAAGAATCATCCGACTTCACTTTTTGTAATCCGACTGTGAAGGTGGACACATAATTCAGCTGAGAGAGGCTATCCAAATAGATTTAACATGTATCAGCCAGATGAAACCTCTTCATAAGGGGCACAGATTAGTGAGTCACTCATTCCTGTTATCCCTCTGGCATGCTCAAGCTATACACAGTGATTTAACCAATCTTTTTGCATGCTATGTCATCAATGTCAAAGGTGTAAACTTTCATCAACTGCCAATACTGCGTGCTGGACTTTGCACATATTTAAAGGTCACCCTTGCAAAGCCGTATACCCTGGGGAATGAAATCATCTCTTAAATAGATGTTATACAAACATAGGAAATCTGAAAACGCGCTTTAAAGGCAGACACAATCAACATGCAGCGGCAGCTCCAGACCGGCAACATAACCTGAAATGTCTACGCGAGCAGCTGTTGTTTGCAAGGCGATGCCAGGCTGAGCTGAGCTAAGCGACGGGGATTCTGGACTAGAGTGCCCAAGCATTGAGGCGTGCCGTTTCTGTTATTCTAGGAAGTCAGACAGTGTCACCTGTCAGTAGACAAGTCTGGGCAGTGTCTATTCCGTGGCGAAGTTCGAAGCAACAAGACAGATCTCTTTCTGGAGTCCTTGTCAGCAGGACAGCTTGAGATGGTCCAGTCGATCGAGCCGGGCCTAGCGTCTGTGTCTGATGTTGCAGGGTTCTCTGAGCTCGGGATGGACAAGAACGGCAGTGAAGCTGGGTCCCCGACAGAGTTTCTTCAGGACCTTTCCAACGGTGCAGATACAGACGACAATGTGTTTCAAGACTCCGGAAACGTTGCCAAGGCTAATGGTACGCTTTTCGACTTGCTTAGTCAATCAAAGGCAATTACTGTAGAGTCAGTTTTGTTTGTCTTTAAAGTCAAGGATCTTCCAAAGAGTGCTTTATTTCAACCATAGATGTGTACAAACTATGGCTTTTTTAAAATAAATAGTAAAAATCTATTGAAAAAAAAAACATTAGTAGTTCTTTTTGTACATTGTACTTCAAGTAAGCCTACAACCCATTTCAGCTTGAAAGGATGGCCTACTACTTTTCCAAACTTTTTAGAAAGTGGGACAGATTTGGTAAGATGAAAATGTGTGAGGGCCGACTCTTCAGCCTGGCATTCTTTGAACAGTCTTTCGTAAATTCACCATAATTAGCCCCTGGGCGGGACTTTGGACATGAATTGGCCTACTAGCAAAAATGAGCAGGCCAAAGAAAAGGAAAAATGACATTTCACAACCAAAAGATGACAAACATACAGGTCATAATTGGAGTTGGACCCCTTTTCGTCTTCTGCGTGTTCGTTTAACATCCGGGTTGTGAGACCAGACGGGTAAGAAGAAAACTATAGAGAAAACACAAGCAGGCATAGGGAGAACATGCAAACTCCACACAAGAAAGCTGGTAGCTGGATTTGAACCCATGACCTCATAATAGTACCGCAAACGCACTAACCACTCGAGTGCATTAATTATGACTACAAAAGGGACAGAGAAATAATGAAAGGTTATTTGAATATAATGAAAGGTTATTATGAATGTATGTGCAGACACATTTTAGTATTACAACATTAGTTTCTGTGATGCCCATAACTTCGCACAAGTGTTCAATGTGTTTTAATTTTTTTTTTTTAATTTAATTGTCTTTATTTTCATTGATATCAACGCTTTAAAACATTGTATGCAACAAAATTAGACATGGCTCTCCAGGGTAAACATGTAATAGACTTTAAAGAGAAAAATAAGATAAGTCTGTCAGAATAGATAGACAACGATATTTACAACGTAGTGCTCAAAGACTGACCTAAGTTATAATAATAGTGCAATGAGACAATAGTGACATTTGTAAACAATAAGGCAATGGCTTTTATATTATATATATTTATAAAAACTTTAATGACAAGCAGACCTTTTATTTCCTCCTGGCCAAATGTTTGAATCCAAAACAGCACACCAGTTAAAAAGTTTGCCCACACATACTACAGTCGCTCACTGACTAACATTACATATAATCTTCCTGGATACAAAGGCATGGACTATTAAGCAAGAAAATATGATGGATTATATTGTGAAGTGTTTACTACTTTGTGGGCAGGGATTCAACACAATACCATCATGAGAGCAATGACGCAATGCGAGTCCTGCTGTGAGTACAAGCAGCTGGCTGATGCGGAGTGGTACTGGGGCAACATCTCAAGGTAATGGAGATCTTCTCTCTCCATGGAAAAAAATGTTCATTTAGGACTTGCTCAAAATTCATATCTGATATATTGCATCACATAGGCTATTTGAATATGAAAACGCATTTCTGAAGAAGTCCTTGCTGTTCTTTAAACAGAGATGAAGTAAATGGGATGATGAGGAACACACCCGATGGCACATTCTTGGTCCGTGACGCTTCCACCAAAGTCAAAGGAGAATACACACTGACCTTGAGGTAATCGGTTTTAGCATTCAGATTTTGGTATCATTTTAACATTTCTACTTTTATAAACTAGAATTTGGCTTAGTGTTTCTCATTTTTCAACCAGCCGATTCTCATTATTCCAAACAATTGAATTCAACATCGTAAATCCACGTCAAATGGTACCTTTCAAAGATTCATACACACAAAAAAACAGAAAAATTAATATGCCAAACATGCAATACTCTCATTCTAAAATGATCCCATTTTTACCATAGCCACTCATAATCATACACAATTCTTTTTCAAATACACTCTCAAAAATGTGTACCTTTGTGGCCATTTTTCTAAATAGTTAATACTTTCTTACAAGAAATGTTACTCTTATTTCTCAATGATATAGTTCAAGTCGCACAATCCATCTTGAAAATACGTTTTAAAATGCTTTAAAAATCACATGATAGAAATGCAACATTTTAAACCTTAAAACCAAATCAAGCAAAATTCCTAAAATATTTAATCCCTCCACAAAATTCAACATTAGACTGTTGCAAACCATATTAACTGAAACTGTTCATCATGTTTCTAAAGCATTTTTTTTCAAAATATAAAAATACTGTAACTACCTAAAGTTCGACATTTTGAACTTTATGCCTGGCTGCCGCCATCTCCTGGCTTGTGTCATAAGTTTGACAAGCTTCTAATGTTGCGTGTGCAAGTGCGTGCATTTTCTTAGACACGCCTACATAAACTCCTTTTTTTTCATCAAGTTTGGATAGGTGTTTGTACTGTACTTGAAACTGGACTTTTCTTACCTTCACCATTTTCAAGCCAAATAAAAACTAAATAAAAATTTAAAAAAACGTGCAGGACGAGCTTGATATTACTCTCCATTTTACCCCTTCCCCCCATTCCTCTTACCTAATGTGTTCCGCACTGGGCAGCTTTTCTAAAAGTAAGATAAAAAGCAGATAGGCTCAGTGAAAAAAATGATAGGAGCTCTCTAAACTTAATTGGACATTGTTATCCAGTGGCACGTTGCGCTAAAAAAAAAGTTATTATAGTTACTTTTTGAAAAAAGTAGTGAGTAACTTTAAAAAAAGTTGTTGTAAGTCAAAGATTTGTAAATTTTCTCAGCAGTTGAGTCAGTTGAACAGAAAACAAAAATGTATTGTGTTGAAGAACCTAATAATATTTATTGCACCTCATCAGCAACATATATATCCTACATTTGAAGTGCACCAAAAATGAACCGTAATGAACAAAATAAAACAACAATAGGCAGTAAACAATTTAAGGTGGGTTAAATAAAATACAGACGCTCCCCTACTTATGAACGAGATACGCTCCGGATGATCGTTAGTAAGTTGCTTCAGTTAAATATTTTGTATGGAATGTGTGTTTAAGGTTTATATACGTATGTTTAAGGCTTGTATAAGTAACCTGTATTGTTTTGTATTGGAAAATAAACAATAAGATAATGTGCTCTATAAAAGATAAATAAAGAAGTTTAACTTACTTTTGGAAGATGGGCCTTAAGAGTTAAGCTACTTTCTCCTCCTTGGTAAAATAAGGCTGGAAAAAAACGCATCAAGCTTCCTTATTCCACTTTCATTTCAAACTAAATGGATGCCTCTTCTTGACACCAACTATATGATGCACAAGATATGAAACAATAAAAATGTCAAAGTTCCGAGTGCGCTGAAGATACAGTACAGTATGATAACACATAAACTGGGAAGAGAAAGAGGAATTTCTTCTTCTACTTCTTCTGGGTGGATCCTGGGTGAGCTCCACAGCACCACATGCCAGTAGCGGCGGAAAGAAGCACAATTTAAAAAAAAAAAATCCAACTTAGAGCAATGTCCGGATATTTTTCGACATCCCGAAAAAAAAAAAAGGTTTGTATGTACCGTTGTTCATAACTACAATGTTCGTAAGTAGGGGAGCATTTGTACATCTAACTGTCAAGACCTGAGACAACCGCTCAAGTAGACATATGCTACTGTATTTCAAGTATTTTCACGGAACAAAAGTAACACTTTAATAATATGGGCACTGCAGTGTAAAATAAATAAATCAAACTAAATACCTGAGACACTGGTCAAGTAGAAATAGGGAACTGCACCTATTTTTTTTCACAACAAAAGTCAACAGTAAAATAATTTAAAATCATCAATCCAATCCATCTGTCTATGTGATGTTATGTGCTGTGCTAAACATAACTACATTACTCATAATGCCAAGTTGTTACTAAGCATGCGTGTGTCCCCTAATGTTTACAGTTGTATGTTATTGTTTACTTGCGAGTGACACAAAAATAAACACCTGTCCAGACCAACACGCCGGCGTTATTTATAAAGGCGTTATTCCCAACACTGTTGTTAACACCTACTTAATAAATTATTGTAATTTCAACTTTTGGATCCCTCAGGGAAACCTTAAATGACCCACCTCACCTTTAAGTTAAACACAGTGTACTTTAATTTCTACATTTTTTTATCAAGACAAACCACTCCAACCTCATCATGATCAGATGATGTGGTTCAATACCATCCCAAACTGTATAACTTTTCTTGACAATTTTTCAAGAATTGGTTGTTCTAGTTATTAATAAATCTATTGAGAGTTGTATATCTTCCCCACCTCCAATTAGGCAGGCAGTAATATGTGTATTTAAAAATATTTATGACCTCTGCTTTCAATGCTGTGCTCTGCTTTTTGCTTTTACAACTTTTCACATTCCAAGCACTTCAATCTTCCAGGAAAAATGGCTCCAACAGACTAATAAAGATTTTCCATCATGGAGGGCGGTATGGCTTCTCCGAGCCGTTGACCTTCCTTTCTGTCGTGGATCTAATTCAGTATTACGAGACCAAGTCACTGGCCCAGTACAATTCCAAACTGGACACACGGCTGCTGTTTCCCATCTCCAAATACATGCAGGTAAGCCTGCTGTGAGGTATTTCATGTTATATTACCTACTTTGTGTTCAAAATTACAATTTCACAGTCAGATTTACAAATAACTGAACCTACATCTTATTCATCGTATGAAGGGCAAAGCAAGAATGCAATATGTATAAACAAAAAAATGGTATTGCCTTAACACAGTATATGTGCTGCTTATTTACAACAACAAAAACATCAATACATACACTACCGTTCAAAGGTTTTGGGTCACTCAGACAATAGTTTGTCATTACATTTCACTTTTTTATTAACTTATTCAGTACCAGGTGTTTCTCTGAAAATATTAGGTGCTAGTGCCAGCCAATTTTTGCTATTTTTAATCATTTTTTAAGAAAATTTTGCTATGTAGCTATATAGGCATAAGATATAGATATATTAGAGGGCGGCACAGCAGCTGGGTGGTTAATACATCTGCAGTACGGTTCTGAGGTCACGGGTTCATACCCAGCTACCATCCTTCCTGTGTGGAGTTTGCATGTTCTTCCTGTGCATGCGTGGGTTTACTCCTGGCACTCCAGTTTCCTCCCACATTCCAAAAACGTGCATGCCAGGTTTTTTGACCTGTTCAAATTGTCCCTAGGTGTGAATGAGCAAGTGAGTTGTCTGTCTCTGTGTGCCCTGCGATTGGCTGGTAACCAGTTCAGCGTGTAGATAAGGTGTCAGCTGACTCGAGCAAAAATGTGCATTTCGAAAAGCCTTGTAAAATTGGAAACTTTACTTTACTTTCCTTCTATAACGTTTTAGGGAGAAAAACTTTTTCCAGCTTATGTTTGAAGGGTTATAATCAGCAAATAATAACCAGCAACTGATTAAGATTGTCCATCAAACATATTTATGTTCGGAAAAACATTTAATGGAAGGTATTTAAGAATTTTTATACACTTAATCATCATTAACTTCTTTTAGGAAATAACTGTATACAGTAAAATGTTTGTTTTTAGTTTTAAACCAATAAATTTTTTACTTTCATTTAAGCAGCAAGCCGTGATGGAGCTCGACGTTGATACAGTTGGTGCACGTCTTAAAGCATTTCAGGACCAATACGAAGAAAAGAGTAAAGAGTACGACCGCCTCTACAAGGAACTCAATCAAACATCACAAGTACGTTTGTATTACTGTATTTTCACGAGCAAAGGGTGTACGCAGTCTCCGTAGCTGGTTCTATTTCTGTATTTAAACACATATTTACCATCGATTCATTTTTCTTAAATTCTCTGCTACTCTGATTCCATGTTCTTATGCGCAGCATAGAAATCAACACAGCATGGCGGATTCTTTTAATTCATATTCGGGGGACAACTTTGTTTAGCCTGCGGTAGCACAATGACTTTTAAATTGCTATAGGAATGCGTTAGCATCCATGAGTACTTCCACAAACAATCGGTGCATTATGTCTGACATCACGTGTACTCGTTTGCGCATTCGCGACACTTGTGGCATTCATACAGGAGACGCTTAAAAGTCACAGAACGTTTACAAGTTGGAAATGAACAATCTCACAAAAACATTGTAATATGACAAAAATCGTAACTGAGCATTGAGCTCTGCAGTGTGAACCTAGCCTTGTATACACGTCCACACCTCACCCTTTAGCGGTAATATCCACACTTAACTCCTATGCGTCCTCAGCTATGTCCGCTGCTTTAAATCACATACAAGGGCGGAACACACAATTAGAAGAAAATCTGAAACTTATGTGTGCCTTATGGTCGTGATAATTAGAATAGAATAGAATAGAATATACCTTTATTGTCATTGTTCCAAAAAGGGTTGAACATATTGTGACATCGAAATTGGATGTGGTACTCCAGTTTCACATTTTACTGAGAGAATTTTAAAAAAAAAAAAAGATAAGAGATAATTTACACAAGAAAGTGTGGGCATGTAGAGGCAGAAGATATTTACACTGGGTGTTTACACACAGTTTTGGGATCGTATAAGTGCAATATGCGGTAGTGCAAAATAGACAACATTGTGCAAAGTGAGCATAGGCATGAATACAATTTTACAACTGTATGAGGTAGTGTGTTTGCAAGAGTTTCAGTTTTTTGTGCAGTGTGTGTTAAGGATGGTGATGGCTCTGGGAAGAAACTTTCTCTGAGTCTGTTTGTTTTTGTTTTTTGTGACCTGTAGTGCCTGCAGTATTGTAATCATACAAGAGTATACGCAAAATATAAGTGTAATGCATCTTAAAAATTAATTTTTTGATTATCAATGTAGGAGATGCAGACTAAACGCATGGCAATCGAGGCTTTCAGCGAAACCATTAGGATTTTTGAGGAGGAGTGTGAAACTCATGAACGTTACAGCAAAGAATACATCGACATGTTCCTCAAATTGGACAACACCGAGATTGACATGTAAGGAGATAAACACTTGAGGTAGATGTGAAAGTAGCACCTGAGTAAATGAGTATAAACTTTACTGAAGTTGCTATTTTCCTGCCCGTTTCCAGGATGCACAGCAACCCGGATGAGCTCCAGTCAAGAGTTGAGGAAATACATAACAGCAAAATGAAGTTAGAGGAAGAACTAAGACGCAAGGTGCAAGCCCACACTGAAGTCGACAGCAAAATAAACCACTTGAAGCCGGACCTTTTGCACCTCAGGAAAATCAGAGATCAGTATTTGTTGTAAGTTTCACTTTTAATACCAATTGTTTTATATTCATTAGAATCTGAAAACACAAATTTAGCCGAAAATATATATTTTTAAGGATTTGTCTATAAACATTTCGGCAGTTGTTTAGTTGTTGAGGACTTGCATGCTTTAGACATGTTATTGTTTGTACTTAAGTGAGAAAGAAACACTGCGATTGCTTTCCTTTGCAGTTGGCTCTCACAGCAAGGAACCAGGCAGAGCCAAATTGATGACTGGCTTGGTGTACGCAATGAAGAAGAGTGAGTGTCATTGTTTACCCATAGCTTAACTCTAAAAACTCAAAATACTTGCAAATTGTCATGCTGGCATGAGCGTAAAACTGCAACTGTATTGGCAGTAGTAGCATCGGCCAGGTCAATACTGCCCAGCGAGTCTGTCAATAAATCAATCCATCCATCCATTATCCGCATCGGTTATCCTCAGTAGTGTCCGTGGAGGGTATTCCCAGCCATCAATGTTTTTGTAAGAGCATTTGATTATGTCAAAAGTTGTTGATTGAAATCTGATACATTGTTAAACATGCTGTGGACCTTAATTTTATACATGGCCCTTAATGTACGTAGGTCCATAATTGATACATGATCCTGGCACAGATAAATATTTCATAGTGCTCAATTTATGTGTAGCATGTAGCAGACCATTAGTAAAAAAAAAATCTTAGGTAAAGCTAGTCATGTCAGTGAGTTACCCTTCATAGGACTGCAATGCGCCGACTCAACTTTTATGAAGAGTTGCAGCTCTTTTTTTCATACTTTACAGCATGCTGCGTGTGGATTTATTCTACATTTTAACTACGGTTAGCATTTACTGTTTTCAAGCAATCCTTTATTAAAACAGCTCCCTCCCGGCATCCTAGTCTGATTCACCTGTCTTAACAGACTATTATTTTTCCCCGTTTAATACATGGTCTGTCGGGTCGGAATGCCGACAGACATGGCAAGAATTTTAAGCATTTCAAGCACTTCACCCAAAATTCAAGCATTTTCCTGCCCTTGAAATCACAACATTAACATTGAAGCATTTCTCCAGATTACAAGCACAATGCAACATTGTCATGACATATTTACAAAGCGAGGTTGTAAATAGAAAGAGTTTTAATATCATACGGCACCTTAACCCCTTATCATTTCGATGACCCGCCAAACATGACTTCATTCATTTCATCAAGGACAATCCATAGAATCCAACCGTGTAAAAGATTTACTCCAAAACACACGATAATGTACAGACGAATAGGAATACGCCTTCATCATTTCTGCTTCGTTGAACGATGCTTCTTGTTATCTGTTGGTTTCGCCACAATATTTCCGTTTACAAATAAACAGACTCGTAAAATTATTCCCGATACGGTAGTTAGCCCTACCCCTTTTGATTGATAAATTTGCTATGATGGTCTGTTCATGCTAGTTTCATTCATGAACAAAGCACAACGTTGCATTAAACTTGTGACTTCTTCAAAACATACAGTTCATTCCATGAGTCTCACTCTTACATTAACGTTGCATAAGCCGCAGGCTTCAAAGATTAGGAAAAAAATTGCGGCTTATAGTCGAATTTTACGGTATTTGCATACCTAATCCACCAAAATTACATTACAGTACTTTGAAGTTAGACCTGCGCCTTATCTAATTGTGTCACCCTGGCAAACTCACTGAAAAAGTTCTGGTATTGTCCTATTCCTGTTTCTCAGTATTAATTATTCAAAATTAATAAAGGTAGAGTGCGTCGTTTGAGGTGTCCTTAAAGGTGGTGTCCACAACCTGACATTTTGCAACTCTTTGCCTCCATTTCCTGGTTTAAAGTCATTATCACAGCATTGGTCAGTTCTTTCTCAAGTACTAAAACTTTTTCATCTTATTTGTTGTTTGGGTTGGCATTTGGACTGTATTTGAAATAAGCCTTTAGGAGTGACTTTATGCTAGCTATTGCAGTTTTTTGTGAGTGTAGCAAGAAAATTATAAAAGTAAGAAAAGGCCTGTTTCAAATATAGTCCAAACGCCAACCCAAACCCCCCCCAAAACATTTTTTTTTAAAAGAAAACGTTTTTCAAGGGCTTCTTAAGGTATGCACGTGTTATGAATGATCTGACTCAGGCTGTGATCATGACTTTAAGCCAGGAGTTACATGCTATGCAAAATTTTCTCAGACAAAACTGAGGCTTCTACTTTTTCTCAGCCCGTACACTCTAGGAGATGACACGCACCATGAGGAGAGGACTTGGTACGTTGGAGGAATGAGCCGAAAACAGGCTGAGGAACTTCTGAAAGGCAAACGAGACGGAACTTTCCTCATCAGAGATAGCCAAAGTCAAAAAGGATCCTTCGCCTGCTCAGTTGTGTGAGTACATTGATGATTACCGTGGTACATCTTCATATGAGCTTAACTTGTTCAAGGATCGGGTTAGAATTAACCAGCCAAATTTGCCGATATGAAATACTTAAAAACTAAATGGCCTGTTTCAGACCTCCCAAAAGTGTCAAAATGCACAATAAAAAGCTACCCTGAACTGGTTACCAGCTAGTCGCAGGGCACACAAAGACAGACAACTCCCTTGCTCAACCTAGGGGGAATTTGAACCGGCCCATTCACCTGTTGTGCATCTTTTTGGAATGTGGGAGGAAATCAGAGTTCCCGGAGGAAACCCATGCAGGCATGGGGAGAACATGCAAGCTCCGCACAAGGAGGCAGCGGGAGCTGAAAATGAACTCGGGACATCCACATCGTGGGGCGGCACGCTAACCACCCAGCTGCCGTGCCAGCGTGTTTTGCATCTGCTCAGAAAATGTCAATTTTTTTAACATACAACTTTTTAAAGGAACGGAAATAGTTACTTTCCCTGGTAACTAGTTACTCTTAAAGTAGAGTAATTCAGTTACTAACTCAGTTACTTTTTGGAATACGTAGGGAGTAACTTTAATAAGTTTTTTTAAGTAGTTTTTTTTAAGTAACGTGCCCAACACTCTGTATCGAATGGTCTCTAGTGGTAGCCTCTGGGACTGCTTGTGAACTGGATTTTCATTTATAGAGCAAGAAATTTTTATTAAGAAAAAATTAATGTACTGAAATTCTCGTGTTGGAGGGCACGTAGGAAGAGGTACCACTGTATTTACAATGTGTACATTTTACCGAAAGTAACATGCGTTCTTCTCGCAGCTCGGACGGGCATGTGAAGCACTGTGTGATCAACAGGACGTCCACGGGCTACGGTTTTGCTGAGCCCTACAACCTGTACTCTTCACTCAGAGAGCTGGTCCTCCACTATAAGCACACGTCCCTGATCCAACACAACCAGCAGCTGAATGTAACTCTGGCCTGGCCTGCTCTCAGCCAGCAGCCCAGCTGAGAAACCACCAGCACGTCACACTCTAAGCACTTTCTCAATGCTTCACTGTAAGAGCACTCAGAAAAAAAAGACAAAAGATGAGGGAAACCTTTAACCAGCTCTAACTGAAAAAAAATATATAGAGAGATATACAGTATATATATTGTGTTTTTACAATTTAAATAGATTTATTTTAATAACGCATATTCTATATTCCGAGAAATGTATGTCACAAAAAAATACACAAAAGATCATGTCCAAGGTTCCAAAAGAGTTACCTGTAAATGATGAAATACAGAAAATGTTTACTAGATGTTATTTTACGTTTTGAGGGACAACAATGGAACAATACAGAATTTATAAGGACAGCGGTGGACGAGAGTCGCATTAAGTATTTGAAATTGACGTATTAGGTAAAGTTACACTTGATTGTTTAACACATAAATTGATCATTTGAAGTTTTAGTAACAAACGTCATTTCTGTGAACAGTTTTCCATTAAAATATTTTCTAAATCAATTACTCGATAATTTAATCAAATAGGGCTGCAACAACAAACCAGTAGAAAAGATTATTGAGAGCTTTGGCAACTAATTTCCCAATTGATTCATCGTGTTGCGCGATTTATGAGCCAAGTTAAATAAATGCAAATAAGTGCATTGGATTTTGTTGTGATGTTGTACGGTTGTAGTACCACATTCGTTCAGCAGAGAGCGCCTAAAGACCGTTCTTAAAAAGTATCGTTCTTTTTTTTTTTATCCTTTTTTGTTGAACATTGCATAGTTACAAACAAAATAGGCATAAACGGTCAAACACTGCGAAGGTAACAATTTTCAAGGGGACGGAACGTGCAACAGAAATATAGAGGGGGGGGGGGGGGGAAAATCAGAAAATAAATTCTTAAAAAAACTAAAAATAATGATGACATGTTTAACTCAACACAAAAGGCAGATTCTTAAGCATATTGTATATCATTTGCACATAGGGGATGTTTATCATATTCAAAGATTTACCCAAAAAACAAATTTGTTGAAAATATTTCTAAAAGTGAGTTAACATTTGATGTTTTTGACGGATACAAATTTTGCTACAAAGAAAAGGAATTTTATTGATGAGTCCATATGTAAAATGTAAGAGTATCTAAAATATCTATAGATGTGTAGCAGACATTTGTGCGTCTTTTTGTTAATTGTTTAATTATTTGACAAACACGTTTTATTTTTATTGATTTATATCATAGAATAGTTTGTTGTTTTGTGCACTATTTTTGTCTATCTTTTCAAAACTACTATATTTGAAATGAAATGAAATGATCTGCATTTATATAGCTCTTTTCAAGTCAAGACTTCTCAAAGCGCTTTACATTATGCTTCACATTTCCCAATAGCGGCCGTGCAGCCATGTAAGGCGCTAACCTGCTTATTGGGGGTATTAGGGGTTCAGTGTCTTACCCAAGGACACTTCGACATGTAACACTGAGGAGCCGGGATTCGAACTGCGATCTCTTGATCCCAAGACAAGCGCTCTACCTCCTGAGCCATTGCCGCCCATGAATGAAGGAAGAAATTGAAAACGGGTTTTTTAAAAATCAGATTCAACGGTTATTAAAATAATCGTTAGTTGCAGCCCTAGAATCAAATCAATGCAAGTTTAGAAAAAAATATTTTAACCAGGAAGCTAAAAAGGGTGAAATATTGCATGAATCATTCAATTACTAACAATCTAAATAATAGGTAGGATCAATTCAGGAAGTAATTGGAGGCAATATGCCCCACAGGCCAGTTTAAGGCAATAAAATTATCTTTTCCTCCGAGAATTTTTTTATTATTGGATTGACTTGATAATACAAATTTACTGTCAGCATTTTATTTGCTCTAAATTAAGGCTATACTTGAAAAAGTGTTTCTCAAATTGTGTAATTGTTTATTTTCAAAAAAAAAAAAAAGAATTGTCTGTTCAAATGACAATGTACTACAAGTAAACCTGTTTTTGTTGTTCAAACTCTGATCATACATTTCAAACACATGCATGCACGTGTATGTCTTAAGCAAGTGTATGATTTTTAAAGACTTGTTGAATTAAGTTAACTCACAACATGAAAGAAGGAAAAGGGTCGACATTAGTGTGGTAAATATTAAATGTCTATAACAGTATTAATTGTATACATAATATAATAAGTTAAATAAGAACATTTGATTGAAGGGGAAATAAAACGACCAATTTCAGGTTATGCTTAATCTCTGTTGTATTTTCATGACACAATGTTTTGGAGTCAAAGGCTTCTGAATTCTGCACTGTGAGAAGATAAAACAATGACTAAGAGGTTTGATCTAAGTTATTTAAAGTACTACAATAAACAAAGTGACTTTAGAGCAAAAAAAAAATAAATAAATGATAGCTAAAGTACAAAAAATGCAATATTAACTCAAGCTATGTTTTGAAGTGCTTAACTGATTCCAATGCATCGGCATCTATTGAAACAGATTAAATATTTATACTTGGAAATGTCGTCCAGGAACTTGCGGATTAAAAGTGCCTTTGGGTGGTTTTGTATCAATATTCCTTTTGCACAAAAGAAGCACAACAAAAGGTCCATTTGGGTAATCGGAAGGTTAACGTCAACCAGCACAATTGAAATCCAATTACCGGTATGTTCAATAGGTGCAGAATTGCAGTGTTCAGACGAGTTCTTGGAAGCATTTGTGATGTACAATCAAAACAGCGGTACGTGACAAGGATTCTTAATAGTCTCGCTTTAATGTGTTTACATTTCCGATCTGTCCAGGTCCTGTCAGCTCTGGACATATTTGCACTGGTTGATTGTGCTCTCAGAGTGGAGACAGAATAACGCTCATCAAATAATGCTTAAATGCTCAAAATTATTTTTATAGTAATATACTAACGCCATCAAGTATTAGATCCTAAAAGGCAAAGGGTGTCTTAGGGATATGCATACTAGTCAAAATATGATTCTTCATTTGTTGTGTCATCGTCATGCTCTTTGTTTTGACGTTTTTTTGTGTGTGTAGAATAGGTAATCCTGTTTGAGAGTGATACCAAACAAATAGCATTAGTGGCGGAAAAGACTTACTGGCTATGGCAGGGATTCTCAAACTTTTGGGGACTAGCAACAGTGGGAGATTTCATTCTTGCCATGAAGTAGTCTAATCCGAATGGTCACTAAACAAAACCCACTTAATTGCAGCCAGCCATTGTTTATATACTGGAACATTTCCATGTGAAAAAGAGAAGTCTACCTGTTCAAATGAGGCTTGTTTTGCCGCTCTTGACTTCAAAGAGTAAATTGCAATCAATTGCAAGAAACAAAAACAGACACGAGAAGCACATGTTCAAATTAGGGCTGAACAAAACGCTAAAACTGATTAAAAACGATTATTAAAAGGGTTGGCAAACTAATTACCTTATCGCTTTGTCATGTTGCGTGATTTTTGGGCCACTTAACACGTAAAATCAATGCAAATAAGTGCATTGGATCTCAATGTGAAGTTTAGGGTTTGTACCACTTTGGCCCGGCAGAGGGCGCCTTGAGACAGTTTTTTTTTTAAAGTATGTTTCTTTTCTTTTTTTTAATCATTTTTTATGGAACAACGCATTGTTACAAACAAACTTGGCATAGAAGAGGTTTATCCCAACACTAGGGGCAGATTCTTAATCATTTTATATATCATTTGCACACTGGAAATATTTATCATATTCAAACATTTAACGTAACTTAAAACAAATTTGTTAATCACATTTTGAAAAGTGAGTTTACATTTTATATATTTTTTGGTGGAAAAGAGATTTGGCTACACATAAAATTCAATCTTTCTTCCTTTTTGTTTTGTATGTTAAATAAGTGTAATATGATCTTTGGATTAGGTGGTAGGAAAAGATCATCATACACATTTGCAGATGAATAGCAGACATTTCCAACTATTTTTCTATGTTTGAGTTATTTGACACTTGTATGTTTTATTTTTTTAAATTGGATTCATCGATTTATTCAAAAGTAAAATCAACCGATTTATCGATTAAAAAAAAAAAAAAAAAAGAGTTACCGCCCTAGTTCAAATTACTGGCCAATTTGGGAGGCTTGGTGCGGAAAATACGGTCATAAATTTTGGTCACCGGTCTCATAGAATAAAAACTATAAACTAGAAATGTTCACTAAACAGATAAACTGGGAGCTTTTAATTTTGTAGGACTTATCTTATTGTTTAATTTTCTGCACAGTGACATAGATATGCACTTTCAACACAGGAAAAACAACTTGCAATAATTCCCCGTGTCCTCACAAAGCTCCAGACCAAGGTTTGAGAACCCCTGATAATCGGAATGTTGTGTGGCTGAATATCTCGGGTGTTCGTATTTTTGTCTCTGTTTGACACATCATTATAAAAACATGTTTTAAATAGGTTACAGTGTGTGGTCATGGAATACAATTATATGTACTGCGTATATACATTACAAGGACTTGCACAGAAGCTCCAAACAAGGGGCAATCTGCAGCACAGAATTTGCACTAATGCATCTGGATTGATGTAGACGATGGCAGTGTTTTCGCGCCATTGTGTCATGTTATTGTCTAAATAGTGAAGAAAGATGATTTGTAAGGTGCTAAACGAGTTGAGGGATATCCAAGGTAGTGTTTGTGCTCATTATTTTGACCATGTTCAGGACATTATTTGATTATTTCAAGTAGACAGCCTTGTATTTGTGAGTTTACACTTTCTGTTAATGTTGTGTTTCATTATCACATGAGAGAAACAAAATACCCTCGTTCGACGCACTTAAAATGGTCACTTTACTTTACTCTAATAGCCATTAGCTGATGTTCACTGTACCTGCCATGTCCATGACAAAACTTCATTTAAAAATGGTAGCCACTGAATTTAGCTTTGAAATCATTTCAAACAATACTCAGGATGTAAAACTGGGTTTAAACTTTTTTGTTGTCAGATACTAGTTTCTGGTGTGCAATATAAAGATTTTGGGGAAGAAAAAAAAAAAAAAAAAAAATTCTCGAAAAAATTAGTCAATGACAAATTTCAAGTTGGGGGATTAGTATCTATATAGCATTTGATAGAGTAGTTGATGTTATTTTTGATATTGCAGGGTATTACACTATAGTTTTGAATACAGTAATCCCTCGTTTTTCGCAGAAGTAGTGTTCCAAAAATGGCCCGCGACAGTCAAAAACCCATGAAGTAGAAAAATACTAGTAATGTATTAATTACTAAGAACAAACCCAATTTACAGGCTCAAGTACTTGTTTCACAAATAAAAGTATTGTACTTTATTGCACAACTGTATGGATTGAAAAATATCCACTGTTCATCATACTTTGCCGCCATTATGTGGATGTTGTGGAAAACTGCATTTACATTCAAGCTTTTTCCTCCAGAAAGCATATATTTTTACATTATCAAACATTTTGGAAAATGCACCAGTGAGCCACCAGGGAGCACCAAAGACCAGCATGTGGCTCCAGAACAACTTTAGTGGGTTGAGAAGTCTAACTTTGTTGGCAATAGAAAGCTTCTCCCCCTGCCCTTTGGTGCTTTTGTAGCATTTTGTTAACACTATGGCTTTTAGGGAAACTTCAAAATGAAAAAGATTTGTAGATTTGTCAAACGGTTTTACGTATGTCTACAACTCAGACCACAACGTAATTGACGGGCAGGTGGGCAAGGAAAAAAGGGTCGGATCAACCATTTTTCCAATAAAAATGCAAAACACAATGTATGATGAAAGTCCACAAAGTACTGAAACCGGGAAGCGTAAACGATGATACAGCAATAGAGTACTGTATTTAAAAAGCCAGCTTGGGAACTGATAGACGTGTTAGAATTTTATGTCGTCAATTTGTCAACAACAAAAAACAAAAAACGTCACCCAAATTAATGAGAAAACTTATTAGGCAGGAAAAACATCCTGTGGCTTTCAGAAGATTTGGTTTCAGTTTGAGCTGTATGTCTGAGAATAAGAAAACGTTTCCTTTTGTTGTTTCTGTAGTACACGCAACAAAGTGTTTGCTGTGCAGTTTGTGTGACCTTGGCTCGTTGCTGTTGTGACTTTAGGAAATTGTCCATATATTTTGAACCAAAATCATCTAGTTACACTTAATAGTCAATTGCTGTGAAGAATTATATGTTCATGTAAGTGTTTTGTTCATGATTTGAATTATGCAATGACACTGTGCGTTGTATCGCGGTAGCTTGTCTTTCTTTTTAGAAGTCATCTGAAGAAATGTGCTGGTTGGAAATGTTTTCTTTGATGTATAACTCCTGTCTTTCTTGCCTTCTTACAAAGTACTGTGTCCCTTGTATGCACTTTAACTAACAAATAAAAGTTAACATAATAAAAACATGTGCATATGTTTATCTTACTTTGCAACAAGCCGGTCAAACTCAGTTTGGCTGCGGGGCAGGTTCGAGACTTTGTTTTCAAGGGGGCCAAATGAGTTTTAAAATGTCAATGCCAAATATTTAGCTTTGTTTTTCAGTTCTGTACGATGCTTTATTTTTCGGCCTACGTATGCAGGAGTTTCAACAGTCAATAGGCAATAAGAAGAGATCAAACTCCGAGGCTTGGCCTACTGAAGCTGAGAAAATACTGCACAATATTGTCTTTACATAAAATCACACTGGACGTTAGCTGTTTTACACTTTTTACTGCCCTGCAGCGGCAGAAAAAAGGTTTTTATCTGTTAAAAAAAAAATCATAAATTTGATAGAAATGAGCTAGATATTTTTTTTGACATATTCGAAATAACGGCAGGTTGTATTTGAATAGTCCATCAGGCCGGATCCAGCCAGCGAGCTGTATGTTTGACATTCCTGCTTTACAATATTGTCCTATTTTAAACAAAAACAGGGGTCGGGAACCAATATCTCGCAAACATATATGAATATTTTCATGAGTACATATGGCTCGGAGACAAAATTTATAACATGCAAATGTTGTCCATGTCATTCCTAGATCGCGTGAGTGAATCCTATTGCAGCACTAAAATTCCTTGAGTTACTGTACGGTACATTTTTAACTACAGTTTACAGTTAAGGTGTCACCCCAACAAACCATGTTTTGACTGTACATCGTCAAAGAATCCTTTAAATGGAAGCTCATTAAATAATCCATGTTCACTGTTGACATTTTATGGCTACGTTCACACTGCAAAGCTTAATGCTCAATTCCAATTTTTCGGTGTAATCTGATGTTTTTTGTCTGATTGCTCACATAACCAACTAAATGCGACTCGTATAAGTCTCGTAAATGCCCAACTGTCCCGCGTGCGCTCAAGAGGACACGTGACGTCACACAAAATGCACTCATGTTTAAGGAAGTACTCATGGATATAAACAGCTAAATGCCCTACAAAATGTCTTATTAGTCTTGGGCCATCCCATCTATCTGATTTGCTTTTATTATATCAGCCCTCGCGGTCTGTAAAGGTCCTCTGGCAGCGGTTTATTGACTGTTTCCAGGGTGAAGACTAAAATGGATTGTTAAGCAGCATTCAGCCACTTTGATTCTCACCTATGGAACAGTCTGCCAGAGGACATCATGTCTGCGGAAACCCTTTTTATTTTTAAAAGGAGGCTAAAGACCCACTTTTTTAATATTGATTTCAACTGAATAACTTGTAAACTTTTACTGTAACACATTTTACATTTAATTTCAGATTTTAATGTTTGGTTGTGCAGTTTTTTGTATCTGTTTTTATATTTCAGTGTTTTCCCATATTAGGGGCCCACACAGGTAGGGTGTAATTCAATGGCTGAAAATCCTGAGGTCATCTGTTGCCATCCCTATTCAGGATTCCTAAAGCTTAAGGCACGTTTAATTCAAGAGTTTTCAAAAGATTTGTAATGCCTTTTTGAAAACAATTTTAAGACCAAGTCGTAAAAAAACAACTCAAACTAACAAAAAAAATATTTCTTGCACCTAATACATCGTGCCTAGTACAAATGACCTAGCACAGCTTTTAGCCATGGCAAAAAACACTTGGCAGACCGCCACTACTCATTAAATACTGTTGGATTTCTAAATTTACCCAACAATCATGCGTGCTGGTTTTTTGAGAGAGAATCAAAGAAAATAATCAAACAGTCTGGAATTCTGCACACGGGCAGGTTTATTCACAACAGCAGATGTAAGTGTGCCCTCCGGAGACGACTCTCCCACCCCGATGTTTCCAGGATCATTTATACAGTTCAACAAACATGTGAAAAGACATCCCACTCTTCTCCCATTTGCTATGTGTGTCTGCAACTAACTTTAGCTTTCTTCTTATTGGCCATCTTCTACCCGCGTGCCAGAGAAGCCCCACGTGGGCTCCACCTCCTCGCCTCGATGTCTGGAATGGTCAAAACATCCCCGAGCGTTTCTACATCATTAGGGCCCCTCTGCGTCGGGAAGTGCTGATTATCATATCAGCCCTTCGTCCCAGTTCCCGCTGTTTCTGTAAACATCATTCTCCACTAAGTTGCACTGACCTCGCCCCACAGCCCAGCCAGTGAATATCTTTTGCATTTAAATGTAATTTGTATTTGATCGTACAAAATCCTTTATAGTCAAATGTATAGACCCAAGTTGCTATTTGTATTGTGGCTAGACCCAAGACATGCATCAGCTCTGAATGGCCCGACTGAAACCACATCACTCTTTTGATGGTTCCATTTATGAGGTCAAGCGATGTTGCCACTACAGTAAACTTGTAAATTAATAAAAATGAGAAATTATAAATGTAAACCAAATATTTTTAGCTCAAACAAATATGAATCATATTAATGTGTTGGCGTTGAAAGACGGATTTAAGACGTTTTAATGCCATTTGAGGCCTTACTTTTAGAATACGAATTCAACGTCTTTTAAGACTTGAAGAGTCCGCGGGAAGCCAGCCTACAAGTGAGAATAAGCCATCCCCCCGAATCCCTTTCCTCACATGTTTGGTCTGTGCCTTGTCATAATCATATGTTATTTTATTACACTGTATTTTGTTTTTATTGTATTTCAACCATTATAAGTGTCTGTGTATTGTTTGAGTTGTGGAGTGGGGATCAAGGAGGGGATTTTATTCATAC
Source organism: Urocampus carinirostris (assembly GCF_059441175.1). Taxonomy (NCBI): domain Eukaryota; kingdom Metazoa; phylum Chordata; class Actinopteri; order Syngnathiformes; family Syngnathidae; genus Urocampus; species Urocampus carinirostris. The sequence continues at coordinate 27,318,713 of NC_142360.1, forward strand.
AGCACTTCGAGTGGCAATATTTTGCCTGAAAAGTGCTTTACAAATCAATTTAGTCTGAATAAAGTCAATTGTAATTGTAAAAATGGCGGCGGTAGTGACTGCGTCACCCTTGTTGTGCGGCACGGGAATCATTAGACTCATTATAATATTGTACACGTAAATAATTTCACATTTCAAATGAAACAAATATCATTCCCTTACCTTAAATTGCCTGTTGAATTCTTAGTCGTCTTGTTAGCATGAATGGCAGAGCGAAAGCTCACCGCGTCCTTCGCTAAAAGTGACGAAGTTTCACGCAGCGGCGGTTTGAGTTTTGAGTGATGGCAGGGAGCAAAAAATACTCAATTTAACTAAATTTCAATTAGAAAGACCGACAGTTTTTGAGCTCTTAACTTAATACGAGCCATTGAACTAGGCTAATTGAAGCGTGACGATGAAGTTTATGTCATTTGTGTCGCATGAATGCTTAGTGTAGCAGAAGCAGCCCACACAAGGAAGCAGCGTCCTCTAGCGGCTGAATAACAAAATAAAATCGTGGCCAATATTGGTCGTTCAATATAAAATTTAGTAAGAACATAAACGACAATTTTGAGATATTTAACCCTCAAATCAAGTTCCAGATGTTAGTTTCAAGTCGAAACGTTTAACTCTGTCCTGTTAGTTTAATTGAATATTATTTTACTCAGCAAAAAAGTTGTGACCAGATTTTACAGCGAACGTACTTAAAAGGGTAAATGTCATTATTCGGCGATTTTCAAAAAGAAAATATAAATACTTGTGAAGTTAAATTTTAACACTAAATCAATATAGAAATGTAATGTATTGTTCTTTTAATTTTATATTTCCATTATTACACCTGCCTCCCCTGACTGCACATTGCTTATTTTAGTTCGGTGGTCGCTTCTTTAAAGGGACAGGGTGTAATATTTGACCACTAGATGGTGAAGTGAAACAAATAACCTAAAAAGTACGGTACAAGGAAAAGAAAAGACTACAGAGACTCAAAGTAACCAAAATGCACCGATTTTCCTTCAATGCTTTCAGTGAGTAAAAGAGAGAAAAAAAGAAAACGCATGAAAAGGGAAAAATAGCAAAGAAAAAAAGAAATCGGGGGAAAAAGAAACGTAAAAAAACGTGATAAAAAGAGTAAGAAAAAGAAAGGGCTATACTTAGCATCAAGATGGCTGATAAGTATATAAGTTCCCTGTAGGCCATGGGTGTCAAGGTCAAATGGGTAGAAATTAATCTAAATTCTAAATTCTGACAACAAGCCAGACTGATAAATGTTAGAAATGAAACAAGCTACTAAAGCTAATTGCTAATGATGTTGTTCGGGTCGCCGCTAAAAGCCTCTAAGCAAATGTTAGACAATATAAGAGCTAACCGCTAATTGCAAAAGCTACATTTTCACTCAGTTCAGGGTGGCCACAGCCAAAAATATTAAACACTGTCTCTTTAAGGAATTATTTGAGGGTGCTTGGGTTGAATTTATGGGTGCTTGAGCATCATCAAATACGGGCTGGTTACACCCATGCGGCTTATTATCTTCTTTTTTCTCTTTTGTTTACTCAAATTGTTTACCGTATTTTCCAGACAACAAGTCTCTCCGGAGTAGAAGTCGTACCAGCCAAAAATGCATAATTAAGAAGAAAAAAACATGTATTCGTCACACTCGGAGTATCAGTCGCATTTTGGGGGGGGGGTTATTTATTTGACAATACACCAAAAACATACATGGTATGAATGATTTTAAGTACATTAACAGTGCCATACTTCATGATTTTTATGTTCACAATCTGTATTTTGAAATCTTAATTCAGTACACGCTGCTCTTATGTAAGAAATGTATTTAAAGAAAAACCTGCACCAATTTTAAGCTATTTTCATTATTATTTATAAAAGAGGTATTGGTTTTTTTTCACCTAAAAAAACTTTGTTCACCAGATGTTCCTTTGCCACTAAATTATCTTACAGCAAGCCCTCAAACTCTAAATAAATTCAGGGTGTGAAGCTAAATTGAGTGTTAAAAATGCTCAAAAACACATTGCAAAATGCATACCTGTCAACCTATACGTTTTTGCCATACAAAGTACGTTAATCATGCACATTAAGACGTGTACGACGTACAAGAAAATCTGGACGGAAAAATGCAAATTTGGCAATTATAGGTACCATCGGTATGTATACACCGACTATCACGAAACGGCAAATCAATCAAGTCAAACGAGTTCGCCGCGGTAGCCTCTATCTTGTTATCGTTTTTTTTCTTCGTTGCAAACAAAAGGAGCGGTTTGATGCTACTGTGCGCATGCATCTGCCGCCTCGGATTTCATGTGGCAGTTATGTAGTGAAAGGAAGTCCGTCTCTTTTTAGAGAACCATCTTTTTCGGCTCAACTCATTCAAGAGAGCCGGCTCTCAAACGGCTTTGATTTGCATTATATTACGAATCATTATTGTTGTATAAAGAAGTTAAGAAAAAAAGGAAGTATAAAAGGAGAAAATGAAAAAAAGACGGGTTTGTGGTTGTCCCTTTAATCAGTATATTACCAACAATAATTTAATGCAGAAAATGAATTCATAATTTGAATAAGAAAATGTATTATTCTACTTAATTATATTTGCATGTGTTTTTTCCTTCTTCAGTAAACGTCCAAGCTACTTCACTTTTGAACTTTTTTTAATAATAAACCTCATTCATGTCGAGCAACTCAGGATCTCACAACAAAATGTTAATCAACAATATATACGATATAACGAAACACATGTACAATATAACCACTTACTGTACACTTAAAATGAACTTCCTGTAGCTTTAAATGAACATGAAAACACTTTTTTGGACAATTTTTTAGTACTGTCTCAGTTTTTGTTCATCACTCTCTTATCCCCTTTTAGCTGGACTAGCAACTCTTGTTTCTGGATTGATCAGAAAAAGCTGTTTCCATAACTAGTTAACACCTTTTACTAAACAAATAAAACAATGATGTAGATTAATAATTGCTGAATTCTTAAATCAAATGTGTTTACCGGTATATCAACCAGCATTTTGTTTATATATGGAGTAACTCAACTCTCTGAATTGGTTTTCTAGAAACCCAAAAAAGAGCATGTTTGGCTTCTTCTGCACGTTTACATGGGCTTACAAAGCCCGACTTTTAACAATATTCTGATCTTAAACCTAATTTTGTCTGGATGTAAACAAAGCCAATGTAACACATTAAAAATATTACGCCAATTACACCAAAACACTTAGTATACAGTAAATACTTGAGAGGTAGGTGACACCCCCAAAATGGTCACAATACTGAACAAAAAGTCACATGGAGTCATTTCCATCCTCAAATATGACGATTAGCATGTGATTTAAACAATGAAGGGCCAAAACATGCCTACTGCAGGAGAGAGAGTGGGAAAGGTGAGATGGCACAACATTCATTTGGACAGGTAACTTAAAATTAGTTTTATCTGGTTATATCAGTATCAGAATTTTTTTAGTTTGTTTGTACATGATTCAATTGTTTGTTTGTTTGTAAATGATTCAAATTGAATCTTTTCTTCCGGCGCCGTCACGAATGGCAGCCACTCCAGCAGCTCCGTGTTATTTTCGATTGTTCTCGATTGTTCTCAGCTCAGGGATGCTGCTGGAAATGTGAATTTCCCTTCGGGGATGAACAAAGTATCTATCTATCTATCTATCTATCTATCTAATATAACATGTTAAACTACATAAATAAACACGTCTGAAAAAAAAATGGTACAAGGTTATTATGTATTTTGTAAGGGAAAATATGACAGTTTGTAAGGGCATGGAGCCCTGGAGCTAGACAGGTATGTGTGATTTTTTGTAGAAATCAACATTAGTATGATAGTTTACGTATTTTTGCCTGGTATTCAAATCAATGCTGTTGTTGTTGTTGTTGTTTTTTTTTTGACTGGATACAGTTTTTTTGTACCAGTAGGAGACACTAAATATTACACACTGTCTCTTTAATAAAAAAACAAATCCCATTCAACATCAGTTTTCATCCCGTTTACACGCAGAAAAACAAGTACTGTAACGTTAACCAAGAAAAAGTCATCTAAAGACAACCTGACCGCGCCTACAGAAAAACAGCCAATCAGCGTTTCGGCTCTTTCATGTACAGTGCGTTGATTGGCAAGTAACAAATCGGTCCGCGCCCATTAGGCCTCAAGGACTCCAGCCAATCAGCGTCTTGGCTTTTTCATGTGTTGTTGATCATCTGGCACGTTTCTTAAATTTTGAAGTTTACTAAAAGAACTCACGATCATTTTTTAACTCTACATTTGCATGCAACCAGTTCCCGAGCACAGAGAAAAACCAAAACACGTTAAAATGGTAAGTAACGTCCTACTGTATTTAAACGATTTCGTTTATGTTCCTTCCTCTCAGAGTATTGTGATTGCGGTATAGATGCTCGCCATTATCGTTTTTTAACTGTTAACTGTTGAAACGCTATAATGTATTAGTATTTGCTTTGCTTGAAAGTCATCACCAATGTTCAAGTCAATATAAGTCTCTTTGGGGACATTTCCAATTTAGGGATGCATTGCCATTCTGACGTTGACGAATTCGTAAAATATGTCAAACAACATTAAAACGGACGGTTATAAGCAAAGGGAAACTACTAACTGCTTATTCAGAAAGGCTATTTTTTATTGTCGGCCATGCAATTTAGCGCGTTGGCACCATTCCCGTAGGGCTTTGGTTGAACTCAGGGCCTCAACTGCTCTTCACTCACTGGAAAACGGTGCACTTGTTTCGGCTACACTTATTGGGGAAGTGAGGTTCTTCATAATTACTGTTGAAACATGTAATCAGTAACGTAATATGAATACAATAATATCAAATCAATGCAACTTGAGTACTTTCAATTACTTTTGGATTGCTTCAATAATGAAATATGCTAATAAATGACAACATAAACTAAATATAAATACATTTACTACATTTTCTTTATGATAAATGAACAATTTAACTTTGCAAAAAGAAATTAGGATCAGGTAGTTGCTTGTAGTCCAACAAAAAAAGTGCTCCCATTTTAACTTTGTAGTATATATATTGTGTTTTGAGCAGAGCCTCTTTCATATGGCAGATCATATATGCTTTGTTTTAGTTCGCATTAAGAGCACTCTAAGAACCCAATATTATTTTAGACACACAAAGGTTCACTTTCTACATTTCCCTACAAATCTGGGCCGTCTTGTCCTCCCCCTCTTTCTCTTTAGTGTCAATGATTAAAATTATGATGAAATGATCTGCATTTATATAGCGCTTTTCAAGTCAATGAAGATTTTCCTAAGGGCTTGACAATGTGCTTCACACTTACCCATTCACACACACTCACCGTGCAGCCATGCAAGTCATGCAAGGGGCCAACCTGCTTTTTGGGGGCATTAGGGTTTCAGTTCCTTGCCCAAGGACACTTCGACATATAACACGGAGGAGCCAGGAACCGAACCTGTGATCTCTTGATCCCCAGACGAGCGCTCTACCTCCTGAGCTAATGCCGCCTCATTAGCTGGACACAATTTGTCCATCGGGAAATAGTGTACATGTAAATGTCAGTCTTATGTGAATTAGTGCATCAAGTAAAAAAATGGATGTTTGAAAGGATGCTGTGAAAGAGAGGGCACACACACCAACACATCCAATTACATTAATCGATTTATTTCACTTTATTTAATTTATACAGTATGTTCTTGTTTGTTGATGTTGTCTCGTTAGTTGCACTCTAATTACATGGCACTTTTCGGTCAGTTTTGCAAAGCTTTCGGTCGTGTAGTCATGTTTTGTAGTTAGAGTGAGGGTGTGTGTGTGTGTGTGTCTGTGTGTGTGTGTGTTGAATAAGACTGCAGAGGAAGGTTGTGGCAAATGTAAACAAATCTATGGCGAAAAAAGAAAATAAGTAAAAATAGAGCCAAAATTGTTTTTATCATTATTCCAATCGACTTCATTTATGTAATTTGAATCAATAGAGCCAAAATTGTTTTTATCATTATTCCAATCGACTTCAGTTATGTAATTTGAATCAATAGAGACAAAATTGTTTTTATCATTATTCCAATCGCAATGAAATAAATACTGTTTTTCCCATGCCCTATCATGGTATAATTTGTTGTTTCCACAGGATTTTACAACGTTGGAAGAAATCAAAACCTGTTTTGAGGATGAGAGGAACTGGAGCCCACGGGAGTTGCACTTGGCCCTGCTGCTCAGCACCAAGGCCTCACAGCTGGAGAAGCTGCGACGAAAACTCTTCATGTTGGAGAAAAGAGCCAAGGAGCTTGAGTGGCAACTGGAGGATTTGATGGAGGCCGAACGGATCATCTTGCGACTTTCCAACAACACAGAGCGCCACTACGGATGTTCTATGTCCGAAAACGGCAACTTCCGGGTACCTTCCAAAAGCCTTTATAAATTATATTGTCATTTTAATATATGTGATTATTGTGCATAGAATAATGGGATTTCATGTGTGCATTAGGCTCGGGTTACTGGCCGTTACTGTCACGGATCAGTAGTTTGAATTGATTTTTAACATTGATTTTTATTTCAACAGAGATCACCAAACACTGACGGTGAAGAAAGATGGAGAAGAAAAGAGAAAGAAAATGGCGACAGAGACGATAATTATAAAACCAACCATGCCGCCGAATGGGAAGTAAAAAAGCGTTGGTGTGATGAGGAGGAAGCAATAAAGAAGGAAATAAGAGAAGAGAAGAACATCATGCAAAGTCTGGGTGAAAAGAAAGATAAAGAAAAGAAGAATCAAGAGAAAAAGAAGAAGAAGAAGCTGTCCTTCTGCAAAAGGCTGACATTCAAATGGTGCTGTTTAACCAGTTGACCAATCCTACTTGCCTAATGACTCACTTATTCTTATTTTATTTTCATTAATGTATTCATATCATTGAATAGTTATCTTTTTATTTTATTTCCCATGAACAATAAATAAATGTAATTTATTCAATGATGTCCACATTTCTTCATGATGTATCACAAAGCTTTTGGGTTTGTTTTTTTTCAACCACATTTCCAACTGGAACATCACCACTGAAGATGATGACAATGGCATTACATTGTGTCAAAATACACAACTATATCTATTTTGATGAGGTGTAAATACATTAAACTGCTCTCCTACTATTCTACAAAATATTTGAATTAATATTATAAATACAAATTATGAATTAATATAAGTACCGGTGTCATATTTCATGACTTATTTTCATCAGCTCTAGATGAAAATATTAATTCAGCACTGGCAGCTATTCTGTAAGAAATATATTTAGAGAACAAACTGCTCCAACTTTAGGTTATTGATAAAAGAGGTTTTATTTTTTTCCCCTAAGAAAAAATACTCGTTTCTTCCACCAGATGTTCCTTTGCCACTAAATCAGGGGTGTCCAACTCAATTATACAGAGGGCCAGAACTCAAACCACGCCTTTGGTCGCAGGCCGAACAGGATAAATATTTATTGAATACACTTTCCTTTAAAAAAAAAAAAAAAAAAAAAAAAAATTAATACAGTCAGGGATATTATTCCAGAATAAACAAACTTAAACATTAAATGAATTAAAATTGTCGCTCTCCATAAAAATATCTCCTGTCAAAACTATAAAAATGAAAATATGAAAAAACGGAAAATATAAATAAAATTGGTGATTTTCACTTTTGGGAATTTGATTTAGTGAAAAACATCTTCATATTCTTCTTTAACCTTTCAACTTTCTGAATCTTTTCTCTGGATTCAAGGTTTTTCAGCTTACTCTGAAGTTTTGTCTTGTAGTGCCGTTTTTCATTAAATTCCTTAATGACGGCCACAAATAAGACACACGGGTTTACCGGCAATGTCAGTTCACATAATTTTCTCGGCCATTGTGGTTTTAGGTATCCGAGTATAATTTGAAGGTTATCATGGTTTCATAGACCCTGGCCATTATAGTAGATGTATATAAAAGGATTTCACGGGTCGTATATAATTGTACGCCGGGCCGGTGTTGTGGCCCGTCGGCCGTGAGTTTGACACATGCAGTAAATTGTCTTTCAATAAGCACTGAAGCTTATTGCAAAAGGACACTTATTAAGAGCAGATTTAGTTTGGGCCGCCTGGGGGCATTATAAGCTCGCCTGTGTTGTCCAGAAACAAGAAATTCGGCAAACTTTTTGACTGTTTCCACGAAACGTCACGCTCCCTTCTCTGGCAGAATGGCAGCAAGAAGCACTTAAGTGCATGGCAGTTTATAGGCAGTTGTGTTGAAACAAATACCATTAACCACGACAGCAGAATATAATAACCACTTTTTACCATGGTGATTTACTCCTGTGCGATGGGCAAGGTTCTAAGCCCGATTTGAAATTGTATCCCTTATGATGAAGACAGATGAGTCAAATGGCGAGACTGGTGTCGGGGCGGCAGTGGCTCAGGAGGTAGAGCACTCGTCTTGGGATCAAGAGATCGCAGTTCGAATCCCAGCTCCTCGGGTTACATGTCGAAGTGTCCTTGGGTAAGACACTGACAAGGGGCGGCAGTAGCTCAGGAGGTAGAGCGCTCGTCTTGGGATCAAGGGATCCCAGTTCGAATCCCGGCTTGTCCGTGTTACATGCCGAAGTGTCCTTGGGTAAGACACTGAACCCCTAAGACCCCCAATAAGCAGGTTAGCGCCTTACATGGCTGCACGGCCGCTATTGGGAAATGTGAAGCACGCTGTAAAGCGCTTTGGGAAGTCTTGACTTGAAAAGCGCTATATAAATGCAGATCATTTCATTTCATTTAACCCCTAATACCCCCAATAAGCAGGTTAGCGCCTTACATGGCTGCACGGCCGCTGTTGGGAAATGTGAAGCACGCTGTAAAGCGCTTTGGGAAGTCATGACTTGAAAAGCGCTATATAAATGCAGATCATTTCATTTAATTTCCTGAAAAGTGCATCCTTGTGTAATATCCGTAATTTCGGAACGATTCCGATGTTTACGAACACATCACGGTGTCAGAAGTTGCCAAACATTTCTCTCTATTTTTCTTTCTCCTCAATCGACAAGTCGGGCCCCGAGAGAATGTTTGTTCTATTGTGTGGCCCCCGAGTTAAAATGACTTTGACACCCCTGCTTTAGGGCAGCACGGAGACGCAGTGGTTAGCGCGTGTGCGGCACAGTTCTGAGGTCGTGGGAACCTCCTGCGTGGGTTCAAATCCAGCTCCCGGCCTAACTGTGCGGTTTGTATGTTCTCCCCGTGCCTGCGTGGGTTTCCTCCGGGAACTCCGGTTTCCTCCCACATTCCAAAGATGCATTTCATGTGGATTGGCCGGTCCAAATTGTCCCTAGGTGTGAACGAGCGAGTGAGTTGTCTGTCCCTGTGTGTGTGATTGCCTGGCAACCAGTTCAGGGTGTCCCCTGCCCACTGCCCGACGATTGCTGGGATGGGCTCCAGCACCCCCGCGACCCTACTGAGGATAAGCGGTGCAGCTAATGTTTGGCTGCTATTATTCACGGCATGTAAAATTTACTATGGACCCTGAACACATCACGAGTGGCGTCCACTTTGAAGTGGTCATCTGATGGTGGTAAGTAATTTAGTTATCCTCGAGTTCGGAGAGCGTACTCTTTCTATTTCTTTTCTCGGTTGGGACACCCTGAACTGATTTTTGTCAGGTTCCTGCGCAGGAATGAAGCTCGTAACTCTTGTGACGGTTCTCCTCGGCCACGTTTGGAGCTGTGTGGCGTCTCACCCCAGGCCATCTTGTCGATACCCTCCGTCGCAGTGGTGTCACTCACTGCAGATTGCTGTTGAATGCAAGGTGAGACTTACAACATCGAGAAAATTCACGTTTTCAGGATGAAAAGCCTTGGCCGAGTTAAAACCTACAGCATTTTGGGTGGGATTTAATGTTTTTAATCAGGTGGTTCACAATTCCAACTAAATATGACTGCTATCCGTCTCCTGTGACTTTTAGTCACCTCTTGTTTAATTGCCGTCGAATTTCTCTTGCGCTAAAGAGGATGGTGACGTCACACGCACTGCATTGTTAGCGGAAGTGCTCATGGATGCTAACTCCGTAGCGTATCTAGCTACTTTAGTTATCGTGCTGCCAGAGGCTAAAGCATACATGTCAAGCTCCAGGGCTCCATGCCCTTACAAACTGTCGTATTTTCCCTTACAAAATACAAAAAAAATCTTACACCCTATATTTTTTTCAACGTGTTTATTTATGTAGTTTAACATGTTATATTGTGTTTCGTAATATCCAGGGTTGGGTAGGGTTACTTTAACTGGATTACTTTCAATTACTTTTGGATTACTCTAATACCAAATATGCTAACAAAATACAAAAGAAACTAAATTTGAATAAAATTACTAAATTTTGTGCAGGCTTGGGGAGTAGCGGAATACATGGAGCGCCAAAAAGTATGCTGGCAAGCTGTTTGGATTTATTTTAATGTAGTTTCGGTCGCATTTTATGTTAGTTTTGTCGGATATCAAAGAGATCAAAGCCAGGAGAGAAAGCTTACCACGTGTTGTGAGTCATAATTTGATTCATATTTAGTTTCTTTTGTCTTTTATTAGCATATTTGGTATTGGAGTAATCCAAAAGTAATTGAAAGTAATCAAGTTAAAGTAACCCTACCCAACCCTGGTAATATCATATATATTGTTAATTAATTAATTTACCTTTTCTGTCACGGAATGGAAGGGGTGACCGGACCAGAACGGGGGCAGGAGGCAGGAAGGGAGAACTCAATTGCGTGACGATCAAAAACTTTTATTTACCAAAATAAAAGTGGTCCAAAACTCAGGGACAAGACAGAACAAACAGGCTTTAACAAAAACGTGCAAACACAGGTTTCTTCCAACTCAACTAAACAGGACAAGGCATGACAGAACAGAAAAGGTATAAAGGGCCAGCACCCGCAAAACCCACAATCCAGCCTTAAATAGCAGACACGCAATTAGTTGAACTGCTTCAGCTGGTGCCCAGGGGGCGGGGCAGACCGGTCGCCAAGGCGACCATGACATTTTCACTCGTAAACATTCTACCAAGATCAAATTTCTCCCTGATTTTTGTCTTCTTTTTGGCGCAAATGTGAAGGTTTCAACCAAAAAAGTCATGCTGCCAACTAGTGGTCAAAACGTCAATTACGTCTACTACAGAAGATATATTACAGGGGGCAGAACACAGTTTTTTTTTACATATATGTTTTTTTAATTTCTAAGAATCATTTCTTCCTGATTCAACAACACTGCTATAAACGAAAACAGAGTTCAAATGAGAAACCACGTCTCGGACATTAAAAGGCCCGTGCTGTTGCATGTGACCCAATGAGCCCATTCTCTAAATTAAAAAATTAGATTTCTAGTTCGGGCAGCACGGCGGCGCAGTGGTTAGCGCGTGTGCGGCACAGTTCTAAGGTCTTGGGAACCTCCTGTGGGGGTTCAAATCCAGCTACCGGACTTCCTGTGTGGAGTTTGTATGTTCTCCCCGTGCTTGCGTGGGTTTCCTCCAGGCACTCCGGTTTCCTCCCACATTCCAAAGACATGCATTTCAGGTGGATTGGCCGGTCCAAATTGTCCCTAGGTGTGAATGAGCGAGCGACTTGTCTGTCCCTGTGTGCCCTGCGATTGCCTGGCAACCAGTTCAGGGTGTCCTCTGCGTACTGCCCGATGATTGCTCGGATAGGTTCCAGCACCCCTGCGACCCTACTGAGGATAAGCGGTGCAGATGAGGAGGAGGAGGAGATTTCCAATTCCACGTTTAGATTTTTTTGCTTGCCTTTTATTGTTGGCGGGCCACTGATTTGCAAATTCCTGACCAACTATATTGATTTTGTCCATGCCTATTCCTTTTTTGCCAACATATTAAAGTTAACTGAAAAGACGTTCATTAGTGTAGCAACTCTTAAATTCCCAAATTGAGTTGCCACTGATGCATAAGGTGTTTTTTGTTTTAGGTGCAGAAGAATGGTCTATGTCACCATAGCTCCATGAAAATTGTGTGTTATGGAATACAAACACAAGACAAACTAGAATGGCTCCGCACCATAAGAGTCTCTTGTGTTGTGATACAAAAGCATTTCCCTTTTTGGTAGGGTTATTACCCTCTAAAGCAGGGCTGTCAAACTCGTTTTAGCTGGGGGCCACAAATGCTATAAAAAATCTCACAGGGGCCGGACTAGTAAGTTTAAGAGAAAGAGAGAGGGAGAAATAGGGAGGGAAAGAGAGAGTGATAAACAGATAGGGAGACAGAGTAACAGTGAAAGAAAAAGAGAGAGCAGAATAGAGATATGAATGGAGAAGAAGGGGGAAATTAATATAGAGAGAAAAAGAAAGTGAAACAAGAGAAAGATAAAAAGAATAAGAGAAGTGAAACAACAGAAAGAAAAAGAGTCAGCAGGAGAAAAAGAGACAAAGTGAGGTGAGAGGGAGAGACAGAGAGAAAGAGAGAGATTGAAAAAGGGAAAGAAAGAGGGTGAGAAAGAAAGATAAAAATAGAAAGAAAGAGAATGCAAGTGTATATTAGAGAGAAAATAGAAAGAGAACAAGACAGAGAAAAAGAAAGAGTTAGAGAGTGAGAGAGAAATAGAGAAAAGAGAAAAAGGGAGAGAAAGAGAGAGTGAACAGGAGAGAGAAAAAAAGGGAGAAATAACTAAAGAAGTGAGTCAGAGAGAAATGGAGAAATACTACCACAATTGTTTTGCAAGTGTTAACTGGCTTTGGTGACATCCGGTGGAAATATTTAAAACTACAGCTCATTTTCCTCTTGCGCTTCTCTCACTGTTGTCTTGCGGGCCGGATTTAAACCGTTGGTGGGCCTGATCTGGTCCGCGGGCCACCTGTTTGACACCTTTGCTCTAAAGTGACTTACCTATTTGCTTGTTAAAGTTTGTGATTTTGGCCAAATTTATTCTGGTCTGGAAGAAGGGAATGTCTTTCTGGAAAAAGCTGCTGAGTCAATAAAACCAAAAGAGTTAAGTCATTTGTTGGGGGGAATTTTACACATCTAGGGTAACCTACCTGACTGCCTGTAAAGGTTATGTTGATGTACAATGTCATTCTGGGCTACAAGCGGGGAATGTCTTTCTGGGAAAAACTGCTGAGTCAATAAAACCAAAAGGGCTGAGTCATTTGGGGGGTAATTTTACACATCTAGGGTAACCTACCTGACGGCCTGTAAAGGTTATGTTGATGTACAATGTCATTCTGGGCTACAAGAGGGGAATGTCTTTCTGGGAAAAACTGCTGAGTCAACAAAACCAAAAGGGCTGGACCATTGTATCAGATATAAAAAATGATTTCACGAGCCAGATAAAATTGTACGCCGGGCCGCATGTGGCCTGTGAGCCGGGAATTTGACACCTATGGTCTATTAGAGGGGTCAGGAACCTTTTGACCCAATGAGTCATAAAAGCAAAAAATGTTTTAAAAATAAATTGAGAGAGCCACATCATATATTTTCAGACAAAATTGAAAAAACTGCCAAACACACTCTCTAGACAAAAGCGAATTCTTCAGCACATTTGATTTCACTCTGTGTCATTTGATGATTTCATCAAATGTATGAAATGATAATAATGCCAAATCCTGTGTCCCAAATCAATGTAAATATTTACAATTTGTCTTCCACCTTTAGTTAAGAGTTTTGAGGCCATTTTTTCCATGAAATTTGTCCTTAAAACAATGTGCATGCAAAGTTCTTTTGTAAAAATGTCACAAATTACTGCAAACGATAAGCATATCGTCAGATAATGGATGGATTGGCATCCACAAGTCTCTTTTTCGAATCTTTGATCAGGAGTCTCTTTTCCTCTAAAACTTCAATTTATGATTAGTAACGATTTTCCTCCGAATCTGACACACAAACACACAACATGACATTTTGACACCGAACTTCAAGCGTACAGTATTCTTTTGCCTCCAGCTTTGGCTGTGGCTATGAAAGGATCTATAAAAGTACTAGTGTGGTCCTTTACGCTGAGTACCTTTAACTCTCAACTTTGTTTGTTTATTCTTTTTCTTCATGTTTGTTTGCGGCCTTCCCCGCTGTAGGTCCAGAAGCAATGTATGGAACTCAGCGCCGTACGTCCAAAGGATGCAGTTACCCCGGTTTCAGTCACACTTTACTACGAAAGTCTGTGTCCATCCTGTCGTGTTTTCCTCACGCAGCAGCTCTTCCCTACTTGGTCCATGCTGCAGGAAATAATGACGGTCACACTGGTGCCCTACGGTAACGCCAAGGTGCCCACATTTCTCTGTGATCATTTAAGACGAGGAAATGATTCCATTCTTTTGTATTTACTCTTTATTTTTACGTCTGTGTTACTTTGCAGGAGCTGGTGTCTGGCAACACTACCGTTACATGCCAGCACGGGGCGTCAGAGTGCCGTGTAAACATGATTGAGGTCAGAAAAAGCATACTAGAGCTTTTTTCACACTGAAAAAGACTTAAAAATTTATAAATTATTCATGCAATCTATTGGTGTGCCGACCTTACAGTGTAAGATTTCTGTTTGGTTTGGTAGTATACACTCAAAAGAAGGAGAGAAGACATCAACAGATTTGGAACTTGCAATGTTGTCCTCTGAGCCCTCTTGTTTTATTAAATCTCCAAGGTCACAAAAAGCAGATTCACCCTAAAGGGTTTGAAAATTAAGAACAACAACAATATTCGCCAATAGTGACAATGATGTAAACAGTAGTAGTAGCTCAGTCAAAATAACGAACAACAGTGAGCAATAATAGTCAAAATAACGAACTACCCCGGATTTGTTTGCAGGTGTCCAATGCCAAAAACAGAACTACATTATTGTAAGCCACTAGTCCCCAAACTTTTTCATGTGAGGGCCACATAACTTTTCCCTTCTCTGATGAGGGGCCGGGGGCAGTTTGTAACAGAAAAAGTGAGATGATTGCAGGAGTGGCTACATGTAAAAATTTATTGTACATCTCACCTGCAAAATAGATGGTAAATGTCAGTCTCACACGACACCATTTACTTGTTGCCATTAAGAGTGATTTATTGAACAAGTCTCATTAAATCACGTGAGGTCCCGTGAGACTTGCCCCAAACAACCTTTTCTGACCTGTGAGACTATGTCATCTAGTGGTGATATACTGGTACTTCACTTTTTTCTGCTTTACAAAACAACACCAAAATATAACATTTTAACTAGTCAGCAACCCTTGTTGCCCCGTATAAAATAGTTACTAACTAATAGTTAATAATGAAAATAGTTCATAACTAAGGAACATTTTATTGCAAAAGTCCAACTTTATTATCAAATATAAATACACATATATGAAAATGGCATTGTTCCGGGGGCCGGACCAAATGTGGAGGCGTAGTTTGGGGACCACTGCCTTAATGGATTACTGCAGGGGTGTCCAAACTTTTCAGAAAACGGGCCAGAGTTGGTAAGCTGAAAATGCGTTAACACTCTTTAATAAATTCACCCTCTGTCACAGGTTTGCAGTGCCTGCCGATCAGCGTCGCGACCTCGTAGCTGGCCTTTGTAACATTTTCATTTGACCCGCAGGCTCTCATGAAACAGCTTCTAGTTGCTTTACCTTTTCACAGCGTTAGTTTCCTGTTACCTACAAAATATGTTTCATGTTTTGTCCGGCAGTTTGATATTATATTCTTTGAAAAAAGCCTAAGCCTCTTGGCAAATCCGACAGACGCAGTCTTTTAAGATTTTGGTGACAAAAATACTCCAATTTCCACTTGTCCCGAGAGCAGCAGCCATCACAGCCAACTTTCCTATTTTATTTACAACCGCCATGTCAGAAATCCTCACAGAAAGCCAAGGGCAAGGTGGCCAAAGGGATACTGCCATCATCTGGTGAAATAATGGTTTATTCATTTTTTAACATGTATTTTTTACTGCTGTCAACATAACTGGCAGGTCATATATTGTTAATTTTATGACAGAGGCGGGGGGCACAGTAAAAATGTGATCACAGGCCGTAACTGGCCCCCAGGGCGGAGGTTGAACATGCCTGCCTTAATGAATTACTGTTACAGTTGTTATTGTTTAATGACTTGTTTACCTGACTGCCCGTTTTGTACATCTGGTTAGCTGCTCCTCTTGCACTCTTTGCACTACTGTATAATACTATACATAGCTATAAATTATTTAGCATATTATCAGTACTTCAATACTCTAACTCAGTACAACATTTATTTATACCTGTACATTCAAGAAAACTGCGGGTCAGATGTATCGTTCTATTTCGTTTTATCTTTTTTGCAAGTGAGATGTCCAATACATTTTTACATTTAGGCACTCATGCAATCATCACACTTTTTCTGTTACAAACTGCCCCCGGCCCCTAAGTTATGTGGCCCTCACAGGAAAAAGTTTGGGGACTCCCGCATTAGGGCATAATGGTGTAAACATGTAACAAAAAGTGAGAGTTTTGTGTCCAAATGTGCTCACTACCTTCTCCTCAATTGCCCCTCAGGCTTGCATTCTCCATTTGTCCGGCCCTATGGCTTTTCAGACCGTCTACTGCATGGAATCCGCCGCAGACGTCCTTGGTGCAGCCCGGCCAGTGAGTTTTTCTTAATTTTGTGTTCTATTATTTCAAGTGAAACAAATCTCTCATTTTTGCCATAGTGCCTGGAGTTGTACTCGCCCACCGTTTCCTGGGCCAGCGTGGATTCTTGCGCAAAGGGCAGCCTGGGCCGGAGAACGATGCACGCCAATGCTGTCAAGACGAGAGCACTGAGCCCGCCGCTCGTGCACGTTCCCTGGGTCACTTTGGATGGGGTAAGAGAGCCAAAAGCGTATAAAGGACCCATCCTCCCATATGTTGAAAAATAAATGGAGAAATACCTTCAAATATATGCCATGTCATAAAGCAGGGGTGTCAAACTCATTTTAACTCGGGGGCCACACGATAGAACAAACATTCTGTCGGGGCCCGGACTAGTAGATTAAAGAGAAAAAAAAAGAGAGATAAAGAAATAAGAGAAAGAGGGAGGAAAAAGGAGAGAGGGCAGGACAAAGAAAGAAAAAGAGAAAGGGAGAGAGCGTGAGAAACAAGGGATAAAAAGTCATGAGAGAGGGGGAAAAGAAAGGGAGAGGAAGAAAGAAATTCATGAAAAATAGAAAGACAGAGAACACATGTGTCATAAAGGAACATAAATAAATCATGTAATACCTATTTATATGACATAAATGAAATATACTCATTTTTTTAAGCATTTTGTCATTTATTTATTGCGGCTATTTTTTCCTCATGTATTTTGTCAACCCAAAATTAAAATGAGAAGGCAGGAGGGAATCAAAACATTGCAGTGGATAAGTGGACCTGTCGATCAACCATTAGGTTAAAATCTCAGCCTTTTTGACCTAGCCCGTCCGTCATTTGAATCCTCTTTTTGACTGAGTACACGTCAAATTACACAACAACATAAATTCACAAATTTATAAATGATAAAATGCACACAAAATACATGACAAAATAAATGCTGAAATAAATAAACGGCAGGATAACTGGCGAAATACATGACGTTATTCATCATGAAATAAATGACCAGATAATTGGCAAAAAAAAATGACAAAATATATGACAGGACAAAATAAATACCAAATAATAAAATGAGAAAATACACGACAAACTACCTAACAAAATAAACTCCTCAATAAATAAATAACACAAAAAATGACAAAATACTCGACAAAATAAAATCCTCAATAAATAAATGCCTAAATAAATAAATCACTCTTACAGTATGTCATTGTTGGGAATTAAACTATTAAAAAATGTAGCGTTTACCAAATTATTCGAATTAGTTATCTGACTCCATTAACCAAACATAACCTTCATTCACCGAACAATGCATGCTCTTTTCTTTATGGAAAAATGTACAAGAGACCATCAATTCCACGCGGGGGCAGATTTATGTTCTTAAAGTATTTAACTAAGTAAATTCCATCGAATTAGCCGAATTATTGTCGAATTAGTCTTAGTCCTCCCATGGGGCGTGCCGACTCCTCCCATGGATCAGGCCAGGTGCCAGCTTCACCACCTCCTCGCCGAAAGGCGTCGCAATGTCTAAAGAAAACTCAGCAAAGCGCTTCTCAAAATGCGTCTGGCTTTCTCAGATTCCTGTTATTAACAGAACTAAACAAAACATTCGCATTCGGAACGGCACGACCTGTCATTGACCTTAAGCCTTCTCTGTGAAAAACCTTCATTGCATTCAATAAATGTAACTTGTATAAAATTGTATAAAATCCCTAATAGTCAAATAAATAAAATATAAAATCCTTCATCATATATTGAGGTATTACGTGATTTATGCATGCGTTCATGTATTTGTCTGCCAGACATGAATTCGTATTTATTTATTCCGTCCTCCTAAAAGCGTAGTTTGACTTGCGGGCCAAGCCAAAGTAGTGACTAAAGATGAAACTGTTTGACAGGAATATTCGAAGGAAAATGAAGACGAGGCCATGTCTTCTCTCTTTCATTTGGTGTGCCGACTTTACAAGGTGACAATGAAAACATGATGAGATGATTTTGGTTCATTTTGGTAAACGGACGGCGATTGCGCTTTCGTCTCGTTGCAGGGCGTCAAGCCACCGGCTTGCACTGGCGCTCCGGTCCGACTTGACAGAGGCTTCTGCTGAAAACCACAAAAGAAGAAACCTCAAGCATGGAGGCGACGTTACAACTTTCGACATTCCTCCTTGCCCGTATTCTCTCCTGTTGAATTCCAGAGGGCACCAAAAGATAGACCCAAATTTTAACAAATGAATATTTTAGGCACAGGTGGATTGTAGCGAGTTCCATTGACTTGACTACGTTTTTAAACATTTTGTACTTCTAGGAGTATTTTTAAATAACTGTACTTTTTACTTTTACCTGAGTACATTTGTGAAGAAGAAACTGTACTCTTACTCCTGTTGGGAATTAAATATCAAAATGTAGCGTTTACCAAATTGTTCGAATTAGTTATCTGACTCTGACATTCACCCAACAATTTATGCGCGCTCGTTTCTTGAGGGAAAAGATGAACAAGAAAGTGGACTTTTTCACACGCGGGCAGATTTAATTTCTGTAACAATTTAACTAAGAGTACTCCATCGAAAACGGCCGAGTTAGTTAGTTGGAGTCTCTGGGAAGCCCTCTTCTGAAGTCCTTTAGCCATTTTCTCCCCGCATAATGGCGTGCCGACTCCTCCCGTGGGCGCGCCAATGAAGCCCCCTGGGCTTCACCTTCTTGGAGAAGAGCGTCGCGATGTCAGGAACACTCAAAACAACACCGAGCGTCTTTACGTCATCAGGGCCTTGTTCTCAAAATAACGCCGGCGTCCTCCGTCTGGATGTGCTGATTATCTTATCAGCAGTACGTCCCGTTCTGTAAACCACTTCCGCACCGCTCGCTCCTTTTGTCCGTCAGCCATCAGATCGTGGAAGCAAGCCCTGCTCTCCCTCTTTATCAATAAAAACTGAGAAAACGAGCACTATTGGGTCCTGTGTCAGTTTCTGGTCTGTGACAATTCATGAGAATCCAGGGAATCCAAGCATGTCCAATATTTACTCAAAAACACATCTTAATGCCGACAGTTAAATAGAGATCCGCCTTAAACTTTTCTGCTTGTTGGACGTTGCTTCTTGTTCTGTTATTTCGCCGCATTATTTCTATTTACAAATAAACAAACAAACGAGAGGTGATTTCCAATATGGCTGTACACCTCTGACCTTTCCATTGACACCACTGTACACCAATTGCAAGCTTTTTTTTCACGGTCCTTAGCCTGCCATAGCCTCTCAAACCCTGTATTGAGATCATTGACATGTCCTACTTCAATAGTGACTGTTTCAAATTATGATTGACACATTGGTTAGCCAATGAAATACCCAAAATGAATTTATCAATATTTGAAATGCATATCCTAATCAGAGCTGAAAATAGTTGTGCATAATGGAGCTCCATTTGTAAGCACGATTATCATGCGTAAGTGTGCACAATGGTTGACTTCTGGGAAGAGAAGTCAAACATTTACAACTCATTCACAATGTCTAAAAAATGGCCAAAGTAAAATACACAAATGCAAAGATTTTAAGGCTGTGAACTGGTCGTCAAATGGCTACTCTTGGAAATGCCTAAACCTTCCATTTAGAATGTTTAAAATACGATAGTTTTTCAGATTGTAGTCGTTAGCACATTCGCCTGACACGCGAAAGGTCCCTGATTCGAGACCGAGTGGAAACGTATGTAGGTTTGGAGATGGATGAACGCCACCAGGCTGTAATTGCACAAGACACACCACAGGAAATGGTGCCCCTACAAGCCTAATGGTTTAGGGGATCAACCAACCAAACCAATCATCTCTGACCTGGGTCAGGTAGGGTTTCAAGCTATTGTCCCAGCTGTTTTCCAGGTAAGATGCCCATGCTCAACTCTTTAACAGGCATGTGATTGCAAAGAGAAATTCAGGCGAGAATTAAACTTTCTATTTCTGTGCTCCAACTTATTTTACTCAATGTTAGTAGCACTTGCAGTGATTATTTCATCCATATTATTCAAACGAAGAACAGCATTCAATTGACTTTGTCAACTCCTTGAATTGGGATTTCAGGTGAATTTTACAGGATAATGTTAGGAAATAATTATTATTATTAATTAATTAGTACTGTTTACCAAATTGTTCGAATTAGTTATCTGACTCCATTAACCAAACACAACCTACATTCTCCTAACAATGCGCGCTCGTTTCTTGATGGGAAAATATGGACAAGTGACCGGCATTTCCACACAGGGGCAGATTTAATTTCTTAAAGTATTTAACTAAGTGAACTCCATCGAATTAGCCGAATTAGTGTCGCTCCGGTCTCCGTCAAGCCTCCTCTCTCGATCTTCTGCCTTTCTTCCTCTGCCCACGTTTTTTCCGCAAACTGGTGTGCTGGCTCCTCCCATGGGCGTGCCAATGAAAGCCCCCACGTGGCCCCACCATCTCGGAAAAGAGCGTACCGATGTCTGAAAAACTCATAACAGCAGAGCGCTTATCAAAACAACTTCTCCAAACAATACCTGCCGTTCTTTGTCAGAGTTCTGTTATCAACAGAACTAAAGAAAACATTCCGCATTCGGATGAGCGTGACCTGTAGCCCATTCAGTGAAAATCTTCATTGCACTCGATAAATATAACTTGTATTTAATCGTATAAAATCCTTTATAGTAAAATGTATAAAATCCTTCAATAGTTACGAGGGTTAATTGACCTCGTAAATACGCTACGCACACTTTGGAGTAAAACAAGAAAATTCCAAACAGTGACCTTATTTTCCAAGGTATTTATTAGCATTTCCCCCACAAAATATGAGAAAATCATTTGGCTTAACGGGACACAATGACAGAAAGTGACACAGATTTGTAGATTTGATCTTGAGGCTCATTAGACAAGTAAATGATCACCCTCACCCCCATCTTTGTTTTTCTACAGTACTTTCCCTCTACAGACATGAACAAAATCAAATAAATTGCATTGAGGAGGTTCTTACGACAAAGAGGCAGAGCAACGAGACTGACGTGAAGGCAACAGGAGCTTAACACAACAAGTGAACACTTTTTTGGCACGAGTGTTTTTATATGAAGAACCAACATGCTGTTTGCAACTTGCTGACCTTTCACCTCATTTTTTTCTATTTAACTCCATTAAAGACATTAGGGCTGCAACAACGAATTGATTATTATAAATGTTGGCAACGAATTACCTCTTCGATCTGTCGTGTTGCGTGATTTAAGCGCCACGTTAAATCAATGCCAACAAGTGCATTAAATCTCCTTGTGAAGTTTAAGGTTGGAGTACCACTTTGGTCCGGTAGAGGGCGCCTCGAGACCATTTTGTATCTTGCATTTGCCTGAAAAAACTCATTTCTTATTGAACATTGTATCATTACAAACACAATTGGCATGAAAAAAACACTACGAAGGGAACAGAAGGTGCTGCAGAAATAAAAAATAAAAAATAATGATGACATGTTTAACACAACATTAAGGGCGGATTTCTAAGCATATTATTTGCACATTGGGAATGTTTATCATATTCGAATATTCAACGCCCAAAAACAAATTTGGTGATAACAATTTGAAAAGTAGGGTCACATTTTTGATATTTTTTGGCGGATACAATTTTGCTACATATAAAATTTGATTTAATGCTACTTTTTTGTATAAGTGAATATGATCTTATGATAAGGTAGCAGATAAAAAGTATCTTACACATTTGCCGGTAAATAGCATACATTTTTATGTATCTTGGTTTATTGTTAAGTTATTTGTCAAACACTTTTTTATCTTTTAGAACAGTCTGTTGCATTGTGGGCTTTTTGTCTATCCGTCCAAACTTCAATATTTGAAGATAGGAAGAAATTAAAAAAATGTGTTTTTCTAAAAATCCAATTTATCGAATCATTGAAAGAATAATCTGCCGATTCATCAATTATTCAAATAATCATGAGTTGCAGCCCTGACGGAAAAATAATTCTGCCGTATGTAAAAAAAAAGTACAAATAGATAAATAACACTTAATATATGCCATATGAATAAAATAACACATGAATACAGGTTGCATGTTTTTCATGGCAATTTTCAAGTACTTTTAAAACCAATTTTCTAAATTCACTAGTACCATGAAAAGATAATATGCATTTTGAATGAAATATTTTGCAGGGCCACAAATTGATCTGCGATTTACGTATGCCATTTTTAGTTTTGCGTGTGCGTTTGATCTTTAGATTGTCAGTAAATCTCGAATATATTTGTCATCAGGGTTAGGTAGGGTTACTTTAACTGGATTACTTTCAATTATTTTTGGATGACTCCAATACCAAATATGCTAATAAAAGACAAAAAAAACTAAATATGAATACAATGATGACTCACAACACGTGGTAAGCTTTCTCTCCTCGCTTTGATCTCTTTGATCTCCGGCAAAACTATCATCAGATGCGACAGAAACAATGCCAACATCATTTTTTGCCGTTCCATGTGTTACTCGCCAAGCCTGCACAAAATTCAGTAATTTTATTCATATTTAGTTTATTTTGCCTTTTATTAGCATATTTGGTATTGGAGTCATCCAAAAGTAATTGAAAGTAATCAAGTTAAAGTAACCCTACCCAACCCTGTTTGTCATTGAGTTGCAGGAAGTTCTTCCCATCACAATTTACCTCTGGAAAACGTTACCTTAAATTTCTGCATGGCACACGATCAATTTCCGTAGGTAATCCTTGCATTTATATACACATTTCATAGAGCCCTGTTTAGGTGTAGTATGCACATATACTCTTGGGCATGTCCCGTAGGGGGGAAAGACGATTCCTAGGACAATGCCTTACAAACTAATGCCAGCTACTGTTTATCACCAGGGCAGAACAATTGCAATGGCAAAGCTAAGCCACCAGAGAGCAGAGTCAGCGTTATTTCTTTGCAGATTTCTTGAGAAACATGGCAACAATTTCAAGCATTTAAAAGCACTTCATTTAAAATTCAAGCACTTATTAATCCTTGAAACATAACATGAAAATGTAAGCGGTTTCATGCCCCTGTATGAACCCTGTAAATAAGACGTAAAACCAAATTGATGACAGAAATGCAATATATTTATTTATTGGCGCATTTTGTTATTCTATTAGTTCAGTATTTTGTCTTGTATCATCGTGTAGTTTGTCATGTATTTGGTTATTCATTTATTTCAGGTTTTTTTACCTTGTATTGTGTAAGGTGTTTTGGATTATGTCATATATTTTTTCACGAATTAAGTCATTTATTTCAGTATTTTGTAGTGTTTTTGAGTTACTGTGGGCCTATTGGTTGATCATTAATGAACGAATCAGCTGACCTGCCCCTTAATTTGATGAACGTCTGTTGTGACCAAATACACAACTAAATAAATACGAGATAAATAAATAAAGGAATGCATAAATGTACGAGTACATTGCATTTATGTCATATATTTCAGTGTCCATTTATTTAGATGGCGTGTGTTTTTCGGTATTTATTTATTTCCACATATGACGGGATTGGCCCGCCATTGTTTTTGAGTTCATTCGAGTTCATATCGATGCAGATATCCCAATGACCTTATCGACTAAATAATTAAAATAAGAGGAATAGTAATACGTTGATTTGAGGGTATTTCTTTCATTTCGATTTCAATGTGTGGTATTAATATCTAGTATCCATATTTGTCTAAAAACTCATAAGTATGGAACATCCCTGATATAGAAAGTGAATTTGGTTTTCAGTATGTCAAAAACAGCACGTTGGTTCTTTAAGTTTCCGGTCGGATGACCGAAGTCCCATTACTCCTATTAAATCTGATCAAAAACTGACACAAATTGGAGACTATTGTCGACAAGGACGTGCTTAACTACTGACGGACTTCCTGCAACGCACATTTAGTACACACACGTGGAGAAGAACACATTTTTGAGAGTGTTTGTAAATGAATAAGGCAAAGTTCTGCTTCCCAGAATAAAAAAGGAAGCATCCGTTCTGAATCGTTGGCATCGATAAAAACTATCACTGTAAAGTCAATGAATACAATCGAGCGTTTAAGTTCCCGAGCAGCCATGTGAAAGATACGGCCCGCGGCCCGTATCCCGACCATTGGATGATTTAGCTCAGGGGTCTCCAACGTGATGCGACCCGAGGACAGCTGAGCTGCCCGCGGGCATGTTCTGAAATAATAGCCTACCAATGCTGGATCATTGTGATTTTCTAGTAAAATGATTTTTTTTTAGTGGTTGACTGAGGCTATTTAAACCCTGCTTCCAATGATTGACTTTGTAATAACATATCAAATAACTCGTTTTCCTTTTTGAGATCATTTTTGTCTTAGCTACGGGTATCTCTTTCAAAAGGTATGTCAATGGTTCGGAGTTAAATAAACAAACAAAAAATTACCCGAAATTTTTATTTTCTGTTACAATTTAAATGGGTTGTTCTGTATTATTTCTTTGGCCCTAAGAACTATAGCTTGGCTAGCAGTGTTAAAAAAAACAACAACCATTTTTATGATTGTGATACTCATTATTTCGGATCTCAGCATTGGATGACGCTTTGCATCGCAAAACAACAGTGACCAGATGATGAAGGTGCTGTATCTGAGTAGAATCAAGAGGCATCCCCTGTGCCTTGTAACCATGGAAACCAGTACTATGTGTTCTATGCAAGGAAGCAAACTGGAGAGGGATACGCCAGGTTGTACTTGCCCAAGACACGCCACCAGAAGCGGAGCCCCTGAACACCCTGGTGATTAAGAAATGTGTGATTCATAAAGACGATAGGAACAAGATACAGTAGAAATAACATAAGTTGCTATTTTCGAAATGCATATGAAAGTGGGTGCCTTTTGTGCTAATAGTCACAAAAAGTAGCTCTCATTTTCAAAAAGCTTGGAGACCCCTGCTCTAGTTCATTCCCAGCCAAAGTTATGATTGTTTTCATAAATGCAAACCAAATGCTTCTTCCCGCCGTTAGACGTCAGTAAAGGCGTGAAAGAGCTGCCGTTTAGTCTGCTTTTATGTTAAAGACAATATTGTGAAGTATTTTCTCAGCTTCAGTTTTTCAATGGACATTTCCTTTACTGATAACAGAAAGTCTTGACCCGGCCCCCGAGCCAAACTGAGTTTGACGTGCCGGATCTTGGGTATAGAAATGTTCCGTTGTTGGCTGGCAGATGTGATGCTGTGTGTTTTTTCGTTAACACTAATGGCACACTTTTGGCAATCAAGCACTTTTCAACTCTTTAACCCTCGTGGAATGCACACGTGTACGTTATAATATTTCAACAAATCAATGAAAAAAACAAAACATTTTCAGAAATGGTTATCAGACTTCAACTTCACGTCCCAAAAATGTACACAGACATGAATTGTGTCACAAAAGGCATGTCACGAGGGTTAAGTGGGCGTAGTCCTTATGAACACATTCGAAGAGTTTAGCCACACAAAAAGCTAAAGTGCTACTGCGGTCTGGAGGCACCCTGATCTCATAACGAATATAATGCTGTTTCAACCATATCAAGATCAGCCATGGAAAACGGACACTAAATAGAACTCGAAAATGTTAAAATGAGGCCACCTTATACATTCACTTGGATTACAGGTGTCTTCTTAAGTTTAAGTGTGAAGTGCTACAACATTGGTTTTTATATTTTATATCTCATGTGTGTATATGTACTGTTCCTAGCAAAAGTATTGCACTGACCAAGAACTTTTTGTCATATTACTCTAATACAGGCCTCAAACTTAAAGCTAAAATACTGAAAATATTTTCTAACAATTAACATGTGAGACACAACTGTGAAGTAAAACAAAATTATTTCAGCATTTTATATAATATTTACTACAAAAGAAAAACTATAAAACAGGTGTTGTAAAGAATTGCCCCCTGTTCTCTCAGCCCAGCCAACTGACTTCCCTGATGACTTCTGAATGATCCAATGACGACCTAAATGACCAACAATGACAGAGTGCATCAGAGTTCATTAGGTCTCAGCTTAAATACGCCTGCTCTGTGAGGGGACAGTGGTGAAAAGACAGCATTATGAAGACCAAAGAAGACACCAGTCAGGTCATAGTCGTGGAAAAGTTCCAAGCAGGAATGAAATACAAGACGATTTTGCAACATTTACACTCTCCCAGAGCTCTGTGTGAGTAATATCATCAAAACAGAGAGAGTATAAAACTAGAGCAAACCTAACAAGACCTGGATGTCCCTCTAGATCTTCGGCCCAAACAAGGAACAAACTAATCAGTGAAGCATCCAAGAGCCCCGTGATAGCATTGGACGACCTGCAGGCGTACACAGCTGAGGTGGGACTACTTGTGCCTAAGACAACTATTAGTCGTAAATCTATTAGCATAAATCTTCCCTCTATGAAGGAGTGGCAAGAAGAAAGCCCTTTATGAAAGAATCCCATAAAAAGGCCCGTTGGGCGTTTGCAGTATGCAACGTAGGAGACACAAATAACACGTGGAACAAGGTGCTCTGGTCAGATTAGATCAAAATTTAACCTTTTGGCAAAAGAGTAACACCGCACACCCCCTTGAAAACACCATCCCCACTGTCAAACACGGTGGTGGCAGCATCATGCTCTGGGATTGCTTTTCTTCAGCAGGGATGGAAACGATTGTTTGAGTTGATGGGAAGATGGATGGAACCAAATACAGGGCGATTCTGGCAGAAAATCATTTGGAGTCTCCAAGAGACCTGAGGTTACGGCGCAGGTTCACCTTCCAACAGGACAACCACCCTAAACATAAAGTAAAATCTAAAAGGGAATGGTTTAAAACTAACATTATAAAGGTGTTAGACTGGTCAAGCCAAACTACAGACCTCAATCCTTATATGAAAGAATTTCTGAAAAAACATGGAAAATGTTGTGCACAAACAAACTTAAGCTGTTTTGTAAGGAAGAATGGGCAAAAAGTCCGTTTCAACATGGGCAAAACCTATAGAGACATACGCAAAAAGACTTGTGGCTTTGATTGCAGCATAATGAGCAAAGTATTAACCCAAAAGGGGACAATATTTTTGCAACTACCTATTTTTTATTTGTTAGCACAATATGAAATGTTGAATCAATTTGGTTTCTTTTCACGATTGTGTCTTACATGTTAAATCTTAGAAAATATTTAGAGTTTTTACCTATAAGTTTGAAGACTAAAATCTGGCAATGTCGAAAAGTTCCTGGGTGGGGGCAATACTTTTGCAAGGCGCTGAATATATGGGGGCTGATAATGACAGTGTATAAAAGAATAGTGAATTACAATACTTTCCTCTCAGTATACATATGTTCAATATGCAATCTTAAAACATAAGAACAGTACCAGGGGGTGTTGCTAATAAAAAGCAAATTAATAATAATGATGAGGATAAAAAAATGAAACATAAATAAGTGACAATTAGCTAAGTTCTGCTTATTTTACCTTGTGAAAAAAGAGCTTCCATTCAACAATTAAAAAAAGCCATTTTTCAGGAGCAGATCAAATATCACAATCATATTAATATTGTGATAATCGACATAAATAGTTATGTATCTTTCATTATCTGAGAGCCGCTGTCCAAGTGAATTGTTAAGAGCTTAAAAAATAAAATTGGAAACTTAAACTCTTGGAAGGGCATATAAAAAATGTCATTTGATTGCTGTGGGTGGCTAATTTAAAGGGTTTTTGAACTGGTTTAGCTAATCCCAGTTCCAGTATGCGTAGCTTCGAGGTAAGTTTAAAGAGGGAATGACTTTGGGGTATGCACAGCATCCATGCTACATTCAGTTTGTGTTTCTCTTCATCCCCTGAGGTTTCGCTCAATCGCTTTTCTTCTACAGTTCAAACATCGCAGTAAAAATGACATCAGATTACCGTATTTTCGGTACTGGAAGGCTATATGAAACCCCAATTTGGCCAGAAATTTGAAAGCGCGCCTTACACACGGATGAATACAGTGGATACGATTGCTATTGCATACGGCAAATCTATGTGTTAGCATTCGACATTTCACGGTTTACTGTATTTGTGCAATGATTGAATTGATAAACATCGCTGACAAAAATAACAAAACATTAAATGCAATAAGGAATTGAAACCGAGTTGTGGCAGCACTTTACCACTAGTGACATCTGATAAGGCATTTGAGCTGATCTCATTATCACACTATTTTTGATCACTGTGCCAGAAACTCTGATTTGTCCAGTGCAGTCTCTACTTCTTCACCAACAAAGGTTGAGGATGGAGAAGGTCTTTCAGCAAAACACCATACAAACTCTTTTATATACGTATACATATTAAACTGCAACATTATTGAAACACAGGTGAAGAGGTGGAGGGA
Source organism: Urocampus carinirostris (assembly GCF_059441175.1). Lineage (NCBI taxonomy): Eukaryota > Metazoa > Chordata > Actinopteri > Syngnathiformes > Syngnathidae > Urocampus > Urocampus carinirostris. The sequence continues at coordinate 27,347,580 of NC_142360.1, forward strand.
CTGATTAACCTATCAGAATGAACTATGCAATCAGTGTTTCTGGCACCGCCAGTAAAAATAGTCAGATAATGTGATAAGCTGTAATGCCTTTTCATATGTTACCGGTACCACTGGTGGTCTACTGCAGTGATTCTCAAATCGTAAGACCGGCCATATAGTGCAATCCACATCCACTACACCAGGGAGCCGTAGCGTTCTCATTGGCAGAGTATTTTGTCTACATTTAGCCTCCACACACTCCATATAGCACAGAGAATAAGAATTGAGTAGAATTTGTAGACACTAAGTGGAGTGACCCTATGAGAAAAACATTCAACACGATTGTGACAAAAATATTGAGAATCCCTGGTTTAGTGGTAAAGTGTCAGCACTCTCACCGCCTCTACTTGGGTTGGATTCCCGTTTGCGATTTTGGTCAGTGAAACTTATTGACTGATGAGTCTTAGCATTGATATATATCCGTAAGTGTAAAGAGTCCAGCAGTTATAGACGAATACACACAATTTAAGTAGTCTCGATTTTGTGCGCCTTATGAAGAAAAATATATGACAAAAGACTATTTAGGATGGGGTGTTAGGGGTAGTGCCCTAAAATCTAGTGCGGAAAATACGGCAATGGTTTTAAAATGGTGCAAAATAATTTCCGAAACCCTGTCAAACCAATGCGACTCACGTCCAGAAGTTACAGTTTTAGAGGAAGACATTTCTTTTACCTATTGTCAGAGGAGTCACTCCTTTTCCCGGTGCCGAGCCATGTTCCCAAAGCAGGGTGGGAAACTCTTAAGACCCAAAAGAGTATAAATATGACATGAAAAAGAGGGGGGTCATCCCTCTGTCTACAGAGAGGCTGTCTCCAGTGTAAAGGGACTGTGGTGATTCTACAGACTTTATTGGTAGGTAAGGGCCCGCCCTGCCTTTTCTCAGTGCCACGGTCCGTCTTTCGAGCAAGGCAGGTTGTGCTGGTTGTTATGTGCCTTCGTGCAGGCAGGGGCCACTGTCATTGTCCTCCTGACTCGGCGAGGTCCTGTGAGGATGGGGGCTCCGCAGCGTCAGACTGGTGGGCCGGGACGGAGGGCGATACCTATTTCGAGGGTCCGGGGACGTCGAGGGCGAGGACGAGTCCTCTTGCCGTTCCGTCCCCGCCGGAGGTTCATCCTCAAGCGGACTCTCCGCGTCGGACTCCAGCTCCTCATCCTCCTCTTCTTCCTCCAGCGTCAGTTCGAACTGGAACTTGTCCCCGCTGACCCCCGCCAAAGGGTGAGGCCCTCCAAGGACGGCTCCCAATCGGAGATCGGCGTGCGGCTCGTTGGGACTGGAAGGCGAGGGGCTGCGTGGGATCATGCTCTGGTACCACTCCCGGTTGTCCTCCAGGGTGTCTAGGATGTCCTGAGCGTCAGGATGCACCAGGTCTGCCCACGTCTCCCACAAAGGGTGGACGATGTAGTCAATGAAGCCCACCTACAATAGGAGGAAATGCCAAATTGTCAGCATCCACAACAACACAAAAAAGATGACATCCGATGCAAAATCTGTAGGAACGACATTGAAATATTTGGTTTTCCTCCATTTAGTCAACACGCAAAAAAACGTCTGATACTGTTATGGTAAATTAAACGTTGACATTCGTAATGTGCAAAACCAATAACAAGTGCAAAACAAAAACAATAAAGCAATAACATAATAACTGTAAAACGTAAACAGCTCATCCTCATGCTTCCTCCACTTCCGCACCATCGATTCATTAATGTTAAACTCTTTTGCTGCTGCTCTATTTCCGTGTTCTACTGCGTGCCTGATCGCCTTGAGTTTAAACTCTGCGTTGTAAGGGTGTCTCTTAAAAGGAGCCATTTCAGGGTCTTTATACAAACGCACAAATAAAAGAGAATCGTTGTTTAATATTTCCCAGTATGCACAGCGCACTACTTCTTCTACGCGAAAAATGGAGTCGGTGGCTGCTTCTCTTAGTTGCGAGACCTTGCAATTCAATATTGATCCATATATAAGGCGCACCGGATTATAAGGCGCATAGTCAGCTTTTAAAAATAAAAATCAGATTTTATGTGCGTCTTATAGTGCGGAAAATACGGTATTTATTCTTTGAGATCTAAATGAGAAACTCAAAAGCATGTGAACGATTTCACATATGTTAATTATGCAAAGCTCCTGCCAAACACACTGAAGCATATTTTGGGGAACACTCTCCAGCAGATTACTATTTTTCCTTATTTTTATTTAAAAAATATCTCCTTGTGAGTTAGTAAAGGGAAAAATATAAATTTGTCATAATAATTAATCAATAATATTCAAAGGATATCACATTTTTTCAAACCCCACATATTTGAAGCATTGACATTTTTAATTTTTAACAAAAAATAAGCCCACCCTCAAAATTGACATATGATATAAAACAGATTTACTGTAATTTCCAGGCTTTAACCTTTGTCACAAAACTTGAACCCTGCCTCATTTACAGGGATGTGGCTAATGTGTGCATTTTTCCAAATGGCCACCAGGGACGTCAGCAGAAAGAAGTGGAGCGATGTAAAAGGTAAAAAAAATAGCTTTCAGAGGTCACAAAAGGAGGTGACTGGAATTGGAACTGATTCTTGAAGGCAGACAGCAGATGGCCTAAGTGTTTCCCTTATGCACATGCGGCTTATAGTCAGGTGCGACTTGTGTATGTACAATATATTTTTACGTTTAAAAATGGATTAGGCGCAGCTTATAGTCAGGGGCGGCTCATAGTCCACAAATTACTGAAATTATTATTCAAGTTTTCTTAAATTGCAAGTACTTGGAATAGAACCACCACCAACAAAGACAGATGGCAGATCTGTTACCTGGCTCTTCTCTATGGAGGCATTGTGTTTGTCACACATGGGGCTGATCTCCATGCCTTTATCGCGTTCCCTGTCTCCCTGTGTAAAGAATTCTACCATGATACGGTCCGTCCACTGACGATAAAGCTCGAGGGGCTTGGTTGGGTTGCTCAGGTCGGCACAATGAACCATGTTCTGTAGAACCTTGGGGACAAACCGAATAACAGTTCTTAGGACATAAGACAAAACCAGTTTTAAATGAAGTTATGTTTACATAAACCTAAATATTTTACGTAAACGTCATTGACAAATAAAAAAAAACCTTGACAAAAACACAATTCATTTCTTTCCGTCAGTTAATGGCGCTCTAACCTGGATCCGGTCAGAATAGTTGTCAAGAAGCAGAACTCCCAAGCTGGTCACTTTCTTGGTCTCTACCATTGTTTTCATGTCTGCCAAGAAGTTCATGTGTTTGGACATATCTGTAGCTAGCACCTGAACAAAAGATCAGAGGTGGTATGTTGTCATTGTAGCCATCCATTTAATCAAAGCAGATAAGGAATTTTTAATATTCTTTTTATTTGATAATGGGCAACTTGCTAAATGATGCATGCTGGGAAATATGGTCTACAGTGGGAGCTTCTCATTTTTTTCGTTATAAGAAATAAATATACGTGAAAATATACATTTTTACATCTTCCTACATTAATTCAAACCCTTAAAGTGATACCGTGTAATATTTGACCATTAGACAGGGTTCGTACACCTATTAAATGTCCAAATTCAAGCACTTTTTAAAAACTTTCAAAGTCAATTTTCCAATTTTTCCAAAACAAATAAAAGAATAAAGCAACCAATACCTTAGTTCCAAACCTGAATTCTAGCTCCAATTTCATTTCAGAACCCTAAAATTGGTTTTAAACCCTAACCCTAACAGTTTTTACTACCGTTTACAGTTAATGTGTCACAGAAACATAATCCAGATGGAAGCACATTAAATAATGTCTGTTCACTTCTATAAAAACCCACTGAAAAAACTGTAAACTCCTAAAAGCGCCAGCCAAGTACACAGAGTAATATACAACACGTATTTACGAAAAAGAGGTCAAAATGAGCCTCAATGATCGAAAGTAACTCTGGAAGCGAAACAAGTTTAAAGTGGTATATTTGTTTATATAGGACACATTATTCTTATTTCACACAGTGAAACAAAATGCGCTAAAAAATTAGCTAAGGGGTTTGGCGGATTTGTTGAATATTGTCTTGTCATGGTATTTTGCCAATTTAGCTGTTTGGGTCAAAATGGTTCCTGATCACTGCCATAGTAGAAGAGTATAGTAGCAAGATCTCATCTCATCTCATCAGCCGTACCGCTTATCCTCATCAGGGTCGCGGGGGGGCTGGAGCCCATCCCAGCCATCTCCGGGCAGTGGGCAGGGGACACCCTGAACTGGTTGCCAGCCAATCGCAGGGCACACAGGGACAGACAACTCATTCGCTCATTCACACCTAGGGACAATTTGGACCGGCCAATTCACCTGAAATGCATGTTTTTGGAACGTGGGAGGAAACCGGAGTGCCCGGAGGAAACCCACGCAAGCACGGGGAGAACATACAAACTCCGCACAGGAAGTCTGGAGCTGGATTTGAACCCACAACAGGTTCCCATGACATGAACTGTGCCGCACAAGCGCTAACCACTGCGCCGCCGTGCTGCCCTATAGTAGCAAGATGATTTGTAAAATTAGATTTTGACAGTACAAAAGCTTTTTAAGAAATATTTCTAAAGTTGCTTGGTTGGTTGGATCCCTTAAGCAAAAGGGTTGTAGGGGCAGCATATTACTGTGGTGTGTCTTGGGCAAGTACAGCCTAGTGGCACCCATCCCTCTCAAATCCAACAAATGTTTCCACCTGGTCTCAAACCGTACAGTTCTTTTATTTGTGGAACAAATGCTTGAGGCTGTGAATAGGGTTTGTTCTTTGGTTTTATTTTTTAATAGAGTATTTGATAAATGTTTCTACTGTGCGCGTTTTGACTATGTAAGTCCTTTTTGGAACTCAACCCTCGAAAAACAAGGAATTACTGTACTTTTAAAAAGTCCACAATTAAATGATGGTTTTTGTTTATTATTCAATTCAATATTGTTCCTTAATTTTTTTTTTGAAATGGGACGCACTAAATAATACATAATTGTCCCTTAAACCGAGATATTGATTGAATAGTATTGCGCTTCATTTTTTTACATTGTTTTAAGCGTCACATAATATGCTCTAAAATTATTTTAAAAAGAGAAAAAAATCAGACTCTTTACCATGTCGATCACCATTTTGCGTAGGGAATCTCGCTGTTTTTTGCTGAGGTTCTGGAAGATGTCACAGTTGTCCCCTTGGAGCAGTTTGAAGCCCACAGCAAGGTGATGGTTCTCTAGCACTGAAGCATCATTGTACATTAACGCCAACTCAGAACCTGTGAAGGAAAAGGTAGAAGCTGCTTAAAGGGATGTCCAAATTCTAAATTCTATATATATATATGTCATTGGTATGTTTCAATATTTTTCAGAGATAATGCATTTCAATGACAGACTGGCTCGTCTTTAAATTCCTGAGCTGGGATATCACATGAATAACACCAGCACCCTAGCAGGCCAATCACCATATTAGTTCACGTGTTAATTAGTCAAAAAAGCTACAAGTGTTTTAAGCCAGGTTTTGGTCGTTTTTGTTGAGAATGCCAAGGAGTTGTGTCACTGGTGGGTGCAGCAATGATACAACAAATGGCGAGCAGCCAAAATGGGGCTGACTGGCAAAGATAACACACAGAGAGCTAACAGGGGCTACACCAGCCAGGACACAGCAGGTTGGATGGCTGCTAAAATGGACTAACCGGGACCGATCGGCGGAAAAAACGAGAGGCCGGACGACCAAAAGCATGCAGTAAGCAGCCAAGATACCCAGGAGCTTACAACAAAGAAACAGCCACGCCGCCAAACACGATCACAGCTGAAAATACCTGGCCATTAGACTGTTAAATGGTCAATCACACACATAGTAAGCCTACACATCTGCTAATCTGTACATCAGTTTTTTTTTGCACTACTGGCAGTTCTTTTATACCTAGCCACTCCTTTGCACATCTTTGCACATCGTACTCGAGTGTTATTGTTATTGTATAGTGACTTGTTTACCTGACTGCCCATTTTGCACATCTGGTTAGCTGCTCCTCTTACACTATTTGCACTACTGTATAATACTATACATTGCTATAACTATTTAGTATATTATTAGTACTTCAATACTCCAACTCAATACAACAATTTATGTATATCTGTACAATGAAACTGTGCGGGTCAGATGTATCGACATTTTGTTGAGTGAAGTTTTTGTAGCAGCAAAATATGATCTACTTGATGAGAAACATGAAATTGAATCGCATTGTGATTAAGGTCTATACAAATAAACATGACTTGACTTGACATGAGTAATATTTAGAAAAATCGAGCACCAGACCTACTTGTGTTTATTAGAAACTGGTTTGTGACACCCGGGTGGTCAACATCGTGAATGGCACTGGCGAACAAAACGGCCATGATCTCCAAATCCGTGAAAACAGCCTGTGAAGATACGAGCAAACGCATAGTATCGGAAATGACAAACTGACAAGCATTTGTCATATCGCTGAGGGTCTGACCTCCAGAGCCGGTGTAGACAAGAGCACGTGTGTGGACTGCACAACGTCAGCTGCGTGGATGTTATTGTGATAGGCTACATCGGCGCGGTAATGGTCCTCTAAGGTCATCATGAAGGTGATGAAAGTGTTGATGGGGATCCTGAATGTTTTCAGAAGATCTCGCTCCTGCCATGTTTCAAAAAGATTATACTAGGTTATGTGGACAAACACCGTATTTTCTGGACTTTAAGGTGCATTGGATTATAAGGAGCATCCCCCAAAACTTGTTTGTTGACGTATATTTTTCAAATTCAAGGCACACTGGACTATAAGGCACATGGAATTAAAACTAGCAAGAACACCCTTATTTATAAGGTTATAACTGTTGTACATCTTGAGTGCAATGATTCATCAGTCTGAAAATGTCGCTGACCAAAATCACAAAACATTGTATGCAAAGGGAATCCGTACCACCTTTATTATCATTATATTTCTACAACAAGACTACGGTTGCACTCCGATTAAGTGATAGAATATACAATAAAAAAACTTATCAATAGAAAAGAGGTCTAACGTGTTCACCTCTAATACAGTATTAGTATTTTGATCACAATCCCTCTCTCTATGAGATGATATGGACTTAATAACATAAGAACTATGTATGTTATACAGTATAAGTATTTACTATATCTGAAATATGAAACATACACAACCCGGATATTGCACTTGAACCGGAATATTGCACTTAAAACTATAACAGTCAACGTGAAAACTGAAAATCTTTCATTGCAAAAGGTTATGCAAATTAAGTCAGGTTTAATAAGTGAACAGCACACTGTAAAACCTTTAACAGTACAAAATAAACAAATTAAATAACTTATCTGCAATAAAAATGTTATTCTGCACAACTGTTTTAGGATCAAGTCAAGAGCATCTAAAGTAAAAAGTGCACACAACCCAGAATATTGTACTTGACCGGGACACTGCACACAAATATCGGGGTATCGCACTTAGAACAGAGACACTGCACTTTAAAACTATGTTTGATGACTGTGGTTTAGTGTGTTGATAGCTTTGGGGAAGAAGCTATCCCTCAGTCTGTTTTTTTCAAGTCTTGAGGGATCTGAACCGTCGGCCTGATGGTAGCAGTTCGAAAAGATGTTTAGCTCTGCTTAGGTAGCAAGAGCTGGCATTGTCCTCCAGGCTGTGCAGGGAGTAGACAGAGATCTTTTGGGCCATGATTATAATCCTCTGCAGGGCTTTCCTGTCCGCTGAAGAGCATCTTGCGTACAATGCTGTGATGCATTACCCTAGGATGTTCTCGTGTCCCTTCATATTCTGTATTGTCCTGTCTTTTTCCGACTGCCTGCCTGGTGGTGATACGAAGGAGAAGGACGATTTGGAGATGAATCTGCGGACCAGCGTTTGACCTGAAGCATGTGAACGCTAGCATTGACCAGCTGGCAGAGATGGGAAACTGCGTCGTGGCCGTCATAGACTTTCTGGACTAGTTTACAGGCTGGGGGCGTCGCTGCTGTCATGCACTTTCCGGACAAATTTTCAACATGTTATCTAGTGTTTACTATGCTTGTGTATAGTAATGCTAATTGTGATTCGCCCTGGTCATCCTGGAAGGGGGATTACCACTTGTGAGGTCCTTTCTCAAGGTTTCTCTTTTTCCTCACGCTGAGGTTTTGAGTTGTTCCTTGCCCGCATGTTGGTTTAAGATCAGGTAATTGTGTAATTGTAATCCTGTGCAGTCCTTTGAGACATTTTCGTGATTAAGGGCTATATAAATAAATGTGACTTGACTTGACAATGTGACTTGACTATGGTGACGGTGTAGAATTTTACCAGCAGCTTATCCTTCAGGTTGTTCCTTATGACAACTCTCAAGAAGTCACTGTTGGGCCTTCTTTATCACCGTTGCGGTGTTGGCCCAGGAAACAGGTGGAGTAGACCCTTTCCACAGTGTCCCCGTAGATGTGTAGCGGAGCTAGTTCTGCTGTGCTCTCCCTGAAGTCCAGATATATTTCCTTTAATTTTGTGTTGTTCAGTGGAAGGTTGTACACTAAACACCACGGCGTTTAGTCTTTCGACATAATCCCTGTAGCCCGACTCGTCTCCTCCTGAGATGAGTCCGACCACGGTGGTGTCATCAGCGAACTTGGTGATGCTGTATGAGAGATGGGTCGGGATGCAGCAAGATGTGTAGGGAGTGAAGATAAGGGGAGACTTGTGGAGAGCACATGCTGATAGTGATAGCGGGTGAGCATTGATTTCTCAGCTTGACCTGTGACAACTTGTGACTTGTGGAGAATTTGTTAGGAACTCCTTTATCCACCGACAGATGTATGTGGAGAGGCCCGGATGCTGCAATTTTTGCACCAGGATCTCTGGGATAATGTTAAATCGAACCCGGGCTGCGCCGCTGAGAGTGCTGTAACCTAACCAACAAATCACTTGCGATGCACATGACATACAAAAGGCATAAGATTTGATCTCAATATCACACTATTTTTACAGTGCCAGAAAAAAATGTGACATAATGGAGAAAAGAGAAAAAAGAGAAAGTCGTCCTGAAAGATATAATCGCAAAAAAGCATGACAAGGGAGGGTATTTTGGAGGATAAATTGGACTTTGCGTTTATTTATATCTTTTCATTGTCTAACATTAGCTTGTGGCACAGTAAAAATTGTCCATCCATCCATTATCTGCACCGCTTATCCTCAATAGGGTTGCGGGGGTGCTGGAGCCCAGCCCAGCCATCTTCAGGCAGTGGGCAGGGGACACCCTGAACTGGTTGCCAGCCAGTCGCAGGGCAGACAGACAACTCGCTCGTTCATTCACACCTAGGGACAATTTGGACCGGCCAATTCACCAGACACGCATGTTTTTTGAATGTGGGAGGAGGAAACCCACACAAGCACAGGGAGAACATGCAAACTACGCACAGGAAGGTTTGATCTCACAACCTCAGAACTGTGCTGCACACACGCTAACCACTGCCCCACCGTGCTGCCCCTGTAAAAATTGTATAATAATGAAATATAATTGAATTCCTTTTCATGTGTCAGCTGTATCAAACTGGTTAATTGAGGGTATTCTAACCCATGCGACCCGGTTTTCCATTCCGTCTGCATACAATGTTTTGCGATTATCGATTAATCATTGCACAATTACGGTACTATACTTGAAATAGACGTACAAATTCGGTAAGCAATTCCATTCTTATTCTCCGGTGGTATATGAGGCAAAAAATGTTACAAGGTGAACTTTCAAATTTCAGGCCAATTTGAGGTTTTAAGGTCCGCCATATGGTCCGGGAAATATGGTAATTTAACTTCATATAGCTTATCTGGTAGTTCTCAGTTTCAAAAGGGTTGGTGAGCCCCTAAACATTTAGCTAGTGGAGGACATTGACCAAAAAGTAAATAGTTGGGATGAATGTTTCAGTGTTTTATTCCACACATTTTAATCCCCCTGCATGCTAGTTTTACCCAAAACTTTAACTGGAAATTACAAAGAAATAATTTTAAGCTGACACTTCAACTCATACAGTAGTACTATATCTTTGATCAAGAAAAAACACACCCAAATATGTATTTTGGGAAGCATTACGTAACAGCGTTATTTCAGTAACAGGGTCATCCAACCCATTATTTTTTTCCGCTGTTACAACCCCGTTACGGTTACTGACGGTCAAAAGTGGGGCGTTACTTTAAAAACATTGAGAAAAGATGCGTTGGCGTGGATAGGTGTTTACTTTTGTGTTACTTGCAAGTAAACCATAACATACAATTGCAAACATTAGGGGACACACTACGCATGCTCAATAACAATGTGGCATTTTGCATAACATAGTTCTTATGTTATTAAGTCCATATCATCTCATAGAGAGAGAGATTGGATATTTTTACCATTGACTTTCGGTGTCAGCGAAATACTTGAAGTACAGTAGGCTTTGTCTACTTGACCAGTTGTCTCAGGTTGAGAGGGAGCTAGATTTAATTTACTCAACTCGATTTATATTGTTTACTGCTGAATGTTCCTTTATTATATTGTTTATTTTTGTTGCACATTCAGTCTAAGAAAAATATGTTGCTGGTAAGGTGCAATAATTATCACAAGGGTGTATAATGTAACTAGCTGTCTGAGCTTTAATCAAATGACTGGAATACTGCTCAGAAAATTTCAAATTATTTGATATAGAACAACTTATTTTAAAAGTAACGGAAATAGTTACCTTCCCTGATAACTAGTTACTTTTACCATAGAGTAACTCAGTTACTAACTCAGTTATATTTTGGGGGATGTAGTCAGTAACTATAACTAATAACCTTTTAACAGTACATGTCCCAACACTGGTTTTGGCACATGTACTGTATTGAAAGAAGCTTAAATTATGGAGATGCCACGACACCTACTGGCAGCAGTGACATATGCAGGTCACCCCCAAAGACTGCACTTACACGACATTGGCTTTGTTTACATCCAGACAAAATTAGGTTTAAGATCAGAATATTGCTAAAAGTCGGGCTTTGTAAGCCCATGTAAACGTGCAGAAGAAGCCAAACATGCTCTTTTTTGGGTTTCTAGAAAACCAATTCAGAGAGTTGAGTTACTCTATATACAAACAAAATGCTGGTTGATATACCGGTAAACACATTTGATTAATTAATTCAGCAATTATTAATCTTGATCATTGTTTTATTTGTTTAGTAAAAGGTGTTAACTAGTTATGGAAACAGCTTTTTCTGATCAATCCCGAAACCAAGAGTTGCTAGTCCAGCTAAAAGGAGATAAGAGAGTGATGAACCAAAACTGAGACAGTACTAAAAAATTGTCAAAAAAAGTGTTTTCATGTTCGTTTAAAGCTACAGGAAGTTCATTTTAAGTGTACAGTAAGTGGTTATGTATTATCAAAGGTCGTGCGCCGTCACTACTTCTGCACCTTTGCACCACTGAATACCTTTGTTACGGCGACTCTCTCATAATTAACTCACATTTTATCCCGTTAATATCTTCTTATTTATCTTATTACTGTAGTTTCTATGTTTAAATAATATTTCAATATTTTTTAGTGATCAGTAGGATGTGTTTTGAAGCTATTTGGGTTCACTTTGATACTTTTGGGAGATCGGAAACAGGCCATTTGTGTTAAGGTTTGGTGGTAGATGATGTGCCCATGTTAGAGAGGCAGGAACTGGAAGCTGGGGTGCAATAAAAACAAAGGGTTGCATTTAATAACAAAAACTAGGACCAAAGTAGCAACTGAACAAGTAGCCACGACACAAATGGCATGTCCAAACAAAGACAAAAACTGGAAACGGAAGCTGCAATGAGCAAAGTAACAAATAAAACCAGGAAAAAAACCACAAACTCTGGTGTGGTGGTGGATTGTAATCACAGAAGAACTCAAAATGACCCGACCTCGGTAATGTTCAAAATGTCCTTTAAAACGGTTCTGGATAATTTGGAAGAGGTGTGTGATAATTGGACACACCTGTGCCCAGTTCAAACCCCGGTTGGGGCCCTCTGGCGGTAGGAGGCATGTCAGACCCTAACTAATTTGTTATTAATCACTTAATTTCGAAAAAGTTTTATCCTTCAACAACAATTCGATTATGGAACAAATTAAGCTTGTATGTAGAGGTACCAGTGCATTTGTGTAGATCACATTTTTATCTTAACAGATGTTCCTACCTGAAATATGGCGAACATGATGACGGTCAAAGGGCGGTTTCCAGAATGTTCTGCTATCTTGAATACATCCAGACCCCACCGGTTAAGGTCCTCAATTTCCTGAAGAAGTGACAAATGTCTCGTTTAATGTCGGTTTTCCACCATTTTCATATGTGTCTTTTGTGTTGGTAGACGCACGCTGGCCAGCAGGTTCTCCTGTGGGGTGTTGACTCCAAAACGAGGAATGCAGGTAGATGCGAGGCTAGGGCTCTGTGTGACTTTTTTTACACCGCTGATCTGTGACATGGGCCTCTTCTTCTTCTCCTTCTCCTTAGGCGGCGGAGACAGGATCTCCACATCATGCTGTTTTTCTAAGAAAACAGAGTTCAAACAGAGTTTAAAACATATTGCATGCCGTATGACACTGAGTAGGTTCCGCTTATTCTGGAAAAAACAACTGAAAAACATTGTTTACAATGGACTAAACGTGGAAGAGTAGGATAAACATAAAGTCAAGTCAAGTCATGTTTATTTGTATAGCCCTTAATCACAAGAAGTCTCAAAGGGTTACACAATAAAAGTGGGAAAATAAAAAACATTATTAAGATAGGCAATAATTACAAGGTAGTTTCTGTCAGGGCTTTTTTGTTGCACGTGCAAGTATGTGAAATTCTTAAATGTGCTTGGATATACTATTCCTTTTTTATTTTTTGGGGGGTTTTGGTCGGCATTTGGATTGTATTTGAAACAGTCCTTTTCTTACTTTCACCTAGACTAGAAGAAAATCTTAAGCAATGCGCGTGGAATCACTCTCCTCCCCTCCCACCTTTCCTCAAGCGTAATTCATTCTTTACTAAGGGTAAAAGTAAGATAAAAGCAGATAGGTGGGGTGGGAAAAAATGCTCTTTGAACTCAGTTGGGCATTGTTAAAACATACTTAAGAGAAATAATTTTTACAAACCCCATAAACTCCGGAGCCCACCTTAAAACTTGTATACCCCTTTATGCAGAAATATTGAAACAATGTATCAGCATGACGATCGGATCAGGACGTGTTGACACAAAGATGGTGTCCCGAGAGGCACGTGCCTGTTCAAAGTGACTCATTGTATTTCTCCTCATCCATCAAAATATTCCACGTGCCAATTTAACGACAGGCTTTACATTACATCCAGGTTAGCTGTGCAGTATTTTGAAGAGAGCCGTCACCCTTGCGTGTACATATAATAGCTCAACAATAACCCCGGCGTGACAGAAAGAGCTCGGTGGCCCCGCTTACCTCCCTCATAGTGCTTTCTTTTCCTCAGAGAAGACACCATGGTGGTCATCTCCGACTAAAAACAGGCTGGACATGAAGGCAACCCATCTCAAAGCTCGGCGAGGGGGACAGCCAGCTCCTTATCCGGAGCAGCCGCCATCCCTACAGCATGGCCGATGTAGTCTGATTCTTTCTATTGAGGGAATGTGCCCTCTAATAATATTGCACCCTGTTGCTATGACAACGCCACACAAGTTGTTCGAGAATGCTGTCTGTCACCGCTCCTCCTTTCGTAGAGGAGGAAATAGCCTAATGCCCGCTGTCTTCATAGCATGCAATGCAAAACCATAAATTGAATCCAATCCAGATTTATTTCTGATGCTCAGTTTGTGTTAGCAACCTGCCTTCTTCTGCAGGGTGAAGAATAAATACACGAGACGGGCCACTATGAGTCCGCATTGTGGACAGTTTTGCTATTTAGAGTAGGGCTGTTGAACTTGCATGACTTAGGGGAACACAATTTATCATCAAGCTGCTCTTTTCATGAGCAAATTCAAGTACTTTAGCACAATTGCCCATTGCCGCTCATTTGGCGCCAGCTCCTGCTCGTTGCCTGATTGGCTCTCCTACTATTTAAACTCAGTGCTCTCATTCACTCCTTGTCAGTCCTTTAACGAACCTCTGCACTTGCAAGGTAAGCATTTTGACTCTGTCCGGTATCCTGCTCGTGTTTCCAGTATCCGGTATCGATACCGTCTGTCCCGTCCTGTCCAGTATCTTGCTCATGCATCCTGTATCTGGTATCAATCCCGTCCTGTCCGGTATCCTGTATCTGGTATTGATCCTGTCTGTCCTGTCCGGTATCCTGCTCCTCTGGCACTGGCTTCCTGTTTTCACGCGCCTGACTTTTCTGCCCCACTTCTTGTGCCCAGCAATCGCCGAATCGCTGGCGTTTGTGTTCCCGCGGATGACCGCCCCGATTCCGTAAACTGAAGCTTGGTGAGAAAACATTACGCGTTTGGGTCCACCGCCTGTTCGGGTTCTGACTTTTCCCATTTCCCATTACAAATTACCACTAAGAAACGCTACCTTAATTTTGGCCCAAGATAAAGCTCCATAATTGATACGTAATCCTTGCATTAATACACATTTCATGGTGCCCTGTTAAGGTGCAGAATGCACTTGTCCTCATGGGCGCGATCCGACGCGTAAGGACTACGGCGTACAAACTAAAGTCAGCTGATCACAAGGTGAGAAGAACAACAATGGAGAAGCGAAGCCAGGCAGCTGTGTTGGCGTCATTATTAAGCATACATGGCAACCATCACAAGCATTTAAAAGCTCCCAAAATCCAAGCACTTTATAATCCTTGGAAACAACACTAAAGTTCAAGCCTTTTCAAGGATGTCAATCACCCGTATGAACCCTCAACTCTATAATTAGAAGCTACATGCTGTATATCATGGGTCAGCGACCACTAGGTCGTGGGCCAGTACCGGACTGTGTGCCGTTTGATACCTGGCAGCACAGAAAGAAAAGATAAATTGCCTTATTTTACGCAAATACTATTAATTCATGTATACACACCTTATCTTTCACCCAACAAAAACTTCAAAGTATGGGTGCGCATTATACTGAGGTTTTACTGTAGTACATCACCGTAATTAAGCAATAATTGATCAGTCGACAAATACCGCTGACCTCATTTGCTCAGCACTGGTTGCAATGGTAATCGAACCCGCGCCGAATTCTCATCACCAGGCCACTAGGATTGTAGACGACAAAGGAAAATGCATTATATTTTATCTCATCATCGCATTATCTTTAATCACAATGCCACGTTGTAAAAAAAATTTGATGGAGCTTTGTGGGAAAGAGTTCAGCTAAAACAAAGCCGTACAACATGGTAGCGTGAGTAAAAAAAGTGTGAAGATAAGAAAAATCCAATGCCATTTCCAATGTCCTCTCAACAAATTCAAGATATTAATAAAGTATGTACCTAAACACCAGAATAATCTAAAAATTAAGACACTGGAAAAAAGCTAAAATTATAACATTTTTAGCCATTTACTGTACTTTCTAGCAGCACTTCAATAGCAGACACTAATAAACAATTTTTTTATTTCGCAATCGTTTTGTTCTTGGCCTTAATTGTAGTTGTATTCCACCTTATTTCCCCTTATCACTAACTTTCGTGGGATCCATTATTATGGACAGAAACCTGAGACAAAACCAACAAAATCGCAATAAAATGAGATGTGGTCCCTCTCAAACAGGTAGAATAGATCTAGCAGGGCATTATCGCCATCTACTGAGGTATTTTGGAAAAGGCCCACTGAAAAGGGGTCATTTACCCACTTATCCGTCCCGACCCAACAATTGAGGAACACTGATCTCGATCCCTAGTGGTCTAGAGATTACACAGTGGATTTTGACTTATTAAGACTTATTGACTTATTAAAACAGTTTGTGAATTTTCCTACGTGGATGAATAAAGTATCTATCTATCTTATTATTGTAATTACCGTAAATTCCGGACTATAAGCCGCTATTTTTTCCCAAACGTTCAACCCTGCGGCTTATTCAGTGATGCGGCCAATTTATGTTATTTTTCTAACGGCCGCCAGCGGCGCTCGAGTACAAAAGGTAAGATTTGGACCGGTGGAATATATGCGCCGAGGAAGACTGCAACTTCTTGGCTTGTGCATTAAATTAGCGTAAACATACCCTCATCATGCAAAATGCAAAAAGAAAGGCACATGACGCAGCTTTCAAGCTAAAAGAAATCGAGCAGTCTGATAAAGAAGGAACGAGCGTGTTGCCAGCGTGTTTTGGAATAAGGGAGCGTGGGACGACGTCTATATGACGAAGTTTCTTTCCGACACTGAGGAAGACGACTTTGACGACTTCACTTCTAAGGAGGAAGATGAGGATGGTTTACCGTGATCTTTACAAGTACGGTATGTTTTTTTTTACCAGACCCGTTTACTGTGTTGCAAGCGTGTTGCTAGCGTGTTTTGGAATAAGGGAGCGTGGGACGACGTCTATATGACAAAGTTGCTTTTCGATGGCTTCAGTTCTAAGGAGGAAGATGAGGACGGTTTACCGTGATTTTTACAAGTATGGTATGTTTTTTTAACAGACCCGTTTACTGAGTTGCTCGCGTGTTGCTCGCATGTTGCTACCTGTCACAGGCACCGTTTGGGATGAAGGTTATTATTATTAAAGCTTTGAAAACTCTCTCGGCGTACCGTCTTTCTTTGTAAATATGTATAACAATGTGTAATATGTATTTGCAACTGTATATTTTTGTAATGTCGTTATTTCAGACACTTATTCTGATATGTTTCCCACGGGCGAATAAAAAAGAAGGGGCGTAAAAAACGCGGGCTGACGGGAAGTGGGGACCGGTAAAGGTGAGTGTTTGTGGACGCGGCAGACAATAGTGGATGTATATTCTTCCTACCCTTACCTTTGGAAATATACACTTTTTTCCTTGGATTACTTTCAACGGGACCCGGACTCTGCAGGTCTGCATCAAACCTTAAGTACCGGTATTATTTTCCGTTCATTTAACCGGCTGTGATTTTTGGACTGTGTACTTTTATGAAGGACATTCAGTTTCAATCGCGGGACTTAGTCGGGTTTGGGTTAATTTTGTGTATGTGTCTTATATACAGGAGCGGCTTGTGTAAGTACAAAATCGTTTTTTCTCTTAAAACGTGGTGGGTGCGGCTTATAATCAGGTGCGCTCTATAGTCCGGAATTTACAGTATTATTGTTATTATTGGGACAGGCCAGGAGTATACAGTCAGACATTAAACCGGTGCGTGTTACAGAAAGGGTTGGGGAACACTAGTGTGTATGACAGCACAATACACAAATACAAATAAAATAATTCCAGTTACAGACAAAATATGATAAATGATGGCTTTAAATGAAACAATGTTTTCAAGTAAGATTGAATTTATGTTAAAATCTGCAAACAAAAATTTTGGGATGCACGAGTATTACCAAACAGGCATTTATCCTACGGATAATATAAAAATATAACGTTATAGTTATTGGTCCAATAACAACGACAACAAAAAAGGACATTATTTTTGCCAAGAGTTTAATTGTAGTATAAAATACTATATACACAGTACGTGTACACAACGCCTACATGAATAGTAAGGATGTCTGATAACACACAGGCTGATACACAGTCCTGAATAGTCGTTAAGAACAATATCACATACAAAGCATGAATACATACTGACAAAGTCCAGCTGCAACAAATGACCTATATTCAATAAAGTACCTTTAAAATCCAACATAATATTCCTCCTTGATATAGCATTGACCAGTGTCTGAAATAACGTCTGCCCGGATGCCCGGGGCGTGCATTTTTTACGTCGGCCGTACAACTTACAAAACGTCTCCACCCGGGTGGCCGACAACTTTTTAAAAAATATATATATATATTTTTTTTCAAATCAAATGTTTGTTTTATTCCGTTTTCGCCTACATCGAATAACTTCGTGCTTCCGGACTCTCCGGAGCATTATAAGGTCGTGCATTTGCATATCATTTTCCAAAGTAGACGCACAGAGAACAGAAGAAAAATGGAGAAGTGGTTAGGAATCAAGCCAAAACCTCAGCCCCAGAAGAAAGATTCAAAAGAAGCTAACAAAATTGATGACGCAACTAAAAGTATAAGTACATTAAAAGCATCGTGGAAAGAGGAGTTCACGTGGCTTGCAGAAGACGACGCAACGCAAACATTGCATGAATGAAGATGAGTAAATACAGGTACATACTGATGGCAGAGGGAAAACAGCGATGTCATATACATGCAATGAATGTAGATTTATAATAAACTTAATTTTAAAATGTTGTCCTGTTATATATTCTGATTATCAATCCTTAATACTTGCAACAATGTTGTTGTTTTTTTTGCGATGAGTTGTCTTATTGTGTTTCAAGTTGTGAAAAATTGTGCAGGCAATTTTATGGCTGGGCAGGCAACTTTTCAGAGTTGTCTGCCCTGGTGTAACTTTTTGTCACGAGTTTCAGACACTGCATTGACTCAATAGCAATTAATGACAAGTTTCTGATTTAAAATAGCCACTAGAAGGCAGATGATGCTTGTATCAGCAACTATACCTTGTATCAGTACTCGCTAAGGCCTAATACATATTTAATTATTAGACTAATTAATTCATTGATTAATAATTTCATTGATTATGTAATTCTTTCCATTACAATTTACTACTGGGAAAGCTACCCTAATTGTTATAATAAATGTCCATAATTGATATGTAATTCTTGCACTTATAGACATTTCATTGTGCCCTGTTTGGGTGTAGCATGCACCTGGCATCTTAATAAAACAATGCCATACAAACAAATGGGGGAAGCAAAGCCACCAGAGCAAGCGTTTCAGCATACTTTTCAAGCAGACACATTTCAAACATTTTAAGCCCCTGTACGAACCGTGTTTAATATCGAAATTCACAGAGAGAAAATTGCCCTGAATTGGCACATTTTGTTGAAAAAGGGAAAAATATCAATTTTGTCTTGCTAACATGGTCCTATTAAGTCGTCAGATCAAAACAAAGCTTAGCACTGTACATGGTGATTACATTTGTGTTCATATTACTCATCATGGGTTTGATCAGCAAATGTTTGAAATCAGCAATAAACAAATATCAATGCTGTCATTGTTTTTTGTATTTGGTCATTTCTGCTTAATGTGAATACTTACCAAGAAATGTACTGGCGATGAACTCGGAGACCTGATTCCCAGAGCGACTGGTCTCGGACAGCTGAGTCAGCTCTCTGTTTAGCATCCTCTTAAACTGTTTGGACACACACACAAAGAAAATCAAAAAAAGTGTCCTTTGTACGGTAATAATCTTTTCCCTATTAAACGTGTGTTTCATTTAATTTCAAACATAGAATACTGTGCACATAAGGGAATGTTCTTAATCAATCAATCAACCAATTAATATGTTTTTTTGTGGTAGTTCACAGTGGCCCATCTCTGACTGTTTTTTTTCTATAAAGAACATGTGGGCTACTCATAGTGCTTACCAGTACACACTGGCATTCTTATATTTCAAAGGATAATGGGAAAAAAATTAGCGTATAGCTAAAACACAAAACCCTAAATTTATTTAATGGGGATATTTTTAAAATGTGAAATAAAGTGTATGTAATATTGCACAATAAACAAATGGACATTCGGGCATTATTATTGTGACAATGAGCTAAACTGTATCTGTTACACGTACTGTATTTGCACTCGTGTAAACGGTGCACCCCTAATTCTTTAATATAAATAGGTATAAAACTGACTTTTTTTTTTATAAATCAATAACAAAAACTATCGTCATGTATTTTTTTTGCAATGATAAATACCAAAAACGTTTGGGGAAAGTTATTTAAAACTGCAATTACACCACCCGAACACCGGAGTAAATGGGGGCACTAATGCAATGAAAATGGAAGTTCCAGGCCAAATTTAGGAGAGTTATAAGATGACGAGGACCAGCCAATCATTTCGCAGGAATAGCGGCTCACAGAGTGAAAACCAAACCGGAGTACAAAACAGTCAACATGAGCGATAACGAAACGGAGTAAAACACCCAGCATACCCACTCTGTGCATGCTGAAAGCAAAGTTTGTACACCTTTATCATGGCCAGCTTCAAGCACTTTTCAAGCACTTTCAAGGGCAATTTTTACAATTTTCCAGTACCTTCAAAGAAGTTTTTTTGTTGTTGTTGACTTTGATGACTTAAGTCCTGCTGCTAGCACACACTTTGTGCTACATTGACCTTTTTCTATCTGTGATTTACAATGACTTCTGCCATTCTGCTTTAACAATGCACGCGGAGCTTGAATATGTAACTCTTGTTTACAAAGAGGGAAAGAGCTCTCTAGGTGTTGTTTGATTGAGTTCAATACGGAATACAAAAAAAGAAGCAAGTACTGTATGTATAAAGAGCAGAAATTTGAGTTAAATCTGAACTCATTTTAATTATATCAATGTCTTCGAAGCAAAGTGTTTTCAATCATTTGATAGATTGATGATAGTTTTTAATTATTTTAACTCATATTTTTGTGTGTTTTCCATAGGATCTGTCTAAATATGTTAAAAACAGAATAGTTTTGGATTTTATCATTTTTTATAGCACTGAAGAGTTAATATTTTTAATTTGTATTTTCTTATTTTGCATTTTTTGGGGGATTTGGTGTTGTTGTTAAACTTAAAATCTGTTCAGTGTGTAAACAGCTACAATTGTTTTGTATTTTACAATTTTTGTAGATCTGTGAATATTTTAAATTATATTTCATGTGTTTTCCAGGGATCCACTGCAAAACATGAAATTAGTAATTACTAAATAATTTGGTGCATGATGCCCTGTTACCATTGATAATATATCATTAAAGAGACAAAAGTCTGAGGAGCCATTGAGGAGCCAAAAGAGCTGATTTTCTAAAGAGAGCTGTCCTCTTGGGTGCAACCATCACATGACAATGCTTGAAGTGTGTCTTACTTCGAAAACAGTAGATAGGGGAGTAAGATTTTAAATTCAATTGAAACATTTGTTTTCACAGGATAATCCAAAAAAACCAGGGTCCATTCACAATGGTGCCCTCGTCACAGCAATCAGTGAACAACTACGTACAAAAAACATGTGTTCCAATGAGGCTACTGTATTACGCTGTATAAAACCTACTTGTGTACAAATATTCATGGTCGTGAATATTATAGCGTTTACCTACTTTGGGTCACCTCCAGTGTTGGTTACGTCCGCAAGATTACAGTATATCTCTAGTATATAACTCATTATATAGACAACGATCGCTTTTTTGTCTTAGTCACGCAAATCAATATTTCTTAATTAATAAATTATACATACTACGATCACAACACTCATTATATCGGCAGAGCAGCGATTAGAAACAGCAAAATCGGAGTAGGCGTTCTCTTGAAGGGGAGTGAGACACCGTTTTTCCTCGACATTTCAGTCAAAGTTGGTCACAAAAGGGGAGAAGGAGATTAAGACAGTAAATGCAAATTGGCAAAATATTCGGAAATATGAAAAATATTCACGACAACCCTAACTCTTTCTCCAATAGACCATTGACAGTGCAGAATGGGGACAGCTTCCTGCTTCAGTGGCTCGGATAGCAACATAAAATTTAGAATGCATTTATTTAATGTCCTCCAAAGTCAGATTCATCATCAGATACACCAAAGAGATGTTTATCTCGTCTAGCTTTATTCCGTCTATTTATACTTTTCTGGACGACGTTCTGTTTTCTCCCTTCTTTAACATTCATCTTTGGTACCGTGACTAGAAATAGTGTGATAATGAGATAAAACCAAATGCCTTCCCTTTTTCTACATCATTCTCAATGCTATGACCTGGGTTCGATTCCTGTTATATCCAATGTTTTGAGATTGTGATCAGTGATAGTATTCAAATGATCAATAATTGCACAAATATGGTCAAACAAACTTTGAGTTCTTTTTAGGTAAAAACAAATGTGCGCTATACAAAAATACATATGGTAGGTTGATATTGTTCTGACAGATTTTTTTTTTATCATTTTTTACTCATTAACTACTTACTGGGTGGTACGTTGACCTATGCATTAACAAATTGGCTTTAATACTGAAAGTGATTTGTTGATTTGTTATACCGACGCGGTCAGCTATGCTGAGATTTTTTTTTTCAACAGTAAGGAAGCTGGCCATACAATTTCAAAATGTCCTAAAATGTTCCCTCTACTTTCCCAAACAGTTACATAGTATCATGGCATGGGTGTATCTGTAATATTGATAGCATGTGGTAAAGGCAAGTAAGACAGAAATATTGTCATGGTGCAGAAACATTAGGTTGCAGGCTCTGTGCCATCATCACAAACAGATTCTGTGTACCTAATGGGACATTACACCATATTCTTATTGCAAAATATAACATGCATATTTATTCTGGTTCCTCAGCGCGCTGCAAAGCATGCACTAATACTGATGAACACTGAGCGCAATCCAGATGTAAACAAGGAGTGCTCACCTGCCTGAGTCCCCAGCACACACAACCCCATAGAACGTACATAGGCATGCCACCCCATACATTTTGATCATGCTCTGCTTAATACCCAATACAAAGGGTGTTTAAAATGTTCGCTCTATTCCAGGCTTTAACTCCTCCCTTGCGAAAAAACCCCCCATTAATTTCCAAAGTCCGGGTGATGGAGGAGCTCGCTGTAGAGTCAGAGTGCAAAGCCGCTGACTGGGAACATGGGGTGTGAAATGAGCAGAAAAGAAATAAATTATGTCCCGCGTTCAAGTACTTTCAGACACAGTCAATGAGGAACACAAAAAAGCAGAAACTGTAAGAGTCATTTGCCCCTCCCACAGCCGACACCGCGTTGGCCGCCTTCTACCCAATCAAATTGGCCTCTTTCAGAGGATGGGCAGAGGAGAGGGAGCTGACTGGCCTACCCAGAAAGAGAGGAGGAAAGAAGCAACAAGGGATGGATGGGGACGGGACTTCACTCTTCTTACTGATGCTGGTGTTTTGCAGTACGAACACTGGACATGCTGCCTTTACAAATGAATTTTCAAAAGTTACAGACAAATTCATTCTTAGAGCTGCTAAGTTACTGATCCTTAACAGTCAAGGAAGACAATATTTGCAGCAGATATTTATATTTAAGTTATTCAGGATCCACATGCTTACCTTATTAGATGCCATCTCGCTGACCGAGTGTCTCGTCTGAAGTGTCTCTAGCTGGTCGAGACACCAGTCCAGCTCTTCCATGGTCTCCATTGCCAGTTTCTGATAAGGCTCTTCTAAA
The DNA here is from genome assembly GCF_059441175.1 of Urocampus carinirostris. Lineage (NCBI taxonomy): Eukaryota > Metazoa > Chordata > Actinopteri > Syngnathiformes > Syngnathidae > Urocampus > Urocampus carinirostris. The sequence goes on from NC_142360.1 coordinate 27,370,869, forward strand.
AGTTCCCAGCACATTGATTCCAGCTCTGCTTCATTGTATGATTTCAATATTTTCTGCAAGTACTGACCTGAGTGGCATGGCTTGCACAGGGGGGGTTGGTTACTACTTGGTGGCCATCTGCAACAGAGGTACGGTAGGACCAGGTCTAATCGATTCAAACATTTTGCCTGATCTTACTTGTTCCCCACACGATCTTGCAAATGCGTGAGAACGGCAAAATTACTCCTGACTGTTCTGAGACTGGCGAGAATCTAAGGAGATAAGAAAACAAAGAAGCTTTGAACACAGCAAGCTTGTATACTGTGACACTTTGTTGGCTTTGTACGCTGACTAATTCAACTTAAGGGGCTCAATCAGTCATGAACTTGTGGGTCTTGTTGTCATGCCCTTAGTCATCATTATCATGGTCAGCATGATTCATACAGGTCCAAAATACACTGAGGGTAGATTTTATGGCTATTTACTTTTAGTTGACAATCGTCATTTTGCAAGGGAAAACAGATTAAGAACAAATTCTTACTCTACAAGATCTAAGGAGGGGAGGGCTAAAATATCAATAAAAAGCAAATAAACTAAACAGAACAGATAAAAATAAACAAAAGACGGCTAAAATCATACACACATATGCCAGGGAGCGGCAAAACTACTTTGCCTAATAAAAAATATCCACATTTAATATTTTGGGGGTATTTAAATCTGTTTGACATCCACAATACTTTATAAAATGAACCCATTTTAAAGCCCTTCATTCTTTGAGGCAATAATTTGAATTAATAGTGAATGGAAAAAAACTCGACAACACTACCATTACCGTTATAGGCAAAATCAGGGGTCTCCAAACTTTTTTTAAGGTAAAAGATCTTTTGTTTTTTGAATAGTGGAAAGGTGCCTAGTTTAATATTAATTTTTAAAATAACAATTTATAATGTTGTTGCTTTGTTGCTATTATGTTATAACCAGGTTAATTATTAGAAGTAGGGTTATAAAAGATTCAGTCACCCGCTACAAAAATAAATTTACTTGAAAATCACAATGACCAAGGACGAGTGAGCTACTTTTTTAGAACAGGTTTGCGGGCACCTCAATCGTCATTGCAGGGCACCCTTGGACCCACAGGCACCACGTTGGATATCCTGTGCTAAAGCATATGCCCAAAATGAATAAAATGGTCAAAACATTCATAATTAAAGTTTAAAAAACTACCATGAGCAACTAAAAATGCACAAATTAAATACATCATTTATACTATTAATTTTGTGATACAAATGTTAGCAAATGGTAGCAATTTAACCTTGGTGATAATGTTGCTATAGTTACACCCGTCGTCATTAATTTGTGTGCGTATGTAACACGTAAAAGGTACCCACCTGTGCAAATGGGGTCACAATCATGTCTTCTCCATGTCTGCAAATACAAACCAGTATGCATTTTGTTTTTTATCAGTGGCATGCAACATAACTTATTTTCAATTTCAACTAACATGGTGAGTGTGTTTTTTTTTTTTTGTACTGTTGCTATCTTAACTGTTTTTTTATTTAAAGACTGTTAACTTTCAGTGACCAAACAATAACTGACACAAATTTTATAATGATTGTAATAACAGTTAACGTTAGTGTCTTACCTTTGCAATAACGAGGTGCCTTCCCGACTCAGTGAGCAATGCGTACCGGTAACATAACCAGCTATGAACTGGTAAGCATTCAGACTTTTATAAGCTTTTAGATCATCATCCAGTGTATGGGGATACTCTATTTTAGTGGCATATAGATGGAGTGGATTTAAGCCGGGAACTGTATAAGTTGGTAGCTAGCCATCCTAATGCAATCCTCAGTTTCTCTAAATAGCGCTCTGTATGCTTTTCTTCAAGGTGAGCCACCTCATCAGACACCTTCACAATATTCGTTTGACTACTAATTGTCAATGGAGTTGAATAGCATAGCTTTTTTGTTGATGTCTACTGTTTACTGGCCTCGTCCACTGTTTACTTCAGTTTACTGTTGTCCGTCATGGTGTCATCATGTGGTTAATTCACGTGTGTGCAAAGGGTCAATAGGGAAAAGTGTTGGGTTCACACCATGCTCGTACACTCAGGGTGACTATCAAAAAATAAAAGAGTGAGATCAGTACATAGTCTAGCAAACTATTTTTTGTTTTATACAAATCGTGTGAAGATCGCAAGTTCAAGGCAACATTTTTAAAGTTGACAATCTATCAATTTTGGTACTGAGCATGTTAACTTCACTCCACCCCTACAGGCATGTAAATTAACTAGATTGTATCCAAGAAATGCATGCTGGGACAGTTAAAGCTGAGATGCATTTTGAGAGGAACGTCTACCATTCCGCAAGTGATTTAAATTAGTTCACAACAACGTTGTCTCACCGAGGTAGCCAACTGACTTCGCATTGCTTCAATCCTTCTTCCCTTCAAAACAAAGGAGTATATATTGATGGGCAATGTGGAGAAAGAACTAGCATATATTGCCGAATAGGCATATGTTGTGGCCATGAATACGTCATCTCTTCTCATGCTACAGCATATGGGGTGATGACATTGAGCATATGGAACCACTGTCTTCCAAATATGGCTGCGCGAATCTTGATGGGATTGTGTTCCCTTACACACCTCCATCAATCTTATAGTCTTTTTTGACACAATGATGAAATTGAGTGTCCCCGTCTATTTTCCTTCAACCTCAATAAAGTACAACATAAAGATTCAATATGCTTCATGAATTTAATGACTATGTTGTCATTTTATCTGAAAGTATGGAGAATGGGAAATTGCCTAGATGTGGCAAACTATTTTTACGTTAGGCAACAGCCAATTTTTATTTTTGTTTGGCGTTGTTTCGGAAGTGTGTTAAATCTTTTTTTGAATAATACGTTATTGAGGTTAAAGAAAAAACAGGGTCCGTTGCATCTTTATCCAAATTCAACCAGTGATTAGGGACTTTCTAAGACAATTTTACAATTTCTCCAGTACCATTAAAAGAAAAATCAGATGCGAATCATGTATTTTGCAGAGCCACAAATGCATCTGAGATTTGTATATGTGATTTTTTATTTTACACATGCTGAGTAAATTGCGTCTCTCTCTCTTTCTCTCTCTCTCCCTCACTCTATACATCCATCCACCCATTATCTGCACCGCTTTTCCTCAGTAGGGTCGAGGGGAGGCTGGAGCCCATCCCAGTCATCTTCGGGCAGAGGGCAGGGAACACCCTGAACTGGTTGGCAGACAGTCGCAGGGCACACAGGGACAGACAATTCGCTCACTTATTCACACCCAGGGACAATTTGGACCGGCCAATTAAACTGATATGCATGTTTTGGGAATGTGGGAGGAAACTGGAGTGCCCGGAGAAAACCCACGCAAGCACGGGGAGAACATGCAAACTCCACACAGGAAGGTTCGATCTCATGACCTCAGGACTTATATATATGTATAGATATACAATCTCATTAAGATATGTGCAGCAACAGCCATGGCAACATATGCTTTACTTTTGTCTCCCAAATAATGTATCTGTGGCCTAGACATATGCCTATGCCACAATATGCGCTAGCTCTGATTGTAAAGATGGAATCCAGATAACGAGGGCCTACCCTCTTTCAACCCTGACCATCTAGTAAGCTGAGAAAGTCATGTAAGAAAATTATATCATCTCCTTTTTAGATCAGGAGTGCTCATGCAAATTACTGACAAAGTTAACATGTTTAAATGGTCTACCAACCCAAAAATTCAAAACATCCAATTGTGTTTCAAATATTTGGAGGAGTCTTTGTATATTCTTTAATAACACCCAAAGCTAACTATAACAAAAGAAAATTCAAAAGCTGTCAAGTAATAATGGTGCCGTACAGAATTTGGAATTTTCTTACTCTGCCATCTTCTGGCTTAAGTAATCATTAAAACTTACGTCAAGCTCTTGATGTTGTGCATGCAAGTACATGCATTTCTTCGATGAGCTCTAATAAACTTTTCGTTTTTTCACCTTATCTTGGGGTCTTGGTAGTACTTTCCCCATTTTCATGCTACACTAACAAAAACCTGCACTTCTGAACATAAAGTCACTCTCCATATGTTAATTAAAGCCAGTCTTTTTTCTCAATGCCAAAGATATTTTGGCAAAAAATAATCAGTAACTGTACTCACTGCTGTACTTCAGTTTGATGGATCAATTCATTCATTCATTTTCCGACCGCTTCAAAAATACTATATGCCAAGTAATCAAAGTATGCAAGTACATATGTTTGTGCTGAACAATCAATATTCCAACGTATAATTAAATATGAATTTCATTAACTTATTTAATTTTTTTTAATGCATACAGGTAAACAACAAATTAATTTGAGACATTTTAAAAGTAAAAACGAATGTTCATGTGACATGTTATTTAAACTACAAATCACCAAATACATGTTGCAGGTGAAAAAATAAAATATACTTAAAAAAACATTTACAGTTGTTGTAATAAATCCTACCCCACATTTAAAAATTTTGGAAGTCTACATGGAAGGTCACAGTGGCATACTGCCTTTAACCTGCAATTACCCTGCAGTGTGTGCGAACAAAAAGCAAGTATTGAAGATATTTTCCTGTGATCAAGCGGTAGATCGTAATCAACATAATGAGCATCCCTAATTTAAACAATTTCCTACTAGTGTACTCACAGGTCGCTGGCCGTGGATGAGTTGCGCGACATAGTTTTGGGAGAGAGGTCATAATCCGAGTCCGAGCGGTAGAGGAAGGACTCCCGCCGTTGACTGTGGGGGGCATTGGATTGGAGGACCAGACCAGAACCCGGGCTGGTCTGGGCATCCAGAGGACTGCGACCCACCGATAAGCCATTCTCCACATCAAAACTATAACGGAACAAGAGAGAGACAAATAAATGTACAGCATCGAATGCACTGATATTTTGTTTTGTTATGAAAATGACAATAACAGAATTTCATTCAAAAACAATGAAAACAAAAAAGACACATTAAATATATTCAGTGCCTAGCAGGAGTATTGACCCCCCAATCACCAAACCCCCCTTTTTGTCATATTGTCACATTTCAGGCGTCAAACCTAAAGCTAAAATACTGAAATAAAATTGAGGTGGAACCAAATGATTTCAAAATTTTATTTTATATTTACAAATAAATAACTGAAAATAAGTTTTCTAAAATATTGCCTCTGTTTTCTCAGCTCAGCCATCTGGCTCCAGAATGGTCAAATGTCGACCTTAATTACCAACAATTACAAACAAAGCTCATCTGTTTGTCATTAAGACAAACCAGGCAGGTCTGGGATAAAGTTGTGGAAAAGTTCAAATAGGGAATGAAATATGAGAAGATTTTGCCACACTTACACATCTCCCCTAGCACTGTGCAATCAATAAAATCAAAATTGAGAGAGCATAAAACCACTGCAAACCTACCAAAACCATGCCATTCCTCTAAACGTTCAACACAAACAAGGAGAAAACTAATCAGAGGAGCAACCAAGAGGTAAATTATCACAGGAATACAAAGGTAAGGAGGCCAATCTGTGCATAAGACAACTATTAGTTGTACTCTGCATAAATCTGCCCTATATGGAAGAGTGGCAAGAAGAAAGCCCTTTCTGATAGAATACCATAAAAAGGCCCCTTTGGTGTTTTTTCTATATTTAAAGGTTTGAAGCCTGAAATATGGCAATATATAAAAAAAGCTATCTGGAGGCCAATAATACTGCAAGGCACTGCATGTGTGTGTGTGTGTGTGTGTGTGTGTGCGTGCGTGCGTCCGTACGTATGCGTGTACTTACGTATGAACCGGAGTTATATTCCCCTAGTGGGAGGTGGTTAAAGTCAAGAACACACTCACTTTCTTTCATTTTTGACTCTTCTGAAAAATTGAGACAGAGGAGGGGATTCCCAGCCCCCTCGCTCCACCCAACCGATGTGTCGCAACACCTGTCGTTGGGAGTCATTACATGACTTGAGACCACAACTCCAACCCCTATAGTTGTATCCAGCAACTCTGTTTGACCCTCACCCCCCAACTTTGTTTTAGTGCACATTAAATGTATAAATTCCACAACCCCATTTTTATCTTTGCAAAATTGTTTCGACCTACAGACGAGTCAATTTTCTCCCCAGCGACTTCGTAATGCGCACGCCGCTTTCCTCGTCGCTCATTACATCAACGTGACATGAACACTGACGTGAAGCATGTTACATAATTCATGCTCCTCACTCATGTAACCTCTCTGCACCCTTTATTACCCAGACACTGTACACTATGTAACACTTATGACACTGTAAACTATTAATACAATCATTCAGGATAACATAGACTCAAGTGCATGTCGACTTCTTGGCAGGTTATTGTTTTTGAGAAAGTGCATGATCATTGGAAAATAATGTGACTTCAGGTGAAAAATGATATGCTAAGAATTTAGGGGATTTTTCCTCATCTTTAAATAACAGACCACCTTGCCGATCTAACATGGTTGCAGCAACACAAAGAAATACTCTCAAGGAACAAATGAAGGTGGCTGGGGTCTATTTTTAGCACGAAGGTCTACAGCACCACATTTATAGCAGCGTCTGATTAATGAAAGGAAGATGGCTATTATGCAACTGATTTTGAATGAACCAGCCCAATTCAGGAAGCCTGCATCCAGCACAGTGATGCAGCGCAGCTGCCCGAATCTGATTGGTACAACGTCACAAATATGGGCAGACCTACAGCAGCTCTCACCTCAATGAGTATACCATGTACCCAAACCAAGCTGGTTTCCCTCCCTGGCCGTGCCAGCTCAGTGAAACTGGCCGTGACGAGGCTCCATCAAAGGAGGCCAGTGACGTCAGAGACTATAAATAGATCCGCCTGGGGGACTGAGGGAGCTGTGAGGGAACTTACGTATGTAGCTCCCCAAGATACCCTTCACCAAATCATTTGAGAGGAATCTGTGCCGGATATTTCAGAAGTAAATGTTTGGCTTGATATAAATACACTTTAAAGGGGACACCTTCAATTTACTGTACTTTGAATGAATATTTTTGTGACACATGGAGTTTGTAAATGATGGATGGTGCTTACTTTAGGCGAATTTGTTGTACTACAACACCTTCATCTTTAACAACAGTGTATGTATGATCAGTGTTTGTGAGACCCCTATAGATGGTCTAGAGTAGAGGTCGATAACCCATGGCTCGCGATCCATATATGGCTCTTTTCTTGAGTACATATGACTCTGAGACAAAATAATGCCTTTGCAAATTTAATCGATAGTGTTCAATTAAGACATGTGGGGGTCGAGTCTAATGCACACACAGCATGTGCTGCAAATAGTATCACTGTTTCAGTTCAATATGAAGGGGAGCATAGTCCCCACTACAAAACAGTCAAGGTGTCACACCAACAGACCCCCTTTTGGCTGCACATTGCTAAGGAATCCTTCATATGGAAGCTCATTAAACAATTTAGGTTCACTGTTGAGACACTTAATGATGAAAACCCACAGAAAACTGCAAACAGCCATAAACGCCAACCAAGCACACAGAGCATTTTGATTGGGAAAGCGACAAAGGTGGGCAGAGCTATGCAAACAGCGCCTGTACTGAAGAGAAAATACATCAGTGTCCTTGTTTGCAGTATTTTGTAGCATATCTAAAAAATAACTCGGCTTGCTCCTTGTTTTGAAACAATTATTTATGAAAAAAATGAAGGTCAAAACGAGCCTCAATGATTTTAAGTGATTGTGGGAGGGAGACCCAGTTTAAAGTGGTATATTTTTTGATATGGGACACAGGCTCTGGCATTATTATTATTATTTTATACATTTTATCAAATCATCTTACATCACACAGTGAAATAAAATGCGCTGAAAAATTAGATTCTGTCTGGAGAGCAGGTTTGTCGGTTTAGCTGAAATTCGTCTTAAAACATATGGCATGGCTCTCTCTCCCCAAAAAATCTAAAATTTTACCATTATGGCTCTTTGGGTTAAAAAGGTGCCGACCTATGGTTTAAAGGGGTCTGGGGGCATGCACGCCGGAAGAAAATGTACATTTTACATTAAAATTCATCGATCAGGTGAATTTTTTGCGCAAAATCAAGAAACTACATAGGTGTTGGGAGTACGAGTTACAAACACGTTCCCATAACGCAATTACCTTTCTCGGTAACAACTAATGTCACACGTTATTAAAACAAATTTGTAATGCAAACATCATTACAACAGGGTGCGTTATCCGCTATTTTAAAAAACATTTTATGAATTTCAACGCCATCTAATCGGTATCTGTTGCCCCTTGCTCAGGAGGGATTATGAACCCCTTACCCCGCCAGCTAATCATGTGTAGCATAGTGGAGTTTGCATGTTTATATGGCTCTACAAAGTACAACTCAATACAGTTACGGTGGTACCATCTAAAGCAGAGTTCCAAAATGTCTCCTTACTGATATATCTCCCAACCATATATCATATTTACAACTATAAAAAATATACTGAAATTAGATGGTCAGCTTAAATGTGGTGTTTGCAACTTTTACTACTCTCTGTCGCCATCTCCTGACTTGAAGTCTTTATCACAGCCTCAGTCAGCTCATTCCTCAAGTACTAATAAACTTTTCAATTTTAATCTCTTCGGGGGTTGGGTTGGTGTTTGAACTGCATTGAAACAGGCCTTTTTTTATTTTTAAAATTTTCAGACTACTCTAACAAAAAAAACAGGGTACGAGCATGAAATTACTTTCCTACCCCCCTACCTCTCTCCCTCTCCCCTTTCCTGCTTCCTAATGTGTTGCGTGTCCCGGAACAGGGGTGCTTGAAGTAAGATAAAAGCAGAAAGGTGGGAAATAAATTAAAAAGGCTCAGCGAACTCAGTTGGGCATTGTTAACAAATACTTATTAGTAAAAAGATTATATTTTCAACTTTTTAAAGAAAAAATAAAAGGCGCACCTCACCTTCAAATGCAAGACTTTGATTTTTTATTACGACCAGTGAATGGTAGGCGCCATGTGGGAAGGTAATGTGGCTTAACAGGAACAATAAAACAACGGAAAATCAACAAGGCAAGCGAAAGCACAGAATTTACACCAAAAGTGCTCTGAGTTTTGGTCTTTTTAATGTGTAAAATTAGTTTTGCAAGACACAATACCTGGAAAAAAAGGAAAACGTCTTAGACAGTACTCATTAATTGAGGAAGAAATCTTCGAGTGGTTTGAAGCCAATAGACAAAATGGATATGGAGTGTCTCGGCTAGGTGTTTGTTTGCAAGAAATATAAAGGCTTCACCGCTTCCATAAGTTGGTGTACACGTTTACTTCTATTTCTTTAATTATGTGGCAATCTTTAGGTAGCTTTATGTGGCCGGCTTCAATACATGGTCATTTCTAACTAGATATTACTACTACTTTTGGGTGTCAGTAATCCAGGGCTAACGGATAACTTTTTAAATGACGTAACAAGTAACTAATTACCTTTTCGTAGTAATGCACACAACACTGGTAATGTTCGCCATGATTTGGATGCTTCATATACAATTAGATTGTTTTTTCCCCTCATTACAAATTGTCAAGATTTCCTCATGACATAAACAGAGTAAAAATCCCCGTTAAAGAGGCTGACAGGCCGGGGAAGAAAGTAAAATATAAAAAAAAGTGACAGTCTGGCATCCTGTTCATTCAAGGCACACTGCATTCATAACAAGTTGACCTTGGTGGTCTTCTACCTTCAGTATTGTTCTTTGGTTTGGTGACGCAAATAGCAGAGCAAACTCCCTCCTTTTAGCCTTTTAATTTTGGTTCTACCTAAGTTTTCTCATACACCCACATCCTAAACACGTGTTTAATTTCCAAGATGTGCAGCATGACTTCCCCCAGTTTACCTTAAAGGGAAAAAAAAAAAAAAAGACAAATGTTTTGTAAAAAGGCTTTATTTTCACTTTTTCATAGCGGGAAAAAATCCTCAACCTTGGCTCCCTTAGTTGTTACTTATTTCCAGATTAGGGCAGCAACTAACAATTATTTTCAGAATCAATGCAGTTGATTTTTTCCTTTAACCAATGAAATAGATTTCTTAGGGACAATTTTAAGTTCTTCCTCTTTATTCAAATATTGAAGTGTTGGACAGAAAAGAAAATAGTGCAGAATTCTTACATTATTTAACAATTTTAAAAAATCCTAGTGTTTGTCAATTAACTTGACAATAAACAAAAACACATACTGTACAAATGTATGCTAAACACCTGCAAATATGTAACATACTATTCTCCTACCAACTTATCCAAAAATCATATATTTAGACTTATAGTACAAAACGAAAAAAGGAATGGCAATATATTTTGTTTTATGTGTAGCAAATTTGATTCCCTATATGTAAATTATCTGTAACGTGTGTAGAGTTAAATATCTCATTATTATTTTTCTTATTAGTTTTCGTATTTGTTTTGCTGTATTTCTGCAGCACTTTCTGAAAATTGTTAACTTTAATTTCATAATGAACAGTCAAACACTCCAAAGTTGAAATTTGTATGCCAATTTTGTTTTGTTTTGTAACGATGCAATGTTTCATAAAAAGGATTTTTAAAAAATCCAAGATTTTTTTTTAATTTATAAAAACAGTCTTGGAGCCCTTTGCCAGACCAAAGTAGTACTACAACTCTGAGCATCACAACGGAATTGTGTGCACTCTTATTTGCATTGATTTAACATACATTGTGGCTCGTAAATCACGTGATACAACAAATCGATGATGCAATTGGTTGCCAAAACTTTTCATAATTGATTTTAATCGATTTTATCGATTAGTTGTTTGCCGCTCTAATCCAGCTATAGTTTTATGAAAACACCCCTGATCCTTTTTTTAAGTTTTCCCTTAACAAATCATTGGTGGTTCGGATCAATTTAAGTTAAATACATTGTATAGCAGACAAACAGAGATATTTAAGAAGTATGCAATAATTACATAAAGAATAAGCAGGTGTATTCATTTGGGCAACTCAACAGGAAAATTGTATCAATATTTAGTAGATACTCTTTTTTCAGCAATAACAGCCTGTAAATCAGGGGTGGCCGATTAGGCATTTTGAAAGTTAAAAAGCTAATGACTATATGTATACATCCATCCATTACATACACCGCTTATCCTCAGTAGGGCCGCGTGGGTGCTGGAGCCCATCCCAGCTATCTTCAGGCAGTGGGCAGGGGACACCCTGAACTGGTTGCCAGCAAGTTGCAGGGCACACTATACGTATACAATTGTTTAAAAAAACTACCATTAATAATAATGACTTTGTTTTGTGCCACACTTGTCCCCAGTGTCCCCAACATTCAAATAGCTGACAAAATGTTCCTTTACTAGCTATTTTTTTATCATTCTCTCAACAAAGATATTTATGTAATAAAAAAAACTGTTGCATTTTGAGTTTTTCCGATTTATAATATCAAGTTTACTACACAAAAAAAGGTAAATCCATGCTAAATGGTCTGCATTTATATAGCGCTTCTCAAGTCACTAAAAACGTCTCAAAGCACTTTATAATGTGCTTCACTCTTAACCATTCAGACACTCAAACACTAACCAGCGACCTCTTGGTCCTAAGATGAGCGCTCTGCCTCCTGAGCTACTGCCGCCCCGAAGTAATATTTTTCTGTCTTTTTTGGTTTGTTTTGTTTTTTAATTATGAGTGTTTCAAAACCATTTTGATTACATTGTCTATTTTAGAAACAAATATAAAAATAAAATGTACATGTTTGAATCTTTATGTATTTATAAATGCATTCTAAAAATATGTATCTCCATTTTTTTCTCAATTAGAATTTTTTTTCCACGAATGGGACATTTACAAAAAAGTCCCCCAAATTAGACTGAAATTGCTGACCAATGATTTAGAAAGAAACATCATGAAAATAAGGGGTGCCCGAATTTTCATACGACTCTATATCCACATACAAGCTATGATAAAGTGACTTATACTATAGAAATGTAGTAAAAGACAAGATTAAAAAAAGTATCAATCGTTTGGAAGTGATTTAATCTGTAAACGATGTTTTTAAAAAATAAGTATGCAAGAACATCTTTTTGTCCTCATGTCTACAATGGTTCAGTATTAAGGTTACATTGGTGCAATACATTAAAACTTCTGCATCTGCAAAGATGCCTGCATTTCATGGGCGACAAGCAGACGTCTGATCCACTATGAGGGATCGCCAAGAGGCGTTTTAGCACTACCAAGTCTTAATGCAAGGTATTGCCACTTGCAACAGCAGCCCATACGACTTTCAGCTGCCCTCTTGTGGTCATTTTGTTATCAGGAATTAGACAGAAGCAGGGGAGAAAATTGCAAAAAACTGAGTAATTTTAAGAAAAAATATATTTGGGGATACTGTATTTGGTAATTCTTTCAAATGATCCAACATTTTTATTTAGGGCTGAAATTTATATTTAGAATTAGTCTCTCTTCTATAGAATCGCACATTCTAAATGACTATTTAGTGACTACAAGTTTTTGACCGCACATCTTTTTCCTGACTATTGTTTTATTACAACTAACAATCGTTACACAAGTGCAAAGAATAGGTAGAAATTTGAATAATAAATGAATTGTGTGGAGACAATATTGATAATTTTGAGACTTCTGCCAATATTACGCACTTAGCATTGACCACAGAAGAGTGTTTCTCAAGTGGACCCACAAGTGGGTTGCTGACCCGTTTTTAGTGGGTTGCGGGCCTTTGACCTTGCAAATAATGCCTAAAAAATAAACAAATGGAGGGTCATTTACATTGTTCAGTCACTTGGCACCGTCCCAATTGTGTTTGAGGACCACATCTCATTTTATTGTGATTTTTTTTTCTTTCTGTTATCCGTCCATACTAATGGGTTCCAAGAAAGTAAGTGATAGGCGAAAGGTTAAGTGGAAAAAAGTGACAGCAATGATCGGGTCAAAAAAGGAAACATTACACAATCTGCAAAGACTGCTTGAAGATAAAATGATTGGTTTACAAATGTTATATATTTTTGGCTTTTTTTTTTTAAACCAAAATAAAAATCTTTATTATTTATATAATCAAGTACTTGTTTAGGTCCACAATATTTTAATATTTTGCTCCGAACTTCTTTTTGTATGTGGCTCTTTTAAATCTGTTTTAGTTTTAGTTTAAAATTGATGTTGGCTTATTTGTTTTGGTGTTGCTGGTCATTTTGTTTACTTTAAAAAGGTGAATATACTCTACTATTGTGCTTTAAAGTGCACAATCTTTTCAGTGGATAAATTTGAGGAGTGGACATATTTTTGATTTGGGTTAGATTGTGTCATTCAGGTGGAATGGTGGGTCCTCATGTCAGACCAGTTGCGCACCAATGAACTATAATGTTCGTTAATTACTGTCGAGTGAACTGCCAAGTACAGATTTTGGAATTTGTTGTTTTAGTGAATTCCCAAACGACTTTTAAGGACTAAAAAAAATAAGCCTCGGGTGATTTTCAATTAGTCAGGGAGCATGTTCAACTATGCTAGAAGTCAGAATGGAAAATTACATCTAATATATGAGTGTATCATGTTCCTATGGGAATGGGACTCTGGGATTTATGTAAAAAGTTCCCTCACGCATGTGAGAGTAGTACAGAGAGGAACACTCGCTCGGCCAGATGTTATTCAATGGGGAACGACACAGGACTCGTGTCAAAGGCCAATCCGGACACATCTAAACACACGCTACCTCCTGTTTTCGTTTCTTGGAGCGTGGGAATTAGCTGGCGGGTCTCGTACATAACACCAGGAAGGAGGCAAGAGGTGAGGAGAAGAGAGGAAAACAGAAGAGGGAACGCTGCCTTGGCTTGGCATCAGCATAATAGCTGTCAAAGAAAAATGGCTATACATTGATAGAACTGTGCGACAGAGTGGGGGAAGTCTCATCTAATAAATCAGTATTCAAATTGGAAGAACAAAAATTGGGATCAGTGGTTAAATAAATATTACCGTTTCGGTAACTGAAAAATACAAACTATATATTTTAAGAGTAAGACCCAAGTATAAGAACAACAAGGGCGACACCTCCCCCTGCTGCTCACTAACGGCAAGAGATTTTTATATTTCTCACCTTGACAGTTTTAAGTGCATTATTCCGGGTTATGTAGTTTTTACTTTAGATGCTCTTGACTTTTTTCTAAAGAGTTATGCAAAAAAGTGATTTTATTTGCAGAAGAAGTAATTTATTGCAGAAAAGTTATTTACTTTATTATTTTTGTACAGTTAAAAGTTTTACATTGTAATGTGTATTTATTTGCAATTGACTTCATTGTCCAATGGGAGATTTTTCCCTTGTCACGTTGACTATTACAGTTTTTAGGGCAATATCCCGGTTGTGTATAATTCTTATTTCAGATGTTAATAATACTTTATATTGGAGATAAACACATTATACTTTTTATTACACATACACGTGTCTTTATATTGTATATGTATTTTTTGTGTATATATATATATATATATATATATATATATATATATATATATATATATATATATATATATATATATATATATATATATATATATATATCTCATCTCATCTCATTAGCCGTACCGCTTATCCTCAGTAGGGTCGCGGGGGGCTGGAGCCCATCCCAGCAATCATCGGGCAGTGGGCAGGGTACACCCTGAACTGGTTGCCAGCCAATCGCAGGGCACACAGGGACAGACAACTCATTCGCTCATTCACACCTAGGGACAATTTGGACCGGCCAATTCACCTGAAATGCATGTCTTTGGAATGTGGGAGGAAACCGGAGTGCCCGGAGGAAACCCACGCAAGCACGGGGAGAACATACAAACTCCGCACAGAAAGTCTGGAGCTGGATTTGAACCCACGACAGGTTCCCATGACATGAACTGTGCCGCACAAGCGCTAACCACTGCGCCGCCGTGCTGCCCATATATATATATATATATATATATATATATATATATATATATTGGTGTCTGTTACTCTTGTCATCAGCCTGACTGACCACAGTGGACCACTGTTAAAACAAAGAAAACACTCCCAACTTTTGAGCTCACGGCAACTACAAGTCTAAATATAGCTGACGGAAGGACGAGATCACGTTCAAGGCGGGCAACTGGGTCTACTAGGCACATATACACATACCCTAGATATGTTACAAGCCTTTTCTTAAGATCCCTAAAGAATACCTTTTTCTGCCAGGGTCTAAATCTGAATAAGCATAAAATGAAAGTGGCTGGAAACGTTTACCAGAGTTCGAACAAGAAGCAATTCATTGACAATATTATGATGTTGATCATTGTGTGACATTTGAATACTATGTAACATTCTTATAACTAAGTTGACTAGTCACCATTCAATCGCCAAACATCCACTGACATTCACTACATCATTCAATTCACCGTAGCAAACTTTACAAACACACCAGGTTGGACCGAAGCTGTATATAAATAAATCAATCCAAAATATCACGAACGTGAATAAAAACACTAACAAATCTATATTCACAGATTTAAAAAATACAGCTGAAAATTACTGCAAACATCCAAAACTATGCATATGAGTAAAAAACAGAAAGTTACTGTTTATATAAGTAAAATATCAATCAATAAAGAAAAAAGATCTGCTCATGTCAGCAAGGAACTCTTCCCAATTGCAAACTTTCAGTCAATCATGGCTTGAGAAAATACCAGTAGTTGGAATCAAAACACTTTTCTAATTCAATTAACTGTTAATCAATTAACACTTTATTTTATTCATATGTGTACATAACAACAGCAACAGCAAAAGATGTAATTATACCAAGTAATGTCATCACATAATATTTATTCCGCACTCAGTTTAACTTTGTTTTTATGGTTAATGTATTACCTAATCTTGTTCTTATTTTTTATATATTTTCATCATAATTCAGTGAGTGATTTAATAAAAAAAATCATTTGTTGCGTTTTAATATTTTTTTTTGCTTTTGTACATTTACATTTCTGCGTAATTTTTGTACATTTTTGGATCCTTAACAAGAGGTAAGAGCATTGTTTCCTTTATTTTAAGGTTCTGTTGACTCACTTATAAATGATTCTAATGCTGCTTTGGTTAGTGTCCTTGCTTCTGAGCAGGGTTGGGTAGGGTTACCTTAACTTGATTACTTTCAATTACTTTTGGATTACTCCAATACCAAATATGCAAATAAAAGACAAAAGAAACTAAATATGAATAAAATTATGACTCACAACACGTGGTAAGCTTTCTCTCCTGGCTTTGATCTCTTTGATCTCCGGCAAAACTAACATAAAATGCGACAGAAACAAAATGAAAATAAATCCAAACAGCTTGCCAACATCATTTTTGCCGTTCCTTGTATTCCTTGCTCCCCAAGCCTGCACAAAATTTAGTCATTTTATTCATATTTACTTTCTTTTGTCTTTTATTAGCATATTTGGTATTGGAGTAATCCAAAAGTAATTGAAAGTAATCAAGTTAAAGTAACCCTACCCAACCCTGCTTCTGAGGGACCCCTACGGCATAAATCTCGACCAAAGAGACACACGCCTTCGTTTACTGAAAAAAACTAGACCACTCAAAAAAAAAAACTGCAGGAAATTTGAACAAAAATTTCGCACTACCAAAGCTTGAGGTTTTCCTTCAGACCTGGTTTGACAGCTCGCTCAAGTATAAAGCAGCCCTTGTCTATTCTAAAATCGCCTATTTCTCTAAGATAATTGGCCTGGAGAGGGCTGAACTTGGCCAAGACACACCACAGGTAATGGTGCTCCTAAAACCCGAGTGATTAAGGGAAATCAACCAACCAACCAACCAACCAACCAACCAATTGCTGCACATAAAAATAGGGCCGCAACAACAAATCGATGAAATTTATTAAAATCTATGATTACAAGCAATGGCAACGAGTTACTTCATAGATATGGTGCGTCACTCAGCACGTTGCAGAGCCAATCATGTCACACGCAGCAGGAGTTGACGCGCATAAGAAAGCGAGGTGGAATGCGAACTAAGGCGATATTTTCAAAGGCTACGGTTATTTCAACTCGTGAAACATGAGGGACAGAGACAACACAGTTCGACCGAAGTCCGCAAAAGTGTGGGAGCACTCCACACTTGACAAAACAAACAAGTGCGTCACTTGCAAGCTTTGCAAAAGTGATATGGCAAGGGCGCATCACGATGGTGATGCAGCAATCAAAACCTAAACATGGAGTCACTGACGAGGATAAAAGGAGCTCATTAGAAGTGTAAGTCACTACATTATTTGTTTTTATTCCTTTGTCATTTGCGTTTTTAAGAGTGGAAACATAACCTTCGTCTATAGTAGCTAGCTGATGTCAGCGTTTGCTTTTTAGCTAATTAGCGCATGTGTGAGATTTTGGTTAAATCATCTTAAGCATTGTTTAATTTTGCTTTATATAAAACACTCAAATTTCACATAATGATGGTAAGATTAAGCCGCAAGTTTATATTTTCTGGCAAAGTCCGAGTGATTGAGTGAGGAACCGGAACATTAGTCGTTCGCTAGCGTGCTAGCATTAGCTTCTTAGAGACTGTGTGTGTGTGTGTGTGTGTGTGAGTGTGTGTGTGTGAGAGAGAGAGCAAGAAACTTGGAACCTCCTGTGTGGGTTCAAATCCAGCTACCGGACTACCTGTGCGGAGTTTGTATGTTCTCCCAGTGCTTGCGTGGGTTTCCTCCGGGCACTCCGGTTTCCTCCCACATTCCAAAGACATGCATTTCAGGTGGATTGGCCGGTCCAAATTGTCCCTAGGTGTGAATGAGCGAGCGAGTTGTCTGTCCCTGTGTGCCCTGCGATTGGCTGGCAACCAGTTCAGGGTGTCCCCTGCCCGATGATTGCTGGGATGGGCTCCAGCACCCCCGCGACCCTACTGTGGATAAGCGGTGCAGATAATGAGATGAGATGAGATGTTTCCAATGCAAGTAGGCTTAAGCAGTGTTGAATTGTGCTTTATAAAAAGCTCAACTTGCACACAGTGGTGTTAATAATTTTAAGATTAAGCATCAAGTCTGAGTGATAATTGTGTCCTTGTAAATTGTACCATAATTCATAGGCATACCATGCTTTCTTATCTCAATAACAAACAATAACAAGCGTAATCATGATAAAGACACATCATGCATGCCACAGCAAGCTGCTGTCATCACAGAGAGCATCCTCGACATGATCCTCACCGACATGCTCACATTTTGCACTGCCACGCAAAGTTTTTAAAGATGGAAAAGTGAGTGAGTTACTGAGCAAATGTTATAGCGGTTACTTTTTGCTTGCTGATGTTGAAAATCATGTTACCGGGTTTTCTTGTTCCAAAAGCTCATGTTCCTTTAAACAATTAAAATACTTATTTTTTGGACTTTTAATAGGCTATTTTATACATTTGCAGGTGTATACCGTTGTTTTATGTATTTTTTTATTTTATTTGACAAACACTTTGAATGTTAATGTTGATTCATGTCACTGGATTTTCAGATTTGCAATCATTTCTTGTTCCAAAAGCTCATGTCCCTTAAGCAACAAAAATGCCTTTACTTGCACTTTATTTTAAAAAAGTATATAATTAAAGTGTATACATGCATTTGTATGTACCGTATTTTTTTTGGTTATTTGGCAAACCCTGAATTGTTTTATTGTTTAATCCATTAATCCATCCATTATTTGCACCACTTATCCTCAGTAGTGTCACGGGGGTGCCGGAGCCCATCCCAGCTATCTCAGGTCAGTGGGCAGGGGACACCCTGAACTGGTTGCCAGCCATACACAGGGCACACAGAGACAGGCAACTCACTCACTCGTTCACACCTAAGGATAATTTCGACCGGCAAATTAACCTGACATGCATGTTTTTGGAATGTGGGAGGAAACGGGAGTGGCCAGAGGAAACCCACGCAGACAAACTCCGCACAGTAGGATTCGATCCCATGACCTCAGAACTGCGCCACTGACGCGCTAACCACTCAGCTGCCTTGCCTGCCTTATTGTTTTATATTGTTGAGTATTCTGTGCACTTTTTTCTTATTTGTCCACAACATTTCAATATTTGAACAAAAAAGAGGTAATTAATTTTTTTTATCCGATTCATTGATTGATTGTCATATTAATTGATTATTAAAATATTCCTTAGTTTCAGCACTAATACGTACCCCAAAATCTGGTGCTGTGGAATGCTCTGCCCCCTGAGATTTCATCTGCAACCTCAGTGGAACTGTTTAAATCTAGGCTTAAAACACAAATAAGTTATATAACTTCTAAATGTCCTTTATTTCATGTTGACGATATCTGTATATTGTTTGTTGATGCCATAGCAACATCCATTTTAGCCTGGTCATCCTGGAAAGGGGATTACCGCATGTGCTGCCCTTACTCAAGGTTTCTTCATTTCCTCGGGTTGAGGTTTTTAGGTTTTCCTTGCCCTCATATAGGTTTTAGATCAGGGGATGGTTTACTAATAGTCTCTAGTCTGTAATAGTCTGTAGTCCTTGTACAGCCCTTTGAGACTTCTTGTGTTTAAGGGCTATACAAATAAACATGACTTGACTATCAAATTTGTATTAATTGGTGGTATTTATTTTTAATGTTAAATTATCTTTCTATCTTGACATTTCTGGTCCTTCATACATAACCAACATAGTGCACAGAAACAAAAAAGACCCTCTACAGTAGAATTTCCGAATAGTGTGTAAAGAAGAAACAGCAAAAATGTCACAGCTCACATCTGCTGTACCAGCTACACGTTTTACAAAAAGCTCACCACCTAAAAGATGGAAATTGGCAAAACAATTTGTCTGTTACAAAGGGTAGTAGGAGTGCCTTTAGCTTCAATGACATCATAGCTTTTGGATATTCAATATGAATAACCTTGTATGTTGGAACCCTTAACATTTAGGCAGAAACCTGCTGCCACTATTTCATATCACTTATATAGAATCACAATTGATTTACGTGAAACACCTACAAGGTAGATTCACTCAACTACTCAGAAAAATATTGATCAAGGAGTCTACAGGCAGTGATTAGCTTTGTCCGTCCAGTGGTGAAGAATTCAATACAGTGGCTGATCAGCATTAACATTATTAAAAGCTGAAAAGGACAGTCACAAACTGGGCTAGCCATAAACACACAGAATACACGCACACACAGTCAGAGGCCAGTGATTATCCAGACTGTTGCAGAGGCTCAGTTTTGGCTCTCCAATCGACCCAAAAATCGAACCACCTGACATCACACTGATACACAAAATGGATAGGCTAGTTCGGTCCATACACAATTACACACACACTCTACCTGGGTCAGTAAGTGGCCGTTCTGCGCTCTGCCCTAATCATGTTCATATAGCACTAATTGGCGCCTTTCGCTATACTGTGATTGAGTCTGACAGAGAGCCACGATAGTACCGCTTCTTACTCTAATTAGTTAAAAGCAACTAAGGAGCAGCCAGTCCTCAAGCTCACAGTAGGGCGGAGAGGGGGGAAAAAACACATTTTGAGGTTGTTTTGAGGCTTTTTCTGCCGACTGAGATTTTCCTTTTAAACAAAATGGATGGAAATAATTATGTACTGAAAATCCTTCCATATTTTGCAAGTACAGTGCTATTCTACCTCTTTATACAAGCTTAATTCATTTCAGGATTGTCCTCATAGCTTGAAATTTCCAGATATGGAAGAATAAAAAACAAATGGTCCAATTTGCAAGGAAGAGTGACAGAAATCAGACAGGTCAACATACGTCTTCCGTTATTTTGTCAGTTTTTGATCATTTCAAATTGTGTATGCCGTATAACAATTTATGCCATAGTATGAGATGCAAGCTTAGCGGGTTTCAGTCACTATGTGCTTTCAACATCAGTGAAAAATCAAAGCTTTCTAATGAATATAAGCCATCCAGCATATTGCATATCCAGTACAGTGGAACCTCAGTTCTCGACCATAATTCGTTCCAGAACCCTGTTCGAAAACCGATTTGGTCGATCACCGAAAATCGTTTTTGCCATTAAAAGTAATGTAAAATCATTTTAATCCGTTCCAAATCCTTGAAGGCTTACCATGAACGTAGACATGAAGCTAACCCAGGCTAATCGTACGTTCGCGTTAGCGTAATCTTCCGTACGAAAGATTACGCTAACATGAACGTGTAAAAATAAAAAAATCAGGTCGTTTACATGTCATTTAGCACCGGGGTCTCCACAACAAGTGGTGAGCGGTTAAAGGATGAAGAAAAGATTTATGAATAGGATTTCTTACCTTTGTGGTGGTCTGCAGAAGCCATGCTCTATTCCCTCGAAAGAAGGGAAACTCACACATCTTCTTCATATTTTGCTATTATTTCTTTCTTAAATGCAATAGTTGTACGCACTACTCTTCTTTTTTCACCTGTAGCAACTTTGCTGCTTGCACCGACCTTCTTCCGAGGCATAATTAGGGGTTAAAACACTCCGTTCACCGATATTAAAAACGAAAGCAAAAAGGAGTGCGCGCACGTGACAACAGTTCTTCATGAGGGGTGGGGGCAATCTACACCCGTACGCCGCTCAGCATCGCCCCTAGCGTACCGGCGTTCGAACTCTGATTTTTTGAACCAAAAGCGAAGCAAGAATTTCTCGAAATTTTTGGTCGAGAACCGATTTGTTCGAACGGAGAGGCATTCGAAAACTGAGGTTCCACTGTGTGTGTGTATATATATATATATATATATATATATATATATATATATATATATATAGGGAGAGAGAGAGAGAGAGAGAGAGAGAGAGAGATAGCTTTTATTTTTAACTAATAAAACACATAGGGTGACTAAAACCTGCTAACCTTGCATTTCATACTGTAGCATGCATAATGGTTGTCTCATAAGAGAAGCATATTAACTTATCTCATGCTGCTAGTAACAAGCAACCTTAGAGTTAGAGAATGAAGAAGCGGTTTGAGTACAAACGAGCACCTTCCAAATGGCTGCACAAAAACAATGAATTGTCGATTATAATCATGCCTGACTTGTTGGTAGCGGGGCTATTCTGTTCTTGCAGAGCTATTTTTCATATCACGTTACACTTACCAGCCATAACATTACAGCCTGGGTGATCCACAGTACTTACAGCGATGCATTCGTTTAAAGCCATAATTGGCAAACCCCGGGCCGCGGACAGGTATTGGGCCGTGGCTAGTGCAGTACTGGGCCACACAGAAAGAAAAATAAGTTCCATTATTTTTTACATATTATTGTTTTACTGACACGGCTTCACTGAAGATTGAACTTGAACCTGGGCTTTGAAGTGGTAAAATCAATGTTGTTCGCACAGACGGGCGCAGTTGCCTGTCAGGCGGTGAGACGGTCTCGTCGGAAAAACATTGAAAGATGATCAAAACCAAACAATATCTGCCATGGTATGATCTACTGTAGCTTTCATATTGTAAACAGGCGCATGTCAAAGCATGCCGACAGCTTACAATGACCTGGGATATCTCGTCATGAGCTAACTGTGTGTCAGACTGGGGCTCGGAGGGCTGCCTAACCTGCCGGGATTGCACCAAAGTTCACGGACAGGACACAACAGGACAGGCAGGACATGCGATACCTGCCTGTTCTGCGCATGACATTTCAACGCCTTCTGCATGAAACCATCCATTCACAGCTCTAATATAGTGAATGCACTATAACATTAGTCACATTTGATGAAGTGCCTCCAGGCCCCACAAGACCAATATCTTTTCTCAAGACTTGGAAATCTATTCTTTATATCGAAGTTCAAGTGTTATTATGAGTGTGACAGGTCTACAGCAATTCTTAACTCACGTTTGTAACCTTAATGTATTTTCAAACCGCACTGATCACATGCTTCTTCGCAACTCTGTGAAATCAATACATACTTTCCAATGGAAAGATTGGTTTATTTTTCTCCTTATGAAATGGAAATTTCAAATATTACAGGGATATTTTCTAATTGGTTTTATGCCCATGCGTATAAAATGTACACACACATATATATATATATATATATATATATATATATATATATATATATATATATAAATCCATCCATACACCCATACATACATACATGCATACTTACATACGTACTACTTTTTTTATTGTTTATAAACATGGACTACAAGTTGTGTTTTGTTACCCTATACACGATCTATCTCAGCCTGGTCATCCTGATAGGGGGATTAGCTCTAGTGTGGCCCCTTTTAAGGTTTTTCTTTCTTGCCCACATGCCAGGGATGGTATCATTGTGAGACATTTTGTAATATGGTCTATACAAATAAATGTGACTTGACATTAGAAGTTAAAGTACGCACAAGGTAGCTACTGCAAGTAATCCAAGGTTAGAATGATGTACCGTATTTTCCGCACTATAGGGCGCACCCCCCAAAAATAGTTTTTGGTCCTATATCTTCCATAGATAAGGCGCACCGAATTATATGGCGCTACAATGGGAACGTCGACGAAACAGTTAGATGATTCAGTCAAACTGATTACCCCCTTAACATTCCCAAAGCTTGCAAAGACGCAAATACGCGTCGAGAACACGTGCGGATGCGGTGTCCGTACAATGTCACTCAAATGCATCGTTCCATCATTCGGGAGGTTAAAGTCTTGGGATTCAAGAAATGCCAACCATTCCTTAGTTTCTATTTTCTTTTTCGCTCGCAACTTTACTGTGCATATGACAATAAACACTTGGAATTGAGTTTAATTCACTCAACTCATCACAGCAACATCAAGATCGTTCTAAAACAAGATACCGGGAAAATATAAAGCCGCATAGCTCACCTAAGTTCTCACATTCAATAATGATACGCAATCATGGTCTTCTTACAACCGTGAGTGTAGTAAATCCAGGAGTGTAAAATATTTACAAATACAGACTAATGAAACATGTTTCTCTATGACGTAGTTTAGCAAGCTTGCTATTCAGTCATCTTTTTCGGCCAATTGCAGGGTTTGTTTTGGCCCTCTAGCCTATCCGAGGCTCCGAATAACTTCAGCCAATAGCGATCGATTTAACGGATGATTGACACATTGGTTAGCCAATGAAACGCCGGTATATAAATCCCAGCATACACTGCGGACTACTCCACGTTCGGGGGAAAATCGAGTCGGCGGCTGTTGCTTAAGTTGCGAGACCTTGCGATTTAATATTGAGCCATATATAAGGCTCTAACCTAATACTGTATTATAAGGCGCATGGTCAGCTTTTGAAAAAAATTAAGACTTTTAGGTGCGCCTTATAGTGCGGAAAATACGGTACTCATCTTCTGCTGCATATTGAAAGCGTTAATACAGTATATACACATGTGTATTATCTCATCTCATCTCATCAGCCGTACCGCTTATCCTCATTAGGGTCGAGGGGGGGCTGGAGCCCATCCCAGCCATCTCCGGGCAGTGGGCAGGGGACACCCTGAACTGGTTGCCAGCCAATCGCAGGGCACACAGGGACAGACAACTCATTCGCTCATTCACACCTAGGGACAATTTGGACCGGCCAATTCACCTGAAATGCATGTTTTTGGAATGTGGGAGGAAACCGGAGTGCCCGGAGGAAACCCACGCAAGCACGGGGAGAACATACAAACTCCGCACAGGATGTCTGGAGCTGGATTTGAACCCACGACAGGTTCCCATGACATGAACTGTGCCGCACAAGTGCTAACCACTGCGCCGCCGTGCTGCCCATGTGTATTATCAAGGTTCAGGTTTAAACTGTATGTGGTTGACTGTACATTAGCCTTGTTTCTCCAGGAAGGGGTTTTACCAGCCAAAAGCAGAGGTTGGGAACCTTTTTGACCGAAAGAGCCATAATAGCAAAATATATACAGTGGAACCTCGGTTTTCGAACGCCTCTCAGTTCGAACAAATCGCAGTCCGACCAAAAATTTCGAGAAATTCTTGCTTCGCTGTTCTGTCAAAAAATCGGAGTTCGAACGCCGGTAATGCGTGAGTGCGTACGCTAGGGTGCGATGCTGAGCGGCGTACGGGTGTAGATCGCTCTTTTCCTGACCAACTGTTATCGCGTGCGGACGTGCTTCATTTTGCTTTCGCTTTTAATATAGGTGTACCAAGTGTTTTAGCCCCTAATTATGCCTCAGAAGAAAGTCAGTGAAAGCAGCAAAGTTGCTACAGGTGAAAAAAGAAAAGTAGTGCGTACAACTATTGCATTTAAGAAAGAAATAATAGCAAAATATGAAGGAGGTGTGCGAGTTTCTGATCTTGCTAGGGAATACCCCACTGTCTACCTGCGCCTTCTGCTGACCACCACAAAGGTAAAAAATCCCATGCATAATTATTTTCTTTATCCTTTTTTTTATTTTTACACGTTCATGTTAGCGTAATCTTTCGTACAGAAGATTACGATAACGCGAACGTACGATTAGCCTGGGTTAGCATTATGTTTACGTTGAACATTCAGGTAAACATTCAGGGTGTTGGAACGGAGCCCAACTTTCAGGGTGTTGGAACGGAGCCCCCTTTCCAATGAACCGCTCACCACTTGCTAAATGACTTGTAAACGACCTGATTTTTTTATTTTTACACGTTCATGTTAGCGTAATCTTTCATACGGAAGATTACGATAACGCGAACGAACGATTAGCCTGGGTTAGCTTTATGTTTACTTTAAACATTCAAGGTAAACATTCAGGGTGTTGGAACGGATTAAAAGGATTTACATTATTTTTAATGGGAAAAGTGATTTCGGTGATCGAACAAATCGGTTTTCGAACAGGGTTCTGGAACGGATTATGGTCGAGAACCGAGGTTCCACTGTATATATTTTTTTGAGTGAAAGCTTTAGAGACAAAATTCCACAAAACCGCCAAACCCGCTTTTCAGACAAAATCAAATCTTTCCGCGCATTAAATTTCACTGTGTCACGTTAGATAATTTGATAACATTTATAAAATAAGAATAATGTCAGGGCTTTGGTCCCTTATCAAACAAACTTTAAACTTGTGTCTCTGTCGCAGTTACTTAAGATCGTTGAGGCTCATTTTGACCCTCATTTTTTTTTAAAATACAATTGTTTCAAAACATGGTGCAAGCAAAGTTATTTTGTAAAAATGTCAATAAATAATGCAAACGAGAATACTGGTGTATTTTTCCTTTGGTACAGACGGCGCTGTGTGCATAGCTCCGCCCACTTCTACTGCTCACCCTAACAGACTGGTATGTGTGCTTGGCTGGCATTTTTCATGTTAAAAGTTTATTCTATGGGTTTTCATCATTAGGTGTCTAAACAGTGAACATACATTGATTAACAAGCTTGGATATGAAGGAATCCTTAGCGACGTATAGCCAAAACAGGGTCTGTGGGTGTGAAACGATGACTCTAAACTAGTCGGGAATATACCCCATATATACTGGACCAAACCAAGTTCATTACTAGCGCAATTTTGTTTATGCACGTATCAATCTCGACTCTTCTCTTATCAGATTTGGAACGCTATGGACTAGAGTTGCATGAGTGTAATTTTGCTTCCGAGCCAAATTTACCCATGAATAGACCATGCTGGCCCGCAAGCAATAGGTTCCCGACCCCTGACCTAAAATTTGTTCCACCACTTTCCTTTATTTTTTTCTCAGAAAACAGAATTAGGAAAGAAGTTGGACCTCCTCTGGTAAATCCAAGGCAGGGAGAGTAGGAAGACTGAAGTGTGCACTATTTTGGTGTGACAAAAAAAGCTTGATAAAGTCATTGATATCATTTTTATACATCCTACTCCTAGGAAGTACACAAATAACAAGCACATCGAACAAAAAAGGATGAATTTGGTGTGGAATTGAAAAAAGTGAATTAGATCTTAAGATAACACACAAAGTCTGTATTTACATGCATGTATGCGACTGATTTGTTTAAATGAGTATAACAAGGTATTATGACGTTATCTTACAGTAATAGAAGGGATTATTTTGGGAAAATTGCTGTTAGTAAGAAGACCAATATAAATGCCGTACTCTGCTTTTCTGTCTTATGCATTTACATTGGGACTGACTTCAAGAAAATATACAACCCTAAAATTTTGAATTGGAAATACTCTGCTTTGTTCTGTGTTTTTTCTTCAAATTCTGAATTATTTTGTAAGCACAGGAAGTATATATCTGTCTGGCACCTGATGTAGGAATAGCAAGTAACAGTATACTGTGGCAAACGTTTTTTAAAAGGAAACAATGTGACTTCAAAGACACTCTGGTTTGAGCACGTTATATATTAAAAAAAAACTCTAAATTTAAAAATTTCACATTCAGATTGGATGCATTTCACATTGGATCTATACTGTTGGATTTCTACTAAAGAAAAAATCAATTCCTCTCTTTACTGAAAACCAGAAAGATGTAGTGTGAGAAAAATCTTATGCAAAGCTCCGACATGTATTGATTTTCATGTCATATATTTTAAGGAGGTTCCAAACACATGCATGTTAGTTTTATTCAAGTCTTTCGATTTTCCAGTAGTGCGATCATGAGTGTGAAAAGTGTATTTTTCTATAGGTGGCTTTTTGGAATAAAAATGATTTGCATTGTCTGATTACTGTTGTTGTGTGGACAATATTTGGTTATAAAATTATGATAGAATGACTGGTTAAAAAAATTACACGCAAGATAAAACCTTTGGATTTAAGCCCATAAAATAGTGTGACAACTGATTTTAGCTTAGTTTTACTTTAATTCATAAAATGTTTGTTGGCATCAGGTGTAACAATACATAAACATCAATAGGTAAAACTTTTTATTTAAATGACCTCTTATGGAAAGTAGTATCAACATTGCCGATAGAAAAGCTAATTATGCAAAAGTGAAAATCGCCATTTTGTCGATAAGCTTAGTGTAAGTTGTTTCCTACTCTAAATTGAAATTATGTAGAAAATACAATATGGTATCATTTTTAATGTCCATGTGTATCAACAATACTCCTGATATTTTAGCTCCTTAGTGTTTTATTGAATTTTATCTTTAATCAAAATGCCTAAAATTGGATAAGAAACACCCACACAGTTTAGTTATTAGTTATTTACTGCAAAGGTGTCTTTGTGTTGTGTTCACTGATTTACTAAGCAATATATAAACATATGGTGTCCAGGTTTGATTATAACGATGATCATTTAAACAAGGAGAATTTGAAGCCAAGGTTTGCACTTTGTGCATTGACTCCAAATCTTGCCTACCGTCTTCGTTTCTGCACGATATCGATGGGTCTATTGACAGCACACGGCGAGCCACCGATATTCCCATTACGCATTTTCAAATAGCGATCCTGAAACGAGGGGGCCAGATATACACAGTTGGTTGGCAAACTCATGTTTCCGCCGGGCGTTCAGAGGTGTCCTTCCTCTCTTTTTGCTCTCCGCTTATTGTCCCCTTCCTTCTCTTCCCAACACTTTGCAACTCCTCCACTTTTGTGCGCACTTTCCTTTCCCCCCACAGCGCACCGGGTTTCCTTTGACGCACAGACGGATGGAGGAAAGCCCTCCTCGGTGTGTTCCAGATGCATGCCTACAGTCCAAAGCATGAAAAAAGCCAAGGTAATGCTGGCTTTAGAGAGCCATTTTCCAAGAACCTTATAAGAACCTGAGAGCAAGTGCTAGGCAGTTTGTTTAAAATCCAAAGTAAGAGAAACTCTTGAGGATACACTCCTCCCTTGCTCTGTCCCTCTATGGCTCGTTCTACTGGTCTCCCTCCTCCTTCCAGGCACATCGCCACAGTGTGCCTTTAAAAGAAACACATAGGCTATGTGACTGTGTACGTACAGAATGTGTGTGTGTGAGTGAATGTAAATGTGGGTGTAGCAGGGAAAGAGGAGGATCTGTGGTTGGGCAATCGAGTGTGGTTGTTGTTTGGATCTGCATCACGTGTGTCTGAGCAGTGAGAGGCAAGAAGTAAAACGACAGCACTTTAGATGCAGTTTTGCGATGGCATAAAGTTGTATAGTATTCACACGGATATATCAAATTACTGCTGTAATTTAAGGTTGGAAATACTTTGAGCAGCATGTGGTCTACTTGTTACCACTCCCTTATTCATAGCTTGAACCTCAGCTCTGTGTGGAGTTTGTATGCGCTCCTGGCTGTGCTTGCGTGAGTTGTTGTCAGATACCATTGCCTCCAGCCAGATCTTAAAAATATCATATGTTGTTGAATGAAAACTCACTGATTCATTCTGAACGTTTGTTTACGTCTATGTTTCTCAACCAAAGCGCTGTGATACTTTGTCTGGTGTGCTGTAGGAAATAATCAAATTTCATTTCATAGATAATCATTCAAGAAAAAGTAGTATCTTCCCTAACTTGTCAATCTCAGCTAATTGCTCACCTTATTAATGATTGTAATTAACCTTATTAAGCGGTAATAGCCCTTACAAACACAACGCCGCACTTTTTTACTACCAGCAAGATTATGCAGAACAAAAACAAAAGTAATGTTTGTGATCAAGTTTATTTTATTTTCTAAAATAGCATCTTTTCCCCTCAATGATCCTGAGATGATCAGGATTAGAGCAGAAATGGGCAAAACGAGAGCGGTCTGACAAATTCGAGTTTGCTTTTGTTTCTGTACAAATAATGTTATAACGCGTACACAATTTGGAATGATAAAAAAAAAGCGTATAAAATATTGTCTAAAATAAGGGGGCTTTAATGAAGGTGCGACACAACTTCGCACATTTTGACTTTTCGTGGGTGGCTCTGGTTTCTATCAATCATGAAAACCGAGGGATCCCCGTATTTTATTTTCCCCATACTCATGCACGCCATGATTCACCATAAACTTGCTTGAAAGATTTAGTTGCTTGAAGTGGGGTGATCAATAACCACATTTTCTGTCCTCGTTCCCGCTTTCATTTGTGGTTAAATAACCTAAAACAACCTCCCTTAGTATTCTACGTTAAAGAAATTTCCAGTGGTTTACTGCACAGGGACGTTTGGACTTGGTGGACCTGATATGTCATCATCTCATCGACAAATATTTGTCTTTTGAGACATAGGGCAAGGGGCTGACGCAGAAGTGTTGGCGGGCAGATTGGACGGAAAAATGGGTCAGGAGGGGCGAGGGACCCTTAAAAAGTATGAATAACTGTTTAAATGTTACTGGAAATTGGAAACCCTTATGACGGAAATGAAAATGAATGATGAAGTTTATTGGACTTTTGCACATGAGGATTAGAAAGAATGAATCCTAAAAATGTTCATCGAAACTTGGTTGGAATGACTTTAACTGTATGTGAATATTATGTAATTCTCTTTTGCATTTTCCCATAGTCCTTTTGAAGTTTTTTTCTCAACAAGTAAAGTGCACAAGTAATACAAGTTGATTTATAGTTGGAACTATTACTAGATTTTCCTTTTAAATTCACCCTTATTCATAGTTTGGCTGTTCCTGTGACATATAGCTCTAATATAAATGACTTTGGATGAAAAAAAACAGACGTTTGTGTTGTGCTACATAGTGCTTAGAGCGCAAACTAGCTTCTTTGTCTCCCCAGGAAAGCAGCATTTTTTTCTTATGTGCAAGAATAATAAAGTGACTTACAGTATTTTCCAGTGCAACGTTTCTATGTTTTTCTACCTTGTGCCTTTTTGGCCTAGTGCAACTGATATGTGCAACGTGAATTATAATGCTAATATATATTTGGTACGTTAGGTTACTGTTGGCTGATTTCCATTCCATTTACACCAAGTTAGGAAATGATTTGTTTCAAAGCAATATATAGCAATCAGCAGAAGTTATCGTAAAGGTCTTGGGTGGATTTGTCAAGAGGCTGAGTACACTTGATCTGAATGGTTACTATCCAAATGCCAGGCACATAGAATAAAAGAAGTACTCTATCCTATGTACAAGGTTCGCATTTTCTCCATGGCCAAATTCAAGCACTTTCAAGCAAATATCCCATTTTCCCAGTACCTACAAAGGAAAGGGCACTATAGGTGTTGGGTAGTAATTGAGTTCAGTAAGGAAGACAAAAGAAATTCTGTAAGTATGAAAACAGAAATATGAGCAAAATCTCACCACATTTTAGTGATATTGATTGCTCTAAAGAGTGCATTCAATCTTTCAATCTGGGAGATTGCTGATCTTTTGCATCTTGTTTTACTGATTTTAATTTATATTTTTGTGTGTTTTTTTGAGGATTTGTGTCTAAATTGGTTAAAATAGTTCATTTTTCTGCATTTTATAATTTATTAAAGCACTGAAGAGTTCATCTTTTTATTTTTTATTGAATTGTGTTGCATTTTCAGGGATGTTGTGTCGTTAAAAAGCTAAAACTTGTATTTTACAAAAAAAATTGTAGATCTGTGAATACATTATTATATATTTCATGTGTTTTTCGGGGACCCCTGCAAAACATGAGATTATGAATAACTAAATGGTTTGGTTTATAATGTTTTATTATTAATGATTATATCAATAAAACAACAAAACAAGTTGGAGAAGCCGTTTGAGGGCCGGATAAGCTGTCTCTTCTCAGTGAGCTCAGCCAAAAGAGCTGGTTTTCTAAATAGAGCTGTCATCTTGGAAGCGACCAGCCCTGGTGAGACTTCGCATGACATTATGATGACAGGACACAAGAGCAGGCATGTTGGCGTCATTTTAACTCACTTTAAAAAAAAAAAAAATCCTCATTTATTGCCTGGTCTATAGGGTCAGGCTGCCAAGAAACATGGCAATGGCACCAATTCTAAGCATTTTCAAACACTTCACACCAAATCAAAAATGTTCCTGGCATACAAACACAACATTAAAATTCAAGCATTCTTAAAGATTTCAACTACCTTTATGAACCCTGTATGCACAGAAACTTAAATTTAGAACTTTCAATTAAAACAGTCCAGTTTTATGTGCATAGACACCTGGATCCCTTTCACAAAACTAATGAAAGCTTGGGCAAAACATGCTCCACACAGGAAAGCTGGAATCAATGCCTGAAACACAGTACTGTGACATAGACATTTTACCAACAGCTAGTTCCATGCTTGACGAAATCTAATTTTTAAAAATAATGTATTTTAAATATCCATTCGTTAGATTAAACAAGTGAGAACAGTCACCTTCAGCATGTTTACAGTTTCCCCCCTTTTTGTTGACCTCGAGCGAATGCACCTCCTAATCCTGCCGCTCATGGTTACTTCCATCATAGTGCAAAGCGCTTGTGAAACTCACTGGACTTGGAAACAGATGCTGTGGTGGATGCGAAACGAGAATGAAGTGTTTGTGAGGCCAACGTGTAACTGAATCCAGCCACCAAATGGCTTCTGCAGCCCAGCTGGCCTATGGCTCATATGACAACATTAACTCTGCTAATGAGAAGAGGCTGTGACAGGCAAGTATGATTTATGCTCATGTGTGTGTTTCATGCAGTGTGTATTTCATAAAATACCTCTGCATCAGTATTGAAAAAGTTACTTTTTAAGTATAAACCTATGCTTATTTCAGGGTTTGTACACCTATTCCATGGCCAACTTAAAGCACTTTTCAAGCATTACAAGGGCATTTTTTTAAAGTTTCCAGTACCTTCAAAGGAAGAAATCCATTGCCGATCAAAATAACGTTTTGTTTCTGTTGTTGACTTTGACGACTAAAATAAAGTCACTATCTTGCTGCGAGAACATACTTTGTGCTATCTTGAACTGTTCCTATCTATGGTCGCTGATCTTTTCGTGTCAATGTGCTGCTATAAAGTGACATGAGTTCTGCCATTCTGCTTCAACAATGCTCTGGGCAGCTTCAATACGTCACCCTTGTTTACAAACACAGGAAGGGCTCTATAGTTGTTGGCTAATAATTGAGTTCATTATGGAAGGAGCAAAGAAAGGAAGGAAGAAAGGAATGTATGTATTGAAAAGATATATGAGAAGAGTAGAATATTTGTATCAGAACTTTTCGTGTGGAAAATACGATTTGGCCCCAACCACACACAAATCCCAGCCCTGACAGCCCCCAAGTAAATAGAGTTTGAGAACCCTAAAACCAAGGTGACATAAGTGTCTGCCATCTTGTTGATGAGCCAAATTTGGACATGTTTTAATTATGTAAATTGCTCCGAAGCAGAGTGCATTCAACCTTACAATATTAGAGACTGCTGATATTTTGCTTTTTGTTTTACTTATTTTCATCCATATTTTTGTGTGGTTTTCAGGGGATATGTGTCTAAAGTGGTTAAAATAGGATTGTAAACAGTTATTTTGGCATTTTGTCATGTATTCATAGGTTCGCGCCTCGGCCGAGTCATACCTAAGACTTATAACATTGGTAAAATGGCGGCGCCCTCTGTTGGCTACGGCTGCATCGGCTCGCTACAACGGGTCAGGTGTATCGACATTTCGTTCTGTGTACATTGTTACAAAGAATGACAATACAAAGGAAATTATTATTATTATTATTATAAGAGTTGATGTTTTTAATTATTATTTTATTGTTTTCATTTAATGGGATTTTGTGTTGTTGTTCAAGTAAATCTGTTCAGTGTGTAAAAATTTAAAATTGTTTTGTATTTTAAAAAGTTTTTTTATGTCCATAAATAGTCGAGGAAAACTAAACGGATTTTTAAAGAATGTGGCTCAAATAACATGGGGTCAGATCAAACCGATTTCAGGATTTGATAAAAATTCAACTTCTTGTTTGCGAAACACGGCTGGCTCTTCTTAAAAAAAATAAAAACAAGTAAAATGCCAGAGCAAGAAGTTGCATCATAAGCTGCATTTCAAAGCAGTGATTTTGCCAAGCCTTGATGTCTCTTATGGAGTAGAGATAGAGAGAAGATCCCCAGTCCCCTCGCTCCCTCCACCTTAGTCGCCTCTTACGACAGGCAGTGGACAACGGTGGGAGAATTCTCACACCTCCCAGAGGGAGAGGGGCCTTCACCACAGGACTAAAAGGATAGTGGGATGTTTGGACATGTTCTAAGGGATGGGCAGGGCACCTGTATGATACGGCAGGGATAAACCAGTAAAAGCTGTTGGGTCGTGCTCTTGAACAGGACAGTGTGTTGTGTCACCCTGACCCGAATGACACGGCCACTTTCCTGTGTCCCGTTTTATCTGGAGGGACAAAAGCATGAACAACTTGGGTGCCGAGGTGCTTATCTTGTTTGGGGGTGTGGTTATTTGGGTTGGCCATGGTAAGTTTTTGTGTTGTGTGATCATTCTTTCCTTTTTACTTCTCTGTTTTTGTGTATGTGTTTTTCTTGCTGTTGGTCACGCCTCTCAAGGGATATGACCAGGGTAGATAGATAGATAGATTTTGCTAAGACAGAATCCAGACTTCTACCCAATAGAAATCTGGAAGGAGTTGAATGACCATGTGGCTCGTTGACAACACCTAGAAATTATAGTTCCAAATAATCTGGATGAAAACACAGTTTGCAATGATAAACATTTTTTACAAATTATCATCCAATTCTAATATTTTCAGAATGACTTTTTTACTTTGTTTTGATTTATTGTCAAAAACTCTGACTAAGACATGCCGTGCAAAATACCTGAGAGACCTTTGTCATCAATTTAAATGGACAAAATTGCTTTTTTGGTGGTTGAAACTTTTTCCCCCTACTTGTAAATAAAAAATACAATAAATACAAATATGCCTACAAAACTATGCGCAAAACGTTTTTTTGTAATGTTACATGTATAAAAAAAGTGATGACAACGAACTTTTGCTATGTGTTGGATGCCATCTTGAGGATGAAACAGATATGACGTTTTTTGTATTGTTACGGTACTGCAAAGCACTACTATTGTAATACATACAAGCCATTTCAATAAAATAATAATATCCAACAGAAAAGTGGTATAAAATATATTTTTGGTTGACAGTCATTAGCTCGGGAGGTAAAAAAAAAAAAGAAAACTACTCGATACAACTCATGAATTACATACCATTGTTTAAGTGCAGCAATTCATAATATTATTGCCTAATGATTATATTTATCCCCCTATTCTTTGATTAACGAAATCAGACCTATTTTACCAGAGGCAA